>NC_086051.1:10331340-10643263 GCF_947568885.1 Cydia strobilella
TCCTCTCCCCCGTGTCACAACATGTCACATTTTCTAGACTCCCTCCCACCCCCTAAACGTGGGACGTAATTAATAGTTTTCCATTGTAATTGGCACGTCTAACCGGTCAACTAATTAATCTAATTTGGGTAGTTTAAAAAAAAAGAAATAGGTACCTTTTTTTTATTAGCCTACTTTGGTGTCCTACTGCTGGGCAAAGGCCTCCCCTCGTTTTTTTCATTCGACCCTGTCATCGTCATTTTCCCACCATTTCGGGTAGAATGCGTCCAAGTCATCCCGCCATCTCCTTTTCGGTCTGCCTGAACCCCGGCCTGCACCGTCTATGGTGTTCCGTGGGTCCCACTCAGTAACCATTCTGGCCATAGGTACTAAAATTTATAAATCGGCAACAAAAACGGAGCCTTAAATTAATCAATATGAGTTGTATTTTTATGAATTTTAGCCACATTGCCAGGAAAAACAGTGATAACCTGGAAAAGCTGGTAATCACTGGTAACATCGAAGGCGATAAACCGAAACGCAGGAGCCCAATGCGGTGGACAGACCAAATTCGCTCAGCCCTTGACGTAACGCTCCACGGTCCCTACACTCGGCGACAGACAGAAAGAAGTGGCGGCAAATTGTCCAAGATAAGCTAGAAGTTACCTAGAAGTGACCACGACCCTCAGAAATGAGGAACCGATGCAAGGAGGAGAAGACCACATTTTAAAAAGAAAACGACTATATATTTGAGGCTCATATAAATTATTGGCGCTAAAATATTAATACACAGCCAAATTATATTATTATATGCCCAATGAAAGTTCGTGTTTAATATTTTAGATTCCCGAATATTGATAAGCCAATAGAGCATTTGACTGTATTTAGAATTAATTATTTTACACCATGCATTAAATAAAGCACCAGAAGATTAATAGAGAAACGTAGACAGCAGTTATTTTTAGACACCATTTCTATTTTAAAGCCCGTATAAAACTAAAGAGTAGGTAATTTGATTGTGACGTCACATGCTACTCATGCTAGTGTTAGGAGTGTTTCATATGAATTCCATAGTAGCAAAATCGTTTTGACAGTTCGAAAAAAGAAACTGATTTGACTAGTAGTCAAATACCCTATTAGAATTATATGCCAATGACCGAACCTTTTTTCCAGGTAGTAGCACGTGCGGTTTTACTTACAATAGACAAAGAGTTAGCCGTAAGAACAACTATACATACTATGTAACAATCGCTGCGCTATCTGGTAAGAGCTATAATATTGTAAAGTATTTTCGTCGCAGTTTTATTTTAATAAACAACTGGTTAAAAACTGTATAATATGTGAATCAGCTTGCAACATGCACTTATCTAGACCGTAAGTAATTAAGTAACTTTGAAAGTAATTAAGTACCTTCTTATTTAAAACAAAATTGTTAACTATGCTTTATCACGTCTATATCCGCTAAATTCCAAATTACCTCTCACTGATAATCACCTTTTTGCCAAAAACTAAGCGTAATAAGCTTCTTATAACATAAATATCATTAATACACGTTAACACAATTAAATAGAAACCAATTTAGTACTTAAATCTCACCAAAATATTTAAATTTTGTTAATAATCGTTTTTACTCACCAAAATGAGTAAATACGAGTATTTACTGTATACTTTGAGTAAATACCGAGTAAATACTCAGTATTTACTCACCCCTACCCATCTCTAATTCTGGGTATAAAATAAATTATGGGCTAGAGACGGCCCGGCAACTTATCGAATAAAATTGATGGTAAGCACTATATGCCGGCATCTGTTCATAAAGTCCTAATTCATGGAGATAAATTGATTGACCACGTGATGTTATCGATAGAGCTTTCAGAAAAAGTTGCCGAGTCCACAATGAAAAATATTAAGCAGTTTAGGCTTAATAATACTCGGAAGATGTCAATCCCTAAGACGATTACGGATCTCTTAAATCGTCTCCTAGTAAATTCGGACCCTATGATTATGGGCCTTAGGAAACTACCAAAGATAGATATAACTTCGTAATAGATGGATACAGACTAGGGTAAAAACGTGCCTCGAAAATCACGAAAATTTGATTCTCGATCAGATGGCGCCACTAGCTTTGGCCTACTCTCGTATAGAGGGCGTTGACGGTTTCGTTTGTTATTTATAATTTTAACGCATATCAGTGAAAGAACATGGGTCAAAATCATATTAAAATAATTAATGCAAATAAAAAAAACGTTTATCTATATTTAAATACATTTTAACGTATTTTTATAAATCTTCATTTTAGTTTTAAAGTATGTCGATATATGGCAGTGAATTTAAAGTAGTTACAAAATTTACTATGCCAGTACCGCTCTATCTTATTATATCCTCTTTGAAACTACTAAACATGAAAAACAATCGTTGTCACAATGTGTACTTAGTTTACTAGATGTTTAAAATACATTTAAGATTAATAATAGTTAAGTATGGTCTAAGTTAGTTTTTTAAGGTGACGGAGACGTGACGTGAAATATTTTGCGTTGCATAATTTGTACGATATTAGCATCTCTGTAAATATATAAATTTTAATTCTAAAATTCGATTTTTTACATTATATTATATTATGATATATGATTGGTTTTATTATATTGTTGAAGAATACGTTGTAATATATTTTTTATTGTATTTTTATAGGGCTTTAAAATTGTATGTATTTCGCTTTTTTTTGGCATCGGTTTGATTTATTTTAATGGTAAAATACACCTACAGCTAAACCTTACAGCTAAATTAAAGGTGTAACGTGTCGTGTATCATTTAGGACGGGCAGCTTTACCTTTCAAAAGATATAGTATACACTACCTCTCAAAAGTATTTAGGCACCCGCAATTTACACCATATAATTATATGTATACAAAAATTATTTTCAAAATCATACTGTCCTATCGCAGGCAAATGACTCTCTTACATGTTGGATTGAATTTTTATTTAGGTAAATATATTGAGCCTCAAATTGTTGCCAAAGACATCCTTTAAAATTTCAAGTTTATGCAACTATTTAAAAAACCCTTATATACTAGTTCATACAAAATAAAACTATTTTGTACTGGAAAACGATTAATGGATTTTTTACGCTTACCATTTGGTAAATGGGCAATGTACACGAATATTCTGCACATCGTTTTGAAGCTCGATATGTCTGTTAAATTAAAAAAGTAAACTCCACAAAAAACTGTTACCCGACTGCGACAGCGGTATAATTCTGAAAGTCGATTTTGTATACAATTGTATGGAAAAAATTACGAGTGCCTATTAAAATAGTACATTTCGATGCTAGTGCGGAAGGTATGTCATTACTTCACGAGTACCGAGATATCTTGCCAAGACTCGGGACGAGTGAAGAATGACATTTCCGCACGCGTATCGAACGACTTTTTTAATACAGTTGCGAAAAAATAAGAAAAGCAACAAGTAAGGAATGGAATTCGAAACTTTTATATTATTAATTCTGTGACATCATTGACATTGACATTATGAAGAAGTGTTTTTCTAGCTTTTATTCGACTAGAATAGATTTTGTTATTATTATTGAACCCACTTCAATGATTTTTTTTTTGAATGCATGTTTTATAAGACAGAAACAATTGTAAATATTAAAACATTGTACTATTATTACCTAAATATCGTTATTTATGATTATTTGTGTATCATATATTTATAAAAACATTATCGAATGTTGCCTTTGGAAACTAAAAACATTCTTGCAGTAAGAAAATACGCCTCTTCTTTGACAGGCGTTCCGTTCCATTCAGACAACTTATTAAGAACGGTTTTTCAACATTAAAAAATAAACGTGTTTATAGTATTATAATGATGAAGAGGTAAGTAATAAAATATGAAATATGCATATTTTTCGTATTCTTACATTAACAGTAGGTTTTTATGTTGATTACGACGTTAAAGGAAACTAATATTAACACTCATGAATGAACTCATGAAAGTAGTCATGAATTGGAACAAGTAAACATTTAAAATAAATTGGAAAAGAAAAAAAACACTAGTTCGCGAAAACCAACTTTCCGCACGCTAAACAGCCACGAAAAGTAGCACTTTTTGAGCAACTGTATTAAAAAGTTTTGAGCGGTAGTGTATGTCATTATATACTACCTAGTTAAATGTATTACAATACCAATAATATATTTAGTGTATTTAAACATATATAGGTGCGATTCATTTGTGTCTATGTATACTTATTATACGTTTAGCCCTAGGTCGTAGGTAACTATTTGTATTTATCCGTACCAATTTAAACTAGATACAGTTCCGCCAGAAACCCAAAAAGCATGTTTAAACTTATAGTCTGTATCTTTAGGTAGTTAAATAAATGTAAACAATGTGTTTTTACATTTTCGGGTCCTCGAAACATTTATCAGTTAACCAGCCAAACCCTCAAATGGCTAAATATACTATCTCGTTTTAGGTTCTTTATGGGGGCGAAGTAATAGCATATATTACAAAACTAAATTACTATTGATTAATCATTTCATCCCGATATATTCCTATTAACAAAATACCACGATTATAGCTGAGTAAGTAATAATATCGTAGTAAAACTTCTGTAAGTTTTGACACATCTTGTTAAATTAATTGACTTGAAGAATTTTCTTGCCAAATAAAATACCTTATTGTCGTTTGTTTACATTATTTAAAACACCTAAAGATACAGACTATTTATAAACGTAGTTCTACATTAACTACAATAGTAGTGTGATTACATTTTTGATGTTATCAAGTGCGTTTGTATTTAACTACAATCACGAACGTATTTCCTTATTATATATATCCGAGCCGAACCTTGTCTAGTAATCGTTGACATACGGTTCGATTCGAACTTTAAGATACATCAAATATTAGGTCTAGAAACGATATTGGATTAGTAGTAGTAGTAATCACTTTATTGTACAAAACACAGGTTTACAAAAATAAATTACAGATTAGATGTGTCAGGGTCAAAAGTAACGATTTTGTTTAAAGAAACGTCACTTTTGACACTGACATATCTAATCCATATCGTTTCTAGATATTATATTTGACGTATCTTAGTCCAATTCGGGCCGATAGACGCTGATTACATTAGGATAAATGACGAGTTAGGTACATCTAAACTGTAGATACCTGAGCAGAACAAAGCGTTACCGCTTTACACATAATGTATAGCAATCCAGCTACCCGTGTAGCTGTAGACAGGGAGGGCCCGGCGCGGCGCCGGCGGGGCGGGCGGCGCGGATGTGGGTTATCAGAGCGAAGGTTCCGTCCCTTCCCCGCCGAAGACACCCGCCACCACTATCGCTTTCCCTCCACGGCACCCGCTCAGCACTCTCCGCACACCACACACCGTTCAAACCCTACAAACCTTCACTATTTCAACACCACCTGAGTAGGCATTCATGCACTAGACAAAATATTGCGTCATTACTCTTGGAATTTAAACCGTGCACCGTATATCAAACAGACAGGTCACAGTGGCAGTTGAACCGACGATAAGCGAATAGAAATTACTTACATAATTATTTATATTTATAATGAACGCCTCACGATCAAATGTTAATTAGGGCAGCTCATAACGATGACAGCACAGATCTTCGTTGCAAGTGTGGCAACGGAGATAAAATTATCTGTTTGTAGTTCCTACAAGATATTCAAGTAGGCAAGTAATTAATTATAATGATATAATTGACGCAGTATCACTAATTGTAACAAAAAAATACACAGCAAAAACTGACAACACGCACCGTCTAGACGGGAGATTGAATAAATGTCATTCATTTAAATATTTCATCGTGTTGGCACGGCGCGAGATAAATAAATGTGGGTAGATAAGAATATGGTTATCCTCGATACAATTTCGTATGTTTAGAATAAGTAAAAAATAATATTGTCTTCGGTTACCGCGATAGTTACTCATGAAATAAAACTATGAAAACGGATTATATCGCGTATATTGAATTTATAATACATCCCGACGTTTCGAAACCTTTACAGCGTTCGTGGTCAACGGGTGACTGAGGAAAAATTACAAAGTGCAAAAATACCCACATACTAAAAATAATGAACAATCATAGACTATAAACTTTAAGGCTGGTTGTACATGCAAAATCGGCAAAGTAAGAAATAAGCTATAATCGGTAAGTAAAAAATAGTTATTTTCAACACCACTGAACCACTATTAGGCTCATAATCCTAGGATTTTTCTGGTGAATGAATACTATAAGTTTCATTCCGGCAGCAAGTAAGCTTCACAAAAACCTGATCGATCTTAGCAAATGGGCATTTGCATATTAAAATTTTCCTATACATGGAAAGTAGACAGTTACAGGAAATTGGGCGGGGGTTAGTTACGCAATTCAAAAGACGCCTAACGGCCCTGAGCCGGTCATCGAACTGCCGTGCCAGACTCCCGTGCTGCTCCAGTCGCTAGACTGGGTCCATGTGTCTACTATCTATGCCTATTCATTGACTTAACATATAATTGCATATACTAGACGATGCTGGCCTTGCCACAGCCAGTACTTATGTCAAAAGAGATACTTTTAGGTTTCAACAAAAAATATACTTATAGAAGTAATCTGGTAATTAATTGGATGCAAGGCTTTTTGTTATTGATTGTACGCGGCTTGGCGAGTTCACCGTATTTACCTACCTTACTATTTAAATCCTGGCCAGTAATATATGATCACGCGCCATGTTGCGAAATTTCACTGAAACTAATTTTTTCATATTGAACTGAACTGTCACCCTATACATGAGAATAACAGCACCCTCTTGACAATGATCATATATTAATGGTCAAGCTTTATATAGTTTATCTACACACATATCATAAACCCTCTGCCTTGCCTTTAAAATCCGTAAATAATGGCCAATATTAAGATAAACTGTTTTGTTACAGCAAATTTTTTATCTGTGAAAATGTTATTATTGCTAAATAATAACATCGATTTCGATAATATTATTTCATTCAAATTTCGAGCATCTGAAAAACAAAGAAATTTGATTTGACTTCTATTCTAATATCAGTCGAGATAACGTTTTATTCGAAATGAAATGTCAATTGCATACAATTTTGACAAATCTCGCTTGTTAGTTGGTATCGAACATTAGACGCGCCACAGAGCGACAAGTTTGTAAGTAAAAATAGTTATTTGTTATACAAGGGTGCAAAGTTGTATTTTACCCGCGAGTGTTTCAACACACGAGAAGTAAAATACATTTGCACCCGTGTGTAACACAAAACTTTTCACCTCACTATAGCGAGGAAAGTGCAACATCCACAGGAGTTAGATCATCTTCATCACTGGAATCACTAATTTTTTTACGATATTATAACAGAAAACTCTGAAGTTGTGTATTTTTACGCGTCGGTGTGAAAAGTTTTTAAGTAAAAAATTTGTTGACAATGTTGACATTTCTGACGTATGAAATGTCAACGATGCGTTTTCAAATTGCATCGACTCAACTTGTGCGTTCAGAATTATATTTAACATCATTATAAAAAAAACAACGTTTCTTATGGAATTTTAAGGTGTATGACTTAAAATCATTAAATAAAGCTAAATTTGGTATTTTTTATTAGATTCTCAAACCATTTGTTCAATGATAATTAATATCGAACGAACCATTATCATGAGCGTTTAACGTTTTGTTATCTGTCAAGCTACTTAAACACGCTCCATCCAAGGTCAAATTACTTTCCCCACTAGTGGATAAAACCCGTTTTTCCCCGCTTGTTTTGAAGGATAAAAGACAACTTTCCGAGCTAGTGCGGGGAAAAATAATTTGTTTTGTTGTATAAGTTGTTTTTAAAGTAACTCTAGCAAAAGTTTCGCGTAAAATGTGCGATAAAGATATTTTGGAGACGCCACCCCATATCCGCGAATTCCGCCAGAGAGCAACTATGCCCCAATGTCGGCTGTAATATGAGGTTAGTGAATATATCATAGAAAGTTTATAATATGTGTGTAGATAAAGCAGTGTATGTAACTGTACATAATTAGGCTTTAAAACACTTGTGTGATTCTATTATGAAACTCACTTCGTTCGTTTCATAAACCCACACTCGGGTTTTAGTGCCTTTCATTATGTAGCAGTCACAAAACTACTATTCCTTACTGGTCCACTACTGGTCAATATCAAATGTTCAACTTTACAGACTTACTTATGTAGGGTACATTGGTATTATCTCAATGCACCATAATGTTAGTGACGTTAGTCGGTTGTTCTGTTATGATATGATTCCATAGCGGATACGAACGCAAGCTCAATCAGTTCTTTATGATGTACGGCTGATGGCAGACTTTCAAGGATAACCGTACGGTCATTAGATCTGGTTTGTCGCTAGAAATTCTGTTTGCTTGTAGCAAAGAAGTTGTTTTATTTTTATCTTACATACATATTACATACCTATTATATATCTTTACTCATCACGGAACAATGGTATTCCGGACATTTTGGAGGCGTGCGCGGAGCCGAAGTCAACACGTAGAGTCCATTTTGACACTGAGATGTTATGGGTACACCGAGCGGATACTGCCCTTGCCCATGTGACATGGGACACACGCAGAGGCAGCACCCGCTAGGGTGTAAAGACAATTGAGAGTTGATGGAATCTAAAATGATGATTATTGGGTGAAAGCGATTTTTATTCTTATTAGTCTCAAACAACAACCAGTGATTATCAAAGCGTTTCGTCCTCTTTATTGCCGAGATCGCATATTAATTATTTCCTAGACAACATTTTGGGTAGGTAAAGACCGTATTGTTAATTATGGGTACAACTTAGCCGTTTTTTGGTACAATATTTTTATTTAAAAACTACACGTGATTAA
Source organism: Cydia strobilella (assembly GCF_947568885.1). Classification (NCBI taxonomy): domain Eukaryota; kingdom Metazoa; phylum Arthropoda; class Insecta; order Lepidoptera; family Tortricidae; genus Cydia; species Cydia strobilella. The sequence continues at coordinate 10,340,196 of NC_086051.1, forward strand.
TTATTGCTTTTAGTCTTGGGAGCTCAATGTAAAAAATAACGACTGACAAAATTTACCTAATCCACCCGAGTAAGCGAGTAACAATAACCATTGTGGACAAATACTACAAGAAAATTTACGGTTTACGAACAAGACGATATTACAAAAAAAAATCGTACATCTGGGCATAGTGTAAGCATTACTTTTAGTTTTTAAAATAGTTTTGGATCTGTGCATGGTGGCCTTTTAGAGAATATGGCATGTATATCCATATTAATATTATAAATGCGAAAGTCTGTCTGTCTGTCTGTCTGTGTGTTACCTCTTCACGCTTAACACGCTGAACCGATTTAGATGAAATTTGGCATAGAGATAGTTTGAGTCCCGGAGAAGGACATAGGATAGTTTTTATCCCGAAAATCATCCCTTAAGAAAGTGAAAAGCGGGATGGAATTGAGATAATTATGAAGTGCCTGCTAATTTGTGTGCATAATATTCTCAAATTGAATGATTGCCATGAGAATTTTTCCAGGCGCGATAATTACTTTAACTGATGTTACTAAGTCCGCGCAGACGAAGTCGCGGGCAAAAGCTAGTATTATATAGTTACGACAACTCCGACTTTGGTATCCAATATAACTATGATGGAGCGTTTCTATCGACCTGCTCTTGCCGTTAGGCTTTGGTTTTTGGTAGATGCTTTTAGCTGTCTCCCTCATTCCGCTTGCATCAAAAATTGACAGGAATCCAAAATGTTGCGTATAACGTTGTTTTTATGTAGAAATAAACCATCACATAGGTATATTATAACGCATTTATATAAGACCACCGGTTGTCAACCATAGTTTAATTTGTATGCCTAATTTGTATATCATGTTTTTTTTGATATTGGTGAGCAATGAAGAATATTTGTATTGTATTGTATATTATAATAAGAAAGAAGGGGCCTTGATGGGGTGGAGATAGTTACGCATGAACAATAAATGGACTTTGTAAAGGATTTTGTAAAGGTCGCCGTTGTCGGACACGACATGGAGGACTATATAAATGGACCATCAGAGCATTGACTCGCGAGAACAACTTTATCCATAACAACATACACCAGTAATGGCCCCTACTAAATTATTAATGATTAGGATCTAATAGTCGAATTTACAGTACCCTACGCCTAAATTCAGAGTAAGCCTTTACAGGGCGAGGGTTAGTTACGCAAGATGCCCGGGAGCATCGACCCGCGAGGGCAAGAGGTGCCGCAGACTCCCGTGTCGCTTCTGATAGGCTGACCGTCGGCGACCGTGACAGGCTGACGGCTCCATGAGTCGACCTTGTCTATTCATACACCCTTAATTTTCGGCTCATCAAGTTCGATGAATCGGTTTTATTAAAAGCTGTTTTTTCATGCTGTGTGTATTTCATGCAAAATAAAGTTATTTGTATTTGCGTTCTAGTTAGGTACTGTGGCTCCATATACAGGATGGCTAAAAAATAAGTGCATTCCCGTTGCCAGGGAGGTTTTGGGATTATACTGAGCAATTTTTACTATGGGACCAACCACGAAATCGCGAAAAAATATTTGGCGGTTTCATACATTTTGGCTGGTCCATTTTCTATGGAAGGGTAAATTTTTCGCGAATCTCCCTGGCAACGGGAATGGACTTATTTTTAAGCCACCGTGAATATAAAATGTAACTACGGGTGGTAACTAATTAGACGCAGCTGCACTCGCTCATACTCTTTATATATTTTCTGAGAATGGTTACTGTCCATATAATAAAAATTAGGTTCGACCCAGAAATTGATATAATGTAAACAACATACGGGGAACTACATTAGTATGTATTTTCAATAATGTTAATATCCAGGGCGGAAAATGGGGGATACATTTGTATGGGAAACCGGTTTTTCGGTGGTCGTCCCCTTTCGTCTTTAATCACCCTTAATTATTAAATGAAATTAACTTTTCTAAACATTTGAAAGGGAAACACTTTTCTCTGTGTATTTAATTTTATTCGAAACAATGCTTTTAGTTTAAAGGCTGTCTCGAATGTTATTTCTGTAAACAAACTTATTTTAGCTTCAAGCTCCCAATTAGTCTTCCATTTCATTAAAGCAATCACGGGGGTAGAGGTGTATCACACCCATAGACATATATATGTCGCAGTACGATAGATAAAGCTGTTATATAGTTATAACCCTATATAATTATATGTCGTAACATAGTTATACGAAAGCGATTCATTACTATCTTACTAAGAATATAACTATTATAATACTTTTCTAGTTTAGTAATATAGTTATATTACTGGATTATGTATCAGTATTATAATTGTAGCAGTGTAGTGCGGGGGTGCGGCGAAGTTGATTTTGTAATTAAAATAAAAACGAATATACTTACTGTTTTCTTTGATTCCCTAGCAGATTTATAACCATTTAACCACCATTCAAATACCGTATTATAATCATATTCCTAGTAAGATATATCTATCTTACTAGGGATATGATTATACTACGTATTATACGGCATATAACTATATCCCTAGGGATATAACTTTACCTCCGCCGCACCGCCGCACTCCTAGCTACAATTATTTCACTAAACTTAATCCAGTAATATACACTAAACTAAAGACGTATTATAATTATATTCCTAGTAAGATATTAATAAATCGCTATCGTATAACTATGTTACGACATATAATTATATCCCTAGGGTTATAACTATATAACGGCTTTATCTATCGTACTGCGACATATATATATATATATATATATATATATATATATATATATATGGGGCCGATACGTTGGAGTCAAAATCGCATTTAGTTACACCAGCGCGCTCAGTTGTGTGGCGAATTGCGTAGTGGAAAGGCGTCGGTGTTCGGTCGGAATTGTATGCATACGCGTATACTTTGTTTACACCAATGGTGACGCCTTTCCACTGCTCAATTCGCCACACGACTGAGCGCGCTGGTGTAACTAAATGCGATTTTGACTCCAATTTATCGGCCCCATTCGTAGTGCTCGTATAAGGCCGGTCTTTACGAAGTAATATATATGTCTATGATCATACCTAATCTAAATAAAATTCTCGAATTATCACTTATGGCAGTGATAAAGAAGTTACACACTTTAATAATAAATAAAATAAGCCCTCACACCGGTGTTGCCCTTGAGCCATCCTAGACGTCACTTTTTTTAGGGGCCATTTTGTCGGCAAGTCACCGCCTGCCGGAAATGAAATGGGTTGGCAACTGTCAAAGGTTTGCATAGATGGCGCCATCATAGCTTACCCCTTTTTTATGAGATTTGGCTTAAAGGGCTGGCATCCAGGGCATAAAGTTCCATTAAAAAAACAAAAACTTGACACAACTCTAGGGATTGACAGGGCAAGCTATGCTTGCGCCATCTGCTAAATACTTCGACCGGACAACCCCATTGCATACCGTTTTTTAGGCAGGCGTCCGGTTTGTTATCTATACATATAATAAAGCGGAAGAGGGTCGAAAGTCTGTACATGGAAGATATTCGAAAAAAAATTGCCTGGGGATACTTAGAATCGATAACAGAACACATTCCAACAGTTTTTAGAATTTTTGTCTGTTTATCTGTTTGTCTGTTTATCTGTTTATCTGTTTATCTGTTTGTCTGTTTATTTGACCGCGCTACAAATGAAAACGGCTGAACGGATTTTGATGCAAACTTTACTAATCTGTCGAAAAAATCCACGGCCAGGTTTTAGGCTATAAAAATTTGAGAAATTTTACCCCTAAGGGGGTTAAAAAGGGGATGAAAGTTTGTATGGGGTTCAAGATTTATTTTAAGCTAGCAATTTGAAACTTCGTAAGAAGATATATTATTGAAATACAAGAAAACTAATTTCAGCGTTTTTGAAAATTCATCCCCTAAGGAGGTGAAATAGAGGTTGAAAGTTTGTATGGAGATCAATTTTTTTTTGAGTGCGTTACTTGAAACTTTGTATAATGAGCATATTATTATAATACAGGAAAAGTGATTTTAGCGTTTTCAAGAATTCGTCCCCTAACAGGGTTAAAAGGGGGTTGAAAGTTTGAATCCATTACAAATGCTTTGAAACTTCTTAGAAAGGTATGATAGACGATTACAAAAAAACTAATTTTGACGTTTTTGGAAATTTAACCCCTCAGGGGGTTGAAAAGGGGTCTTGGGGTGCAAATTTTATTTTAAGCTAGGAACTTAAAACTTTGCAAAACGTTATTATATTAAAAAGCAAGAAAATTACTTTCAGCGTTTTTAAAAATTCATCCCCCATGGTGGTGAAAAAGCGGTTAAAAACTTTATCTTGATAACTATATCATTTGAGCTACTAGGCCAAGTTAGGTATCGATTTTGTATAAATCGGGTATGCCGAATTCATTTATGATATCAAAATGATACCATTCCCGAGTGAAAACACAAAAAATATGAAAAAACTTTTTTTAATTTCTCTTTACGCTTAAACCGCTAAACCGATTTAGATAAAATTTGGTATAGAGATAGTTTGAGTCCCGTGGAAGAACATAGGGTAGTTTTTAACCAAAAAAATGGAGACTGCGTTTGCATGGAGAAGCGGCCGTGCCCTTTCCTCTTAATAATGGTCACGAAGGTGGGTACTTTAAAAAAATCATTTTTCAGTAAATGTCAAACGATTTGGGACTTAAACGCGTTACCATGCCTTGCCGAAAAAAATCGAATCTTTCGCAAAAGTCTCGCAATGCATTGCGGCCACAAGGGGCACGGTCTCAGGAGACTGAGAAAAACCACGGTGAGAGACTCAGTGGCGCTCTAGCCAGGCAGGTCGCTTCGCTTTCGGCTGAAACGGCAAGCCAGCGCGAGTTCGATTGTGATCCCAAATATATCGTACGTAATACATATGTAGGCGCAGATCCTGACGGAGTGTGGCGCCGGAGAAGCCGTGTTCATCCCGCGTATCCTTCTCATTCCGAGCAACTTCCCGTTCCGCTTCAAGCGCCTACAGGTCCCCGTGAGCGTCTGCTTCGCTATGACCATCAACAAGTCGTAGGGGCAGATGCATTTCAAACTCCGAAAAAAAAAAGGGGCAGACGCTTTGACTGATTTGACTGGAGGACCGATTTGGATGACATGATTTTGATGGGAACACCCAAATATTCCGAAATATGTTTTTCCGATTTTTATAACCACGACTTTCATAATCCCGATTATTTATAAGTCCGAAATATCAAAATTACGATTTTTAAAAACACGATGGAATAAAATCACGAATGTGCTATTTCCGAAAACTTAAAATCCGATTGTCACTTGATAGAAAGCTTAAAGTTCCGATTTTACACTTTTCCGAAAATATTTTTTTTTCCGAATTCCTAAATTCTGAAAAATCATTGTCCGATCGGAAATAAAATAATTCGGTATTCAGAAATTCGGTTTTTTACAAGATCGGAAAAATGAAATCCGTGATATTCAAATGAAGACTCACGTTTTAGTAATTATTACGGGTACCTGTCGTGCCGCATCATGTTAAATTCGGCATAAAATATGTTTGGCATAAAAATTCGGCATAAATAAATTAGACAGAACTGCGAACCTGCGAACCCGAACTGTTGCTAGAAGTGGGTTAGGTTAGGTTAGAACTGCGACCCCCAAGAAAACGAACTGTTGCCAGAAAAGTGGAAATTTAAAAATTGGGATATTTAAAATAGGAATCACGTTAATTCGGAATAAGGGCAATTCCGAATTCGTGATTTTGAAAATCGTAAATGTTAAATTCGGTGTTTGCCACCATCGGAATTGTTATAGTCGGAATTATGTAGTTCGGAATTTACAATATTCGGCTTTTTGGGTTTTCGGAAATATAAATCTTCGTGATTTTCATCATTCGTAATTATGACAGTCGGAATTTTGATGGGTCGAGCATTTAAAAATCGGAATGATAAAATTCGACATTCTAAAATTCGAAATAAAAAATTTCGGAATTATGTAGTGTACCCGATTTGCATAGGTACAGTCAAGGACGTTAAACAAAAATGGTACTGTATCGTTCGAAATACACCTATACTACTCTATGCCATTTAAATCACGACAAAAATTTGAATAAGGGCAAAAAAAATATTCATTTTGTAGTGTAATTTTATTTAGTGGTAGCAAAGAGGATATAATATTATAGAACGGTACTGTCATAGTAAATTTTGTAACCACAGTAAATTCACTGCCATCTATCGACACACTTTAAAACTAAAAATGAAGATTTATTAAAATACGATAAAATGTATTTAAATATGGATAAATGATCTTTTTTATTTGCATTAATATTTTTTTTATTTTGACCCATGTTTCACTGATATGCGTTAAAATTGTTAGGTAATAACAAACGAAACCGTCAACGCCCTCTATACGAGAGTAGGCAAAAGGTAGTAGCGACATCTGATCGAGAATCAAATTTTCGTGATTTTCGAGGCACGTTTTTTCCTTAGACTGTATCCATCTATTACGGAGTTATATCTATCTTTGGTGGTAGGTACCTAATTGTAAAATATTTTATCTGGACTACAGTCCTCTAGCGTATCCATCTGTCAACTTTACTTTAAGTTCTGTCTCCAGGGGACAGGGAGATAAATTAGGGGTGAATTAGCCGCTTACTGAAACAGACCGAATTCCACGCAGGCGAAGCCGCGGGCACAGCTAGTCCTATAATAGCTCAATGTTTAGTCCATCGGTTTCATTTTCAACCTATAAGCCTAGTTCATTTTAGATTCCGTCAACTCTCAATCCGGTCATCACATCCACATCGAGCTTCGGCTTCGGCTCCGCGCATGCCTTCCAAATGTCCGGAACACCATTGTTCTGTGATGGGTAAAGACACACAAATAAAATAAATAATAAATATTATACATGTTTTAAATTAAAGGACAAATTGAAAAATTTACACCTCCGGCAGGGCTCGAACCTGCCACCATTGGAACACCGGTCCAATCGCTTCTGCCAACGGAGCCACGGAGGCCTACCAGATGTGTGCGATTTTTTCCATCCCTTCCCTCAACGCCTTAAAGCTTTTTCCAATTTTCCTTGAATTTAAAAAATTGGAGTAACGCAGACGTTTCTGCTTCATAAAAAAGGATTATACATAATGTTATATAACATTTATTATTTATTTTATCATATCATAATCTTGTACACCATTTAACACTAGTTGTTGATACTTGGGCACGTCCGAAACTTATCTATAATATTCAAATGAACTTCCCGAATCCCAAGGTCTTTAAAATTTTTATATCTAATACTTGTCGGGCCGTCATTAAAACAAGTAAATTTACTTAAAACTCCTTATTGATTTTCATTTCCCCCTTGATTGCAGGTTAGAACATAAAACTGGGTACCTAATTTTATGTGAAAGCTATAAAACTAAAATAAAGTTTATTTCCTCACGAAGTACTTCATCATCATCATAATTTAAGAGCATGGCTCTTGTCGGTGGAGTATGCGCCAGTTTTCTCGATCCTCGGCCAGGCTCTTTAGGTCCCTGTAAGACACGACATTTGCTTTCGCTTTCAGTTGTTGTGTGTAGCTTGCTCGTGGTTTTCCGCGGCCTCTTCTTGCTTCTATCTTGCCTTCTAATATAGTGTTAAAGAAAGTACTTGGTGGTTCAATAACAAAACATTTACATTGCTTTATTCAGTATGTACACTGAAATATTCGAAGGCGATTCTGGATCCTATGTAATTCCGTAGAATTTTAGAACCACGAAAAGTAGTAGGTACATATGTACTTGTAGATCACCGTTAACGACCGAAGTAAACACTGAGTTCGTTCGTTCGGTACTAATATAATATTTAGTATGTTACGAATCGTTCGAAAATATACCCAGTTTCGATCCTGTATTCGTTAGGATAAATAGCGAATATTTGTATTAAAAATTAACTTCACAGTTTAATTATGTACATTTATTTACATACAAGATATATACAGTGGTACTACGTAAACGAAATTAATAACTAGCTTAAATCTAAAATAGGCCCTTGAGGCATTGTACCAAGGATGCTGGCGGCATTTCCCCGCTGTATCGCAATGCTGATACGTTGTGCGAGAAAGCCGCCAGCTCTTCGGTCACCAGTTACGTCAACCAGACGCTTCGCGATTTCTGCAAACAACTTATGCGCGCTGGGACCCCATGGACCTAGAGTTTCAACTCCAAATGGAACGAAATGATACTCTCTACCGAGGCTCTTATATTTATTACGTTTTAAAATTTCGGCGCTTTCCGCCGCTCCGCCCGCTTTTACATTAGTCCGTTGGAGGTGGGACGGTGCCAGTGTGTCTACGCAGGTAGCATCCCACACCAACATCCGTCCCAAGCTCCAAGGAACCAAGGACATCCCATCGGGCCTCTTGCCATCATCTCTGATAATGCCAGTCGGCTCAAGAAGAGCGGGTACATTGATGGTGGCAAGAGACCGACGGATTATGTCATTAAGCGACGCATGTCTTGAAAAACGGCCGGCACTTTTTTGACAAGATAATCCATGGTGTCCCAGTCGGTCCACGTCCGTGCCACAAGAGCATATGTGTGGCGTACACACCGAAACCCCGAGTCGCAAACCAGTCGCCAGTCTAAGGGAGGCCGGATCCAAGAAAGTACCAGTATTAGGCGAAGGATGGGCATGTAGCCAGTAACCCGCTTCCCGGGCTCCGACCGCCAAAAGCCTCGCGCGGTCTGGACCTGTACAGTTGTTTAGGAGAATATTGTAAGTTAAATCACAGTAAACATTATCCCAACTCCTTTGTGAATTTGGGTTGTCTGGAAATTGTTTTCCCGGGCAAGCAATTTTAAAAGCATTTTTGGCGTCCTCAAAGCCCGCAATCTCACAGTTTGTGGGCAAAGCCCTTAAAATATTTCCTATGAGACCAGACGTGCTATGAGTGGACGCCAAAAAGGCTGGGGAAGCCACACTGGAAATTTTGCGAATTCCTAAACCTCCAAACCGAATAGGGAGGGACGCTTGAGACCAGGAAGGCTCACTTAGCTGAATGTTTAGAATAGTCTCTAAACTAATTTTGATCAAATCATCTAAAGGCGACAATAAATTTTGATGTTTCCAAAAAGGACAGCAGCGGAGCACATATGTAAATTTAGGGACAAAAAGACAAAATTTAAGAATCACAAGAGCATAATGAGGGCTAATTTCGAGTAAGCGATTCGTGTGACTTTTGAATTTAGTTATAGAGTTAGAAATATAACCGGGAAAAGATTCTTCGAATATAGGAGATCCCAGGAGGCAAAGAGAATACTTGTCTACTGATTTGATATCAGGAGCCAGATCGTCAAATTTGGGTTGTAAGTCTGCCAAAGAACAAGAAGGTTTTTGAATAAAGAGTTCACATTTGCTGAAATTCAGTTCTAAACCAATATTTTCGAAACTACTCTTAATAAAAGACAAATCAGAGAGCACAGTATTCACGTCGCCTCCTAGAGTTCCGTCATCTAAATACCAGACATTGAATTTTGATTTTAAATTTTTAATAATTGGATTTATAGCCAAACTAAAAATTGCTGGCCCGAGAGGGTCACCCTGCTGACAGCCAACCTCAGAAGATAATTCATGTGACTTGTACATTAATTTAGATGAGTTTGAATAGCAAAAGAAAAGGTAATTGTATAGCTCTGGAATTTTGTCCTTTACTTCTGTCAGCAAAGTGTCCCTACTAACCGAATTAAAAGCATTTTTAACGTCAATTTTGACTACAATTTCGCAATCATTGAGTGAAAGGTAGGTCCTTAGGGCATGGACGGCTGCCTCGCACCCACCTTTCGTGCCGAAACCTAGCTGTATTGGTTCAAAAAGGGACTGCAATTTTATATTATATAATTTATTTTAACGTCTCAATATGTTCACATAATTAATTTAATTCATATTGCATGTTTTTTAACTAAAACATTCAATGATATTATAATTTAAGTCTCAATGTTCTGATTTTAATATGGCAATTTTGTATTCAAGACTTTGACAGTTAGGGCTTTCAAAAACTCACCATTCATTCTCTCGATTCCTAACGACAATTTCACTTTGCCACTTTTGTACTTCTTCGTAGTTTAGAAAGTAAACCAGCATTTAAAACTACAGTCCACTCTTATTTCACCACCTAAACAACACCTGAGACCAGCGAAGATTTTACAAGTACTTCGTAATAAGAATCCCACTATCCTACAAAATCGACGTTAGAAATCTTATGGCTATGCAGCTTTAATTGTTGTCATGATTACAAAACATTTTATTCCGACTCTTGGGGACGTCAAGTTTACACCCAATGGGTGATGGATGTGTTATAATGAATCCCTGCTAGTATATAAATGCGAAATCTGTCTGTTACACCGCAACGCTTAAACCGCTGAACCGACATATATACTAAACATATAAAGATGAAATTTGGTATGAAGATAGTTTGAGGTCCTAGGAAGGATAAAGGATAATTTTATCAATAATCAATTAATCATCATCATCCCACGCAGACTAAGTCGCGGCCAGCCGCTAGTAAGATAATAAATAATGGGAAGTAATTAAATGATCAGCTGTTTTTTAAACTGATCTGAAAAAAATTGCCATTAAATTATTTGAACAGCATGCAAAAATTTGGCTGGCAATAAATAAAAATCGAGCTACAACTCTTGTTCAGCAAATAATTCACAAACGGTCAACATTATAATTTATTATTTGGTCAGCAAGATTTAAAAATTGTTTGGTAGAAAAAACGTGTCTCTAAGCAGTTTAATTGAGACGTATGCATATTAAAGGAATGGTAATCTGATATAATAAGGTGGGTTACGTTTGATTTGAAAAATCGGCAAAGTCGCAGGCGGAGCGAAATCAGTCCACGTGACACGAGCAGCCAATCGTGTGCGTACATTTCATTCGATGATTAGGCACTTGTTTGACACCATCTGCTACTACCAAACCCGGTTAGGTTAAAATTGCGACCTTTACAGGAACCTACTGATACTAGAAAAGTGGGTTAGGTTAGGTTAAATAGAACTGCAACCTTCACAAAAACGAAGTGCTACTGAAAAAGTGGGTTAGGTTAGAACTGCGACCTTTATAAAAACCTACTGCTACTAGAAAAGTGGGTTAGGTTACGTTAGAACTGCGACCTTCACAGTAACTAACTGCTACTATTAAAGTGGGTTAGGTTAGAACTGCGACCTTTACAGAAACCAACTGCTACTAGAAATGTGGGTTAGGTTAGGTTAGAACTGCGACCTTCATAGAAACGAACTGCTACTAGATAAGTGGGTAAGGATAGAACTGCTACCTTCGCAGAAACTAACTGCTACTAGAAAACAAAGTTAGTGGGCAGAAAGGTTTTATTCTGCATTGATTATGTATAGTTGGTCAAGCAAATCTTGTCAGTAAATAAAAACAAAAAAATATATACTCATCCTTTTCTTTTGGGTGCTAGTACTAGTGTAAGACAAAGATAGTATGATTCTCTCTGTCTATGTTTGAAATGAGACAGTCCTTTGACAAACTATATGTATGTATGTAAACAAGAGATGGATAATATATTTTTTGTTTAAAAAATCAGCTGATCAGCAAAGGGGGTAGGTTAGGTTGGTTAGACATTTGCTGATCAACTTATTTTTCAGCTAACCAATTTTTGCGGATCAGTTAAATTGTAATCCAAAATGATATAATCCAAAATTGTAATCCAAAGTAAAAGGATTGCTTAACAAAATTTAATTAATGGTGGATCGCTTACTGCCGATCAAATAATAAAATTAATTTGCCAACCATATCCATTTAGAGCAGCTCAGTATGACATTAATTGCGAACTGGTTTAGAAATACTTGCTAACCTTAAGTTGCCGACCAATTATCCATTATGCCTGACCAAATGTATATTTTTGTTCATCAAAATAGGAATATTTTGCAGATCGATTAAATTATACCCATAAATATAGTTGGTCAAACCAAATTGTCAGTAAATAAGAACAAAAAAATAAAAATAAAATAAAATATACTCATCCTTTTCTTTTGGGTGCTAGTACTAGTGTAAGACAAAGATAGTATGATTCTCTCTGTCTATGTTTGAAATGAGACAGTTCTTTGACAAACTATAATTAATAAATTGGTTGGCAAATAAAATATACGAAATAGAACATCTACAAATATTAAAAATTACAAGTTTCATCTTAGCGAAAAGGACGGTCGGTCGGACAACGAGCGTGACCATCTCAATCGGCATTTAACAACTGATCTAAATAAGTCTTGAATACTTACCTAATATTCTTATTACCACTGAAATCACTAAGTTTCAATTTGATTTAATATGATTTGACTTTCGTCGAAGGGCGTATTTTGCACGTCAATAATGGCACAATCGAGATGGACTGCAAGTAGGTACTTAATACAAATTGAGTTAAGAGTGTCAAAGCGTAGCCACGACGTAGCGGAAGGGTGACGTAGCCCGTAGCAGTGGTCCAACTACGAAGCTACGCGCCTTCACTTCAGGCCTTCACATGGCAAGAGACACCTGTGATACTTATTGAAAACATTGCAATTCTATACGCGTACAGTCTCAGACAACAAAGACAAATATTATAAGTGTGGGCTGGACCGTTCTCGTTATCGGCCTGGTTGGTTATTGACATTTTAACGCACATCGTATCGAGCGAACCAGAGTAACTAGCACCAGAGTATCTGACCTTTATTTTTGTATAAATCATGTGTAGATCAAGATCAATTTATGCTGGTTTTATTAAGGTGATTGCTTGTTAAGTGATAATAATACCAGGCCTGATAAGGTCCGCTGGCACGCGCTTAGGGGAGAAGTGGGTCGAGGGTACGACGGCCTTTGCTGAAAGCTTACCCCCGTTGTCGGCCGTATAAAAATATATACAATACAGTTTTATATACTGACAGTAGGCTATTTTTTTTATTGAATGCATGATTTTTCCAGAGAAATTAATACGGGTGACATTGTATAGAATTTTCCTAATTTACTAATTGACACGTTTTTAAATACTTTTGAGTGTATTTATACATTAAACTCGTTATCTTCATACTTTTAGATGGCTTGACATAGATAATCCTTATTGGCCTATCGCTTTTGGCTTTTTCGTTATATCGGGAATAGACTTATTGGGATTAGATTGAAATCTTATTGTTTGATGCATCTCATTACCGTTTACGCACAACTTGTATGTACAACATGACACATTTAACTTTCATACATATGTAGATTGGAAATTTGGAATTTTATTTTCTGATTTCAATGCAGATTTGTTTCTTTTTGAGTAGAAGAACTTCTTCTTCGATTTTACACAACTCAACCCACAGTAGTATGGGTTGAGTTGTGTAAAATCGAAGAAGAAGTTCTTCTACTCAAAAAGAAACAAATCTGCATTGAAATCAGAAAATAAAATTCCAAATTTCCAATCTACAGAAATCAGAAAATAAAATAACACAACTCAACCCATACTACTGTGGGTTGAGTTGTGTAAAATCGAAGAAGAAGTTCTTCTACTCAAAAAGAAACAAATCTGCATTGAAATCAGAAAATAAAATTCCAGCTCAATACCTAAGTTTAGTGTTGTATATTGATGGAGGAGGCCTTTATACAAAGCGGGGTCATGTAAAGAAAAATGAAAACACTAAATTTAATTATTAATTTGTAAAAACTGTACTTATGTAAATTTGCATGGTATAAAATATTATTTTCTTTTCTCTTTATTTATTTTCCTTCTTAGGCTAGGTCATTTATAATATGAATATAAAAGTAAAATATAAAAACAATTACAAAACAATACAAAATACATATAAACACATTATAAACAACCTAACCTAGGGTGCCGCCAGCAGCGGGGCAGAGCCCAAGCTGCCGGTGGTCGGGGCCGCATAGAGGAACCGCCGGACTATTCGCGCCGTGTCCAAGATCACCGCCTTCTGCATCTGACCCTTGATCCAACCACCTAGCGAGAATCTCTCAAGGTGTTGGTCGAGACTCTTCGCTATTAGACCGTTCGCTGAAACAACTATCGGGACAATGATCGTCGAGTCAACATCCCACATGGCGGTTATCTCGTGAGCCAAGCCTAGCTACTTACTGGACTTGTCCTTCTCGGCTTTCTCGAGATTCTCATCATGGGGGATGGCGATGTCAACGAGGCCCGGCCCGGCGTTGCGATCGATCTATTATCACAATGTCAGGCTTATTGGTTACAATAGTCCTGTCAGTGATGATAGATCGATCCCAATAGAGCGTGGCACGACCATTCTCGAGAACTGGCGCAGGTAAGTACTTGTAGTACGGTACTTCGCGGTCCACAAGGCCGTATAGAAGAGCAAGTTGCTGGTGAATAATCCTGGCTACGAGATTATGTCTATGCAAGTACTCGCCGTTATTAGCAAGATGAGAACAACCAGAGATGATATAATAATAATAATAAAAATTATTAAAATGTATTGTTTTGTACCTGGTGTATACAAAGTTGAGTGCAGCTGCGGTAGTTCGTACATTGGGCAGACCAAACGCACTATTGCCTGCAGAATTAAAGAACACATTGCTGCGGTCAAGAACAATGACGTTCGCAAGTCAGCTATTGCTCAGCATCTCCTTGAGTCGGGTACAAATCACTGGATCGAGTTGCATAGTCCCAAGGTCATTTCGACAGAACGCCACTATATACCAAGATTGGTAAGAAAAGCCGTTGAAATTCACAAATACAAAAATTTTAATCGTGAAGATGGGTTTAAACTGTCAAATGTGTGGAATCCTGTGATTTGTTTGTGTAAAAAACCAGTGATATCCGAATCAAACACGCGTAGTGACACCGTGAGTGTAGTGTGTTTGGACAGACCAACGAGTGTGAACGCGACCGGACCAACAAGTGTGAATGCGACCGTTGGTAACGTTGAAAGTGAACGCAGCCGACGCGCAAGAATGAGGGTAGACAGAGCGCTGTCTACACAACTTTGACACCCACCCGCTATCTTCAGTCACCCGTGAACATGATGCATGTAACTGCGTCGAAATATCGGGAGCTCACAAATAATACAAAAGGTAATCACGGTCTATATCCCGGTCAATATAAGTCCAGAGATGATATGCCTGAGTGACTCTCCGGGACGGCGGCATGCCCGACAAATGTCGACCGTACCGTCATTCAGGATATATTTCCGATAGTTGTTCGTCATCATAACTTCGTCCGCAATTGCACAGGCAAAACCCTCGGTTTCTCCGAAGAGGTCCCCGAGTCGTAACCAGTTCACCGACGCGAGCAGGTCCACGTCGGGTCCCGTGAGGGCCTTGTAGAACCGCCCTCCTTACTCTCCCATGCCGCCTTGCGATCCGCATTACTTAGTAAATACTACAGGTTTGTGCCAGTTCTCGTTTGCCAAGGAGAGCGGCGTGAGGTTGTTCCTGTCTACTGCCACCACATTATTATTATTATTATATAATATATTAATTTTTTGCTGCTGTAGGCTAGTATGTTCATGATAAACACACAAATAAATGCCCTTAACGGGATTCGAACCCAGAACCTCACGCTACGTAGGCCTAGTCACTGATTAGGTTAGAAAGGCCTTCGCATAAAATTACGAGTATATTTTCTATCAATTCAATTAAGTATGGTCGGTTTACATTTGTTTACAATCTGTCTCACAAAATGCATATAAAAAGATTTCACCTACGCAAACACGTGCACATTGTATTGTCGTCACACCTGCATTGACAATCCCCCAGACGCGTCGTCAATATGACTAACCTCTGCAAATATTATGCTGCAGGGTGTTTGAACCCTACTGAAAGAACGAGCTGGAGGCCAAATCGAACTTACACTTTACAAACTGATGTCAAATTAACGTCATTTTAACATAAAATCGCCCGTGCATCTCGCTCGTCCCTATTGGTGTCAGCGAGGTTTGTTTTGCGAGTAACATAATTATCAATAACATATCTTTATAATCTAAATGTTGCTCCTGAACTTTTTATACCTTCATATAAAAATAGACCTACCTGATAGATATACCTGATTGTATTACAATTTTAGTAGGTATAGGAAAATCCAATGCCACCAAAGTGATGTAGACGGTTAGTTCCCGATTCGCCGGATTTTTGTTTCGCCGGATTCCTGTTTCGCTGGATTTACTTTAGTACGTCACAATCCGAATATACGAGAATCCGACGAAACAAGAATCCGATACGATGACGATGATGATGTAGTGATGCGTCAAAGTTAAACAATAAAAGATCACGATCCCACCGCTTAACTTTCATGGGATATAGAAGAGCCATTTCACAGTGGCTTTCTAGAGCCGTACACAACAGTTTGCAGGCAGCCGTGCCCGTGTGCGCGCTCCCGAAATACCCGCGTAACACGACGAAAACAATCGAGATCGAGCTTGCCCTACGCGTGCGCAAAAATGACGGGAAAACATGCGCACGCACAGTGTCCAATAAATTGTATGCTGCGCGAAACGCATTAACTTTCTACTGTTTTCTAATGCGTGGACTATACTGGCCATCAACCTCTATTAATGAGAAGATAAAATGTCGCAGGGAAATTGTATCTTATAACAAGCGTTACTTGGTCTTTTGGGACTATCTCGTTTATTATTTATTATTTATTTTAAACTTTATTGCACAAGAACAAGTACAAAAGGCGGACTTAATGCCGTGAGGCATTCTCTACCAGTCAACCACTGGGCCAAACAGAAATTAGTTAAGGTGGGTGCAGTGCGATGCGAAAAAAAAATTCTAAATATAAATTCTAATACTAACGCCAATATACAAACTAGTAATATTTATATACTATAATACCTTTATAAACTACATAAATAAACAATATAAATACATATACAAATTTATTATATAATATACATAAATATATATTTGCATGTGCGGGGTAGGGGGAGGGGGGGGGGTCCCACTAGACAGTATCTAGCAGGTGCTTGTAGAGCATTCGTTTGAAAGTCGTTATACGAGTAACTAGGCTATTTACCGGGTTTCAAGATGGTTTCAAGGCTTTGAAACCCAACCATGGTTATGTTTCTCTCAAGGTAGTAGTAGGCTAAAAAGTAAACGGTTACGTCAAGTTGTGGTGTGTTTCGTTGCGGGGTTCTGACAATCCTATTCTCACCTCCGGCTCCATAATCAGGTCTTCTCACACAACACAAACTTATGCCTTTGCATCAAAGTTCCTCCAAAAATAATGCAAAAATCATGAACGATAAGACATGCTGGCCGTTTTCAAGTTCCCATATTCGGTCAATTCATTAAACTAACCCACGGATTGGATCTGTTCGGAACGCACCCGAAGTGACGTCACGGATGGCCGACTGCGTCCGAAATTCGAACATCGGCAATCGTCGGGGGCCTATATAACGTCTGCCGACAGCAGCCAACGCCAACGGCAATCTTCGAAACTACATTGAGCGATAAAGTTGTACTGTAATTCAGTCCTAAATGTAAAATAAATATTTGTAAATAATTTAAAATAATAGTTAATAGTCTTCATTAGTTAATAGGCATCCCTGCAGTATATTTAGGAGCCTAGGCCTTAACATATCGTCCTTCGAGCCGGATTATTTACTAAGCCACTAGTTAAATGAAATAACACCACATCTGCCGGGATTTTTTTGTCTATATTCAGAGATTTCAGAGTTGATCAGATATTGGATTTTATTATTCCCCTGCGACGTTGGCATGAATTGTTGACCATTACAAAAGCATTTTATTTGACTCATCTTCACAAGTCTAACGATAGATTTAAAATACTTCAATACGAATTGCTAAGTATCCTAAATAGGTATATCATACACAGATTTTTTGCCCATATTTGTTTTAAATAAAATTACCTCGGTACTGGTTTTGGGGAAAATAACAACCAGAAATTAGGCTCCAGTGTCATTAACTTTCGGGCTATTTTCTGCCCATGTATGTCACGTATGACCCAGTTATACCTAAAAACTTAACTTACCTTTATTGTACGAATAGGTATAGTACCATTGTTATTGGCTTTATTACAAATACGAGTAACTAGAGTGTGGTTCCATAGCTGGTCTCCGTTTTCTTTTTTAACCTGTAACTTTATACGAAATTGCTCTTCAATGTAGGCACTTTAAAATCGCAACGAGTAGCGGTAGCGCACATGTTTTCGAAACTCAATCACCGAACCTTTGCTTCTTTGTTTTCACGCTGTTAGCTCTCCGCGCACTGTTGAGCTCAGTGTTCTGTAATGTCCTTTTTCAGCGTTGTGTTTATTTCCTGAGTAAGCCTCAAATCGGTATAGATCGCATGTGAAAATACTTGCGGCGACATTGTTGTCGTACGCTGCGATGTTTTGTTGGGCGGCGTGGGGATGGAAATAACCCGCGTTGGGCTAGGAGCAGATACTCACCGAGCTAGGTTTGTGGGCATAAATTTACACCACGTTACCTACAAGTTTACGTAAATAAACTACGTAGTGTTGGTTCACTAATGGACTTACCTTATGGGAACAGAATAAACAAAAGCCTCTGTTCACCACTGAGCCTGTGTGACACAACTTTAAAGGTTATTCTTAAATGAACTAGCCACCGTGTACAACTACCTACATATATATTTACTTACATAGAACTAGCACACGACAAATGTAATAGTTATTTGTGCAACAAGAGATGAGGAAAGTTGGTTTTTCTTGCGAGTGTTTATTTTGCTCAAGATTCTACCTTAGAATCACTCGCTTCGCTCGTGATTCTATTATAGAATCTTTCGCTTTCTCGGGACTCAAAAACACGAGATGTAAAATAACTTTGCTCTCGTGTTGCACACATAATTTTTCACCTCAGTAGTGAGAACATATTAAAGGTTAAAATGTATTTCGAATTACACAGAATAAACAGAAAAAAAAAATATGTACGATACGATACGATACGAGACGAGACCGGACCGGACCGTACCGTACCGTACCGTACCGTACCATACCATAATTTTTTTTTAAATAAAAGTATGAAGTTCATGAAATTAAAAAGCTACATTGTTTCACTCCCTGGACAAAAGTAGACTTGTTCGAGCTGCTGAGGTGAAAAATATTTAGTACCTCTGTCATAAATGTCATAATTAGGGCCCGGAATTTTGCATGCGGCTACTGACTTATTAAGGGAGAGAGCACCGCTTTTTATCGATTTATCGTTAAATAAGTATTATCAGTCTATTACTCTATCAATGCGGTTAATTTATTAACTCGTAACTTAGCTTATCAACTCGTTATAAAATATACAGGTTTTCGTAAATAAACTCATTTCAATAAAGCAAATGAAACGGATTAAACTTTCCGATATTTCGAACTTTTTTGACCATCGACTGTTGAAAAGAGTAATACCTACGTACTTAACCTATCATCAGAAAGTTCGTGCCATTCGAGAAATTCCGGGCCATATAGTCACACAAACACTAAAGCAAAATTTCTGTGTTCGGGAAAAGATAGATATAACTCTGTAATAGATGGATACAGTGTAAGGAAAAAACGTGCCTCGAAAATCAAGAAAATCTGATTCTCGATCAGATGGCGCCACTAACTTTGGCCTACTGTCGTATAGATGGCGTTGACGGTTTCGTTTATTATTTAACAATTTTAACGCATATCAGTGAAAGAATGTGGGTCAAAATAATATAAAAATAATTAATGCAAATATTGCAAATAAAAAAAATTGTTCGTAGTTTAATTTATTTTTGTTAGTTTTAATTTGTTTTTAGGTTTATAGGTTAATTTTAATAATAGTTTATAAGTTTTGTTATTGTTTTTTGAAAATTCATACAAAAAATTTTTATCCATATATATATAAATACATTTTATGATATTTTTATGTTTAGTTTTAATCGTGTGTCGATATATGGCAGTGAATTTACTGTGGCTACAAGGTTTACTACGACAGTACCGCTCTATCCTATTATATCCTCTTTGGTTCGATGGTTCGGGTAACGAAAGGTTATAGTATGATCATCAGTTTCAGAATTGTGGTGTAGGTAGGTCGTGACATTGATATAATCCGCTCTTTGGCGGCACAGAGATACGAAGTTTATAAATTAACTAATTAAAGTCGTTATTGACCGATTGTTATGTCTAAGTAAATAAGTACCTACTCCATGTTACGTCTACTTATCGTTATGTTTAACTTGCGCGTGTTTTACCAATTTAAATTGTAAATCATCTCTGTGTTCTAACATACAAAGCAATTATGAGGTACCTCCTATATTATATACATAAAGTTAGACCAAGATAACTGAAACGATTTTGACAGTACAGACTGTGCAAGTGTCATTTATACGTAACTAGCGACCCGCCCCGGCTTCGCACGGGTAGTTCATCTAATTTACTCAAAACCTTTACAAATTATACATATACCTTCCTCTTGAATCACTCTAGGTATCTATTAAAAAAAACAGCATCAAAATCCGCTGCGTAGTTGTAAGATCTAAGCATACATAGGGGCAGACGGACAGACAGCGGAAAGCGACTTTGTTTTATACTTTATACTATGTAGTGATAATTTCATAGAAGTTTGACGTTTGAAATAACATTTGCACAGGCTGGGCTATCAATATCGCTGCAGACTTATCTTGGTAGAGTTAGCAAAATAAGTAAGTATAGATAAGAATGGAATGGAAAAACCTCGATGGGTATAATTTACTTAGTCTCGTTATAGTCTTCGTGAAAAAAAAATTGAAATTAGAATAAGGCAATAAACCAATTTACCTTCATACTCATTACTCCGTACTTAAGGGGCCCACTGACTATCAGTTCGCCGGACGATATCGGCCTGTCAGTTAGAACAAAAATTTGACAGTTCCGAACAAGTGACAGGCCGATATCGTCCGGCGGACTGATAGTCAGTGGGCCCCTTTAATCACGCACTTTTAAATAACAAACGTGGCCCTAGCAACAAAGTACCTGGTTACCTACTTGTATAGGTACTTACACGTGCTTACACTTAAACCTTGTTCCTATTTACATTCATTTTGAGTTAAAAGTTAAATATTCATATTTCAAAAAACACAATAGGTTTAGTAGGTATGTAAATACTTATGTGAAATGCTAACATTGTTTTTCTCCGTTGCTATGATAATAAAGTACCTTGTAGGATACTTCTTAAGCCCACTTGCACCATTCCACTAACCCGGGGTTAACGGGTTAAACCTACTAACTCAGTGTCAAATTGTACTGGTAACTATGGTAACTCCAGGTTTAACCGGTTAACCCCGGGTTAGTGGGATGGTGCAAGTGGCGCTTTATCGGTGATGGTTTTTCAATTTTCAAACTCTTTTTTATGTTTCCTACTAGCGACCCGCCCCGGCTTCGCACGGGTGCAATGCTGATGTATTATACATATAAACCTTCCTCTTAAATCACTCTATCTATTAAAGAAAAACCACATCAAAATCAGTTGCGTAGGTTTAAAGATCTAAGCATACATAGGGACAGACAGACAGCAAAAAGCGACTTTGTTTTATACTATGTTGAGTAGGTATGTAGTGATGGCCCAATGAGGATTCGAATTTTGCGACAACTGTTTGGTATCTTTCACAGGCCAATTCGAACGTACACTGACATCAGAAATATCAGAATGATATTTGAATGATGTCATTTAGTTATCGTGCTTCTCGCCCTTGCCAATACGTGTACGAACAAGTACGAGCGAAATGCACGATATTTGAATGACATAATTTAGCTGTCATTCTGATATCAGTGTACGTTCGAATTGGCCTGTCAGTTAAAATTGCGTGGAAGATTCACGCAGTCACGACACAACATTGCCCAACCGTCTGCTAATCTTGACCACCGACAGTCGGTACCTGTTTTCGAGGACGAACGGTGTTGACACGGCGTGTCATCACATTATACGTTACGACACTCGCCATTCATCGTAGCAAATACTCTAACGGCCCTGAATGTGGCGTTGCATTCACATAGACAATGGCGATTGTGGTCGCGGCGTTCGCGCTCGCCGCGCCGCGCCAGCACGCGCCGTCGTGCTTTTATTTATAGCTATAGCGTAGCACATCGGCACCACGAGCGACGTTGACAAACAACCCTAATAGCGCGACCGCGCCTCTGCACGGCCGGGACCGGGACGCATCCTGCGAGATGACCGTACGTTATCGCAGTGACCTTCATGACTGACGGTCCTCAATTACTTGACACGAATTCAACTTGTTTATATTAATTTTTCTAATTTATTTTCATTTTAAAATTTAAATCAGGCAACAAGGCCCATATTACAAATACCTTACAGACTAACATACATATATGTATTATATAAACTTAAAACTAAACACTATTTTGGCGATAGAACGGCGTGGCTCCGTTGAATCGTCTGGTCTTGTGTCGGATTCGGCATGTTTGCCCCGGAACCTCCGAAACACGACACCCTGCCAGAAGTCGGCGCACTCGATTTTCCCCTGTAGCGGTCGCAGCACGCGCACCACAAAAGAGTTGAAGTGCACGTAGTGGCGCGATCTAAGCCGGAACACCCCCAGTTTAAATCACGAGTCGTGACATGGCAAAATATGACCACTTATGTAAATCAAAACGGATATTCTTATAATCAAACAATAGTTACATCTTTAACGGTGTTGTCAGGAACAACATACATACGTACATATGTACCTATCTAAGAAGAGTTCGCCCCAATAGTGATTTGTGACTTGTATATTAAACCCTACAATATGAAGGTGCAGTGAGTCCAGGTCCTTCTCCGAACGCAGCGCAGGTGGCTGAGCACTGAGCGGAAGGCCGTGCGTGCCCGGGATCGCGGCTACATATTACCATGTAAAATCTTCGCTGGTCTCAGGTGTTGTTTAGGTGGTGAAATAAGAGTGGACTGTAGTATTAAATGCTGGTTTACTTCCTAAACTACGAAAAAATAAAAAAAGTGGCAAAGTGAATTGTCGTTAGGAATCGAGAGATGAATGATAAGTTTTTAAAAGCTCTAACTGTCAAAGTTTTGAATACAAAATTGCCATAGTAAAATTTAAACATACAGATTTAAATTATGATTGAATCTATTCATTTCATTGAATATTTTAACTAAAAAATATGCAATTTGTTTATAATTAATAATAAGACTATTTGTTACATGAAGTTAAAATTATTTAGAAAATTATGAATTTATTATTGTTACTTTTATTCATTTTCATTTCTCATGCTCTGAAAGTAGGTCGTTGTTGTTTTAAGAAGTGTGCGGAAAAATGGTACGTTTCTGCACTAGAGCATTTTACTTTCCCATTACGTATTTTTCTTTAATATTACTATAACCAATTAAAATTTGATATTAAATGGATTTCTTGTACAATTCCCATTCTGATATTTAACTCCCGATTCCATAAATCACGATACTTTTGCCTAAAGTTTTAATTGAAAGTATTACCCTCAAAAATACTATAAAAGTTTATACTTAGTGTTGTTCTTTTTAATACACATTTATTTTACTTTCCTCGTATTCGAAATGAAAATTTGGACTATTCTCGGCAGAAATGAGTGCCGTTCATCCCTTGGTTAACAATCTACTATTTAACAAAAAAAATCGATGCGTTAGATCAAAAATTACATTACGCATTTTTATAAGCAATTTTCATGTTTAATAGCTTTTGTGTATGTTACAAATTTTTAATGGTGCATTTTAGATCTTTAGTATGTTCGTGTTTTTTTTTTCTATCCAGTGAAAGTTGTTAAATAAGGTTTTGAATTGATGAAGTTACTAGAAAAAGGCCGCATGATTGCTATTAATATTGTTTGGCAATCGTATAAAAAAATGTGCAACCCGCGTCACTGAATAATTTTGAGGACACAGACTGCGTTTGTACGGATGAAATCCTCACACATTTTTATATTGGATAATTTAGCTCAATTCAAGAACCCGTAGCGAGTGTCAAGCGCAAGTCATGTCGTTTATGTCACCGTTCAATGGATTCTCGGTTGCCCGACCGACGACCGCAATAAATGCGTTTATTATACCGATACCCGAAATGAATAATGTGTCACTGGCCAGGATTCTTATCCTCCGTCGAAAAATTAACAAGCACTGAACAAATTAGGCAGAGCCGATCTCATTGTGCGTTCAGTACGCAGCGTAAATTACCTATACTGGGTGTCCAGTAATTAATGGATAACCTTCTAATCACCGCCAGGGAACCTTAGGCTGGTGCAGAAAATGCATGGACTTATAGGTCTGGTAAAAGTTACATGGTTTTCGAGTTAATCGAACTTTTCTTTCTTTTTTAATAGTTAGCACCAACGTCGCTTTTATCACCATCTAAGCCATATCTTTATTTACGAGTGATTTAAAATAACCTGTAGATGTAATCTCTTCACCAAAGACGTTTATACTAAATGGATCAAAGAGCGCGAGGTCAAAAGTTATTCGGATTACATACTTAGGGCCACTTGCACCATTAACTAACCCGGGGTTAACCGGTTAAACCTGGAGTTACCATGGTTACCAGTACAATTTGACACTGGGTTAACCGTTAAACGGGTCAACCCCGGGTTAGTGGGATGGTGCAACTGGCACCTTTAGGTATAATAAAATAAAGTAGGTATGTTATTTTGAACCGTTAGCAAAAATTTTGCTAAATGGGGCTAAATGGAGTTCACAGTATCAGCACTCCTTTTGTAATAGGTAATTAAAATGAATATAATTTCCATTTTGAGTAATCTTTCTTTAGCAAACCTACAATGGCAAAAAAGAAATGAAGTTCCTGATATAAAATAAATAAATACGAGTTTAATGTCCTACATGTATTTCTGTTTAATTATGCGAGTTATTGAAATTGTGTAGATATGATTTTTTTAGGGTTCCCGTACCCAAAGGCTAAAAACGGGACCCTATTACTAAGACTCCGCTGTCCGTCTGTCCGTCTGTCCGTCTGTCTGTCTGTTACCAGGTCATGAACCGTGATAGCTACACAGTTGAAATTTTTACAGATGTATTTCTGTTGCCGCTATAACAACAAATACTAAAAAGTACGGAACCTTTAGTGGGCGAATCCGACTCGCACTTGGCCGGTTTTATAGGTAATATAGTCACTAGCGTTACCTACTTTTGCTACAGTGAGGTAGGCAAACATTTAAGAGGGGGCGTAAAGCCAGGAAATTAGAAGAGGACAAAACACATGGCGCGCCGCGCAAAACTTGCCACGGAAGAAATGGCCTTCGCGCGAGTTTCTACCTTAAATCTCAATTACTCTCAAATAAATATCTGTTTCAAATTTTGCTCGTCAGTTCTCTCGCCAACATCAGTACCTATTTTATAAGGGTAACGATATACATACAACCGGAAATAAATGAAAATTAGACATGTTTTCGTGATTTTTCTCAACTTTAACCTTTTGAGGTATTGGTTGAAGTTTGCCTATAGGCTAGTTTCCATGTGATTTTTTTCCATAGCATTTGCCCTTGATTAAAACGTGTCAAAATTCAAAAACATGACAGCGCCATCTAATAGTAGGGCGAGTAATTAGTAAGATTTACTAGTTATGCCTTAAATTTTCTGGTTTTACGCCTTATCATTAATGTTTTTATAAGTATAATGCTACAATCGCACTTAAACTATCGTGAGACATATTTCAAAATATTTATCAGTACGGTTTTTACTCACTATTATTTTTAGTCGCTTTTGGCGACATGTTTCGGATTCTTTGGGAATCCATCCTCAGGCACTAAAAATAATAGTGAGTAAAAACCGTACTGATAAATATTTTTATAATGCTACAAGTTTAGTCTATTTTTATTTTATTATTTATACTACTTTGTAGGCGATAGCGCAAACTATCGAATATACCTACGCTATATGTTTTCGATTGGGTTGAAATGTCATTAGGGCATACGAAAATGAGAATTTGGTATCGGGTTATCCCATAAGATTCACAGGAAAAACGGGCAAGCTGTTTCGACAGCGGCCACTTTAAAAGGTTGAATCACTCAGGTATGATTGTCTGTGGGCAACTTCCGCGCCGGAGTGACGCAAGGCTAGGCCGCTGGGCTGCCTACGCGCCCACCTTCCTAATTACGCTGTTTACACTCCGTCTAGACAACGCCCCCCCTCCCACTACCCTCTTATCACGAGCCGCTTACATTGTTGTGATCGCATTTTTAACCAGACTGCGGCATTGATTCAGGTAGGATTAATTTAGAGATGAGCTGGTGTCGGAAATAAGGACAATTTTACCGTAGTTTTAGGACTAACCCCCGCATACTTATCAACGTAGTTAGAGTCCGTCTGAACTAACTTTGCATCGAATACTTGTAGAGGAAACAAAGTGAGGGAAGGATTATGAACGTCATATTTTCATAGACATTTGATGACATTGCCACACTTTTTCATTGCAAATGCCATGTAGAGTTATCTTGGTCCAACTCAAACATTCTGTAAATATTTTTAATATTTCAAAGAAAAGTAGCTTTCTCTTTTGTCGGGTATATAGGCCAAGATCATTATGGGTCGCTAATCCATCGTAGTTATTTCAAATAAACGACAGTGGAAACAAATGCCTATAGAATAACGCGCATATAAGAAAATATAACGTTGCTTTTGTTTCTTCTTTACTGGCAACATAAGAAAATGTCCCTTAATGTTCATTGGAATATTGGCAAAAGCATCACTGGGATAAATTAAGTCTTGGCTCTGCGTATCTAATGACAGATGGGGTTCAATGTTTTCGTCAAACTGAGTGAATGGAATTGTTGATCAAGAAGACTTGACACCCATTCACTGTCTGGGAATTTCTAAAATCAACACCTACTTAATAGCTGACGTCTGCTCTGCACTGAGTGCAAAGTACACCTATGTATCTATTACGTAGTGTATGTTTTTGGAATATTATACTATACACATGAGGAACTTAATATTTACAGGAACGCTGGAGTAGGTAATATGGGCAGCAAGAGCAATATACTATGGCCAGGTTTTGTTTTTCCGCCCTCGGTACTCTCCGACCGCGAAAGATGAAGGTGACATTCTACTTATTACTATAGAATTTTTCAAACTGGAAGGGTACGCTGCCAAATGTTGCAAAATTGTATTGAAAAGACATCTATCAACGTACCTACCCTTCCAGATTGAAATATACTATAATTTCAACAAAAGACAGGTCGTCATAATGTCTCAATAGCAGAAATATCATAAACGTCTGAATACGGCCCTTCTGAAATGGATATTAACCATGTTTGTTCTCCCCGTCCTTATTGGCAACAACTTTTAAGAGAAAAAAACAACAATGTTTTGAGTTAGCTCGATGCTAATTTGGCGAGCTGACTTTCATATTATCAAAGAGAATAGATAGTATAGCTATAGAGGGTTATTATTGTCATTGTAAATTTTGTAGTCACAGTAAATTGACTGCCAACTATCGACACATGATTAAAACTAAAAATGAAAACGTATAAAACTATCAAAATATGTATATATATGGATATTAGTTTTTTTTTCTTATTGTAACGCCATACATATGAATTTGACCCATGTTCTTTAACTGATATGTGTTAAAATTATTAATTAATATCAAATCCATCTACCCGAGTATAGGCCAAATGTGTGGCGCCATCTATTCTAGTTTAACTTTTTCTTGATATTCCGAGGCACGTTTTTTTCCTTAGACTATTTGTCTTATAAGGAGTTACATATATCTGATATTATTTTCTCCCTTGGTACCTACATACAATACATACGTACGTATTGCATGGGCGGCTTTCAAACTGTCACCAATTTGATATTGATACAATAGGTATTGATTACTCTTACGTCCCCGTGGGTTCAGGTTCTTCTTTCACTGTCACTGAAAAAACTCTCTATGAATCGCCCATTTTTAGGATTCCGTACCCAAAGGGTAAAAACGGGACCTTATTACCAACTATTACTAAGACTCCGCTGTCCGTCTGTCCGTCTGTCTGTCACCAGGCTGTATCTCATGAACCGTGATAGCTAGACAGTTGAAATTTTAACAGTTGATGTATTTCTGTTGCCGCTATAACAAATACTAAAAAGTACGGAACCCTCGGTGCGCGAGTCCGACTCGCACTTTGCCGGTTTTAGAAGCAATTTTCAAATTTTTAGTTTTGGTGATTTTTTATATCGAGCGAAAGTCAAGAAATCAGGTTCTGAATCGATGAAGTTGCTAGAGAAGATTGCAATTTTTTTTGGCAACCGTATTGTCATCTATCTAAAACGCTAAACCAGTGCTACGACTTTACAAAAAATAAAAAATCTGCCGGCACCTTAATGCATCTCGGCCACATTTAGGGTAAACTCATATTGATATAAAAAAAATCTTCGAAATGTGAATTTTATCAGATGATTGCAAACATCTAAATAAACTCCCTTAGTTTTACGACACAGTTGACGCAATTGGCGTGACTCCCTGCCAAGTGGAGGTCTCTATATAAATTCTGTCTCGAGACAGATGCGTATTGTCACACGTAGGTATCTGGGTGTCACGTCAGATCTAGCTTAGTAAATCAATCTGTCTCGGAGCGCTACGTTTAGTCAAACGTTAGTCTGAAGCAGCGCTAGAGGCTGTGATGAAGAATCGCGGAGAGTGGTGAAGACTCCCGGGCCTCGCGAGAAGTCGAGGGCAGGTAGGGTAGCTTGCGCGCCACGTGGCCAGGTATCGCCAGCTGGAGAAGCTATTTCGGTGATCGGCGGCAGGCCCCGGCAGACCGACACCAGACGTCGACGCCGCCCCCGCGCTCCTCGCATGCGCTATAAATAGCGTCACTGTGCATTCTTGGGCGAACGATGTCGAATTTTTGTCGAGTACGCGCGACCACATGCCGTTTGTTTGGGCCCCATCCGAAGCTGGTCGGGGCCGCTCCACCGCGGCTGCGGAATCCACCTTCTTGAATGACTAACACCGCTCAATCGGCAGTATCGACACTAGGTACAAACAACTGCACTTAACCTGGGACTACACGTTTGTATCCTCGTAACAATCGTATTCTCCTTAGTACACAGAGGTTTTAGGTACAATAAATGGGTAATCGGTTAAATTAAAATGTAATTTTGTGACGTAGCAGAATTCGAGTCGTAAAACATACATGTAAATGTAGCATCATAAACTAGATACTGTGTGCAACATACCAGATGATATTTTACGATGTATAATTGCTTAGAAACCATTAGGAGAATAACCTTTATTGACAATGTCTCAGTGTATATACGTTTAAAAAAAACCGGCCAAGTGCGAGTCGGACTCGCGCACCGAGGGTTCCGTACTTTTTAGTATTTGTTGTTATAGCGGCAACAGAAATACATCATCTGTGAAAATTTCAACTGTCTAGCTATCACGGTTCATGAGATACAGCCTGGTGACAGACAGACAGACGGACAGCGGAGTCTTAGTAATATGGTCCCGTTTTTACCCTTTGGGTACGGAACCCTAAAAAGCAATATAACAAAAAATACCTCCTTTCATATTATGAATCCTGCATTGCTGGAATAACATGTCTTTTGGCAAACGCAACACGAACATTCAGTTTCCTCTTGAAATAAAAGATATCCCCGATATTATAATCTGGCGAGTCGCAGGTCGCAGCCGGCCCGCCGGCTTGTGGAGTGAGATATTCTGATTCTGATTAAGGTTCGCTAAAATTAGCGCGACCACGCAAACAAACTCATTTATAAAAATAGAAATAATGCACTCTAGACCAAAATATACCTCACATAGGTTAACCGCAATGATACATAGGTTAGATATGCAAGAAGGAATTTAAATGAAATAAGCATAAACATTTAGTATGCAAGTACTCGTAAGTTACCTCGATTACAACCATTTGCTTTTATTGCTCTATTCGTACTGGCGAAAAATTGCTTGATGTTTGTTAATAAATATCCTTTTAGGTACCAATATAAAAGTCCAACATGTTTATCTGGCGTATTTAACAGTTTTTAATTATTTAAATGTGCCAAAATTGTGTACCAGGTAGGTATAATTTTGACCGTTTCGACATCAAAGCAAGCACTGAATAAACATCCTTAACACACCTTACGGCCAAGTAGGTACGCGCCGTACGCGACGTAAATCTTACGTTCCCAGCGCAGAAAATATGCAGCACAGTTGAATGACACCAGCAAGTATAGGTATTGTTATTTTCTACTATCGCGTATTACATAAAGTTTGCATTCGATATAAATAAAAATACAATTGACTAACACACTTGTCTACTACGCAAAAATAGATACGCAGGTGTCTATCCTAGCAGACCTGCTGACCTGACTAAGTATAGTAAAATAATAAAAATCTTAAATATGAGAAGGGACGATGATACCGGCAAAATGTTAAATATGTTTCTAATTATTATTTGTTTTATTAAGGTATAGATAAGATTGACGCGAACATGGACAAATCTGGTTGCTTTGGTTGGTTAAGTACTTGTGTCACAAGATTGTTAATACCACAAGTTGATGGCATCTCATATAAACACATAATTTTTCACCTCAGCAGCTCGAACAAGCCTACTTTCGTCACTCCAGGGAGTGAAACAAAGTAGCTTTTTAATTTAGTGAAGGCCATGAACTGCCACTTCATACTTTTATTTCCAATTCTTTTTTTTCTGTGTATTATTTTGTGTAATTCGAAATACATTAATATGTTCTCACTACTGAGGTGAAAAATTATGTGTGCAACGCAACACGAGAGCAAAGTTATTTTACATCTCGTGTTTTTGAGTCCCTCGCTACGCTCAAGATTTTAACTTAGAATTATGGAATGCAATTATGGAATCTTTCGCTTTCTCGGGACTCAAAGTAGTAGTAAAATAGAATCCTGAGCGTAGCGAGTGTTTCAACCCCTCCTCCTTGCATCGGTTTCCTCATCACTGAGGGTCGTGGTCACTTCTAGGGAGCAGCTTCTCTTGGACAATTTGCCGCCACCTCTTTCTGTCTGTCGCCGAGTATAGGGCACCGTGGAGCGTTACATCAAGGGCTGAGCGGATTTGGTCTGTCCACCGGATTGGGCTCCTGCGTCTCGGCCTATCGCTTTCGATTTTACCAGTGATTACCAGCTTTTCCAGGTTTCCTGGCAATGTGGCCAAAATACACAAGCACTTTGCGTAAGCAGACAGTGGACAGCCTGGTTGTGATGTTTAGTTCATCAAGGATTAGTGCGGCGCGCTATCCAGTGTATGTTCAGCATCCTCCTCCTCCACACCACATCTTGAAGGCATCAATTACGGTCAGCTTAAGGGTCCATGTCTCTGCGCCATATGTGAAAATGGAGAAAACTAGAGTCCGAACTAAAGTACTCTTGGTGTTGGTAGAGATGTTTCTGTCCTTCCATACTTTCTCAAGCTGTGTCATGGCTCCCTTGGCGATTCCGATTCTTCTGCGGATTTCCGTCTCACAGGACCCGTTGTTACTTATGGTAGAGCCAAGGTATATGAAGTTGTCTACGATGTCTAGGTCAAGTGTTCCACTGCGCTCCAGCTTCCGTTTGCGTTCTAGTATCATAACTTTGGTTTTAGATCTATTGATCGATAGTCCGAGTTTTTCACTGATACTTTCTATCCTGTCCAAAAGACAGTCCATCTCTGTTTCGCTAGCTGCCAGAAGGGTGGTGTCGTCAGCGTATCTTAAGTTTGATATTTTACGCCCTCCCACGGAAATTCCACCATTCCAGCCGTCGCATGTTCTCCTCGCGATGTATTCACCATATGCATTAAACAGGATTGGCGAGAGAATGCACCCTTGCCGGACGCCTTTCTGGAAGTTGAAGGGGTTTGATGTGATTCGGTCAACTTTGACTACTCCTTGGCTGTTGTAGTATAAGGATTGCAGCAGTGCAGTGAGATGACGAGGTACACCCAATTCCAACAGGACATCCCACAAGCGATCCCAGTCGACGCAGTCAAAAGCCTTGCTATAGTCAACGAAACAAATGATTGCTGGCGTATCGAATTCGTAGCACTTCTCCACAATTTGCCTGATATTCAGTCTCTGTTCCCTGGTGCCTTTGCCCTTCACAAAACCTGCTTGCTCTTGAGGAATCTGCCAATCGAGATAATGGCGGATCTTGTTATTAATAATATGAAGCAGAATCTTGCTGGCATGCGCGACTAGGGCAAGGGTGCGGTAGTTATTGCATTGCTTAGTTGGTCCTTTCTTGTGCAGAGGGATGATCACTGATTGGGTCCAGCTTTCGGGCCAGTCGCCGTTCTGCCATATGTGGTTGCATAACTTATGCATTATGTCGATGCCTCGGTCCCCGAGGGATTTGAGTATCTCGGAGGTTATGCCATCTGATCCTGGGGCTTTATTCGGCTTGAGGCGATCGATTGCTGCTTTTATCTCCGATTTAAAAATATCAGGTTCCAGCTCTAAAAGCTTCCAGTCTAGTCGAGTGTTGGTGGACGTGCAGGACTTTCCATATAGCTGCTCGCAGTAACCGCGCCAACGTTCAGCAATGTCATCGAGTTCGTGCAAAGGGCGACCATTGGCGTCCTCGATGACCGAAGATTTGGCTTTAAACTTTTTGCTGAGCAAGCGGACTTTCTTGAACAAGTCTGACGTTTGCAGTTTTAGTGCATAAATCTCCACCTCACGACATATACCCATGATGTGGTCGTTTTTATCTCTGCGACACTCTATCTGTATAGATTTGCACAGGTCAGAGTATTCCTTTCGCACATCCGGATCCTGGAGGCCCTTGACTTTAATGTCTTTCCTGCGCTGAATCAGGTCCCAATGTCTTTTCTGTTATCCATGTCGATCTTTTGCAGTCACTTCTCCTCTTAGCCAGTAAGAGGAGAAGTGACTGCAAAAGATCGAGTGCTTCGGTGATTTTCTCCTCTACATGTTTCCACATGAGCTCAGCACTTGTGTTTGATGAGGGTAGACGTGAATCAGCGAGTTTTGCTTCTAGACCTGTACCAATAACTTCTGAGGTTATAAGAATATTAATGTTGCTTATTTTTTATATATAGTTTCCAGACCATATACTAAACCTAAAAATAATATTTTGTGTCATCCTAGGTATTTGCTTAGGTAGAAATTTAGGTATTTCTTTTTTCAATCAGCATTCTGTAAAAAAAATATTCGAGACGAAATTCTTTGTTTCCCTGTAAAGGCAAAGTGGCTTCCGACGTACACACGCATTTTGTGTCATTTTCATCCACGGGTATAATGGCATTTAATAAATACCTAATATTGATCCTAAAACGCCTAAAAAAATATTAGAGTCGGTAAGTGAAGTGTTGTACTTTACAGAACATTGTTATATGTTATTCAAACAAATCTGTGTCAAATTCATCCACCGCTTTTATTTAAAAAAAATTTTTTTCTAATTAACACCCTGTATCTGCCACAAAAAAAATTCATATTATTAAGTTTACGTCTACAATATTATAATACCACATTGAGACATCATTCATAATTTGGGTCATTTTGATCCACGGTTTTTTTACTATCTGGCAAAATAAAACTCAATTGAGCGAGAAGAGCGTGCGCGGGGAAGGGTACCTACGCGGGTGGGGTGCTTATTATACTTGCCGCAATAGACCTGTACCAATAACTTCTGAGGTTATAAGAATATTAATGTTGCTTATTTTTTATATATAGTTTCCAGACCATATACTAAACCTAAAAATAATATTTTGTGTCATCCTAGGTATTTGCTTAGGTAGAAATTTAGGTATTTCTTTTTTCAATCAGCATTCTTTAAAAAAAATATTAGAGACGAAATTCTTTGTTTCCCTGTAAAAGCAAAGTGGCTTCCGACGTACACACGCATTTTGTGTCATTTTCATCCACGGCTATAATGGCATTTAATAAATACCTAATATTGATCCTAAAACGCCTAAAAAAATATTAGAGTCGATAAGTGAAGTGTTGTACTTTACAGAACATTGTTATATGTTATTCAAACAAATCTGTGTCAAATTCATCCACCGCTTTTATTTAAAAAAAAATTTTTTCTAATTAACACCCTGTATCTGCCACAAAAAAAAATTCATATTATTAAGTTTACGTCTACAATATTATAATACCACATTGAGACATCATTCATAATTTGGGTCATTTTGATCCACGGTTTTTTTACTATCTGGCAAAATAAAACTCAATTGAGCAAGAAGGGCGTGCGCGGGGAAGGGTACCTACGCGGGTGGGGTGCTTATTATACTTGCCGCAATATCAGCTGGCGACTGAGATCTTAATACTATCTCCTTTACCCTTGTTAAGACCAACCAAGAGTGAAAGAGATGGCATTATGAGCTGTCTCGCCACTTAGTTTTGCGATACAGTGTATTTATTTCATTCGGAGGCATAATTACATTGTCTTATCAATCTTACCGTAGTAGGTATATAAATATAATTAAAAATAAACTGTAGGCTGCACTCCTCATACTGACCAACATTTGTGACGTTCCTAATCAAAAGGTACCAATTTCTCTGACAGGTTATTTGTATAAAGATATAAGCAAATTTCGTCTTTACGGTAAACGACAAAGTGGTACCTACCTTTTGATTGAGAATGTCACATCAGCGACTTAAAAAATACTTTTGTTTCGATTTTTAGTAGACTTTTTAAGTTTATTTTAAGACGCAATTTATTGCGATTTTTGTTATGTTTAAGCGTGGCAAGCACCATTAATTACAATGATGATGATGTTCATTAAATACAATATTTTTTTATACTATACTGAACTGTCACCCTATACATGAGAATGAACAGCGCCCTCTTGACAATGATCATATATTACTGGTCAGGCTTTAATATGTGTCATAATTTAGTAGTCCCCTTTGTGGATTCTAAGTTTCCGAGTTACAGCAGTTTAGTGAAAGCGTTTTTTTTTAATATAAATTAAGGGTTGAATAAAGAGGAAAGAAAATTTGATTATTTTTGCGCTACGATGCACGGTTTAGGAGATACAGCCCTATAAAGTTTTTTTTATTGTTTTTGTTCTTTTTTACATTGTGTTTTTTGTATATTACTTTGGGGTTTTATAAACACTATTTACACTATATAAACACGGTTTAGGAGATACAGCCCTATAAAGTTTTTTTGATATTATTTTTTTCTTTTTTTTTCTTGTGTTTTTGTATATTATTTTGGGGCTTAATAAAGGGGAACGAAAATTTTATTATTTTTGCGTTACGACGCATGGTTTAGGAGATACAGCCCTATAAAGATTTTTTTTTAAATTTTGCGTTTTTTTAAGTATAAATTATGGGTTGCATAAAGGGGAACGAAAATTTTATTGTTTTTGCGGTACCACGCACGGTTTAGGAGATACAGCTCTATAAAGTTTTTTTTCCTGGTTTTTTTTGTTTTTTTTAAGTATTAATTACGGGTTTCTTAAAGGGGTTTTTTTAATTATTTTTGCGCTACGACGCATGGTTTAAGAGATACAGCCCTATAATGATTTTTTTTTAAATTTTGCGTTTTTTTTAAATATAAATTATGGGTTGCATAAAGGGGAACGAAAATTTTATTATTTTTGCGCTACGACGCATGGTTTAGGAGATACAACCCTATAAAGATTTTTTTTTTAAATTTTGCGTTTTTTTTAAATATAAATTATGGGTTGCATAAAGGGGAACGAACATTTTATTGTTTTTGCGGTACCACGCACGGTTTAGGAGATACAGCTCTATAAAGTTTTTTTTCCTGGTTTTTTTTTTGTTTTTTTTTTAAGTATTAATTACGGGTTTCTTAAAGGTTTTTTTTTAATTATTTTTGCGCTACGACGCATGGTTTAAGAGATACAGCCCTATAATGTTTTTTTTTTTAAATTTTGCGTTTTTTTAAAATATAAATTATGGGTTGCATAAAGGGGAACGAAAATTTTATTATTTTTGCGCTACGATGCATGGTTTAGGAGATACAGCCCTATAAAGATTTTTTTTTTAAATTTTGCGTTTTTTTAAATATAAATTATGGGTTGCATAAAGGGGAACGAAAATTTTATTGTTTTTGCGGTACCACGCACGGTTTAGGAGATACAGCTCTATAAAGTTTTTTTTCTGTTTTTTTTTGTTTTTTTTTTAAAGTATTAATTACGGGTTTCTTAAAGGGTTTTTTTATTATTATTTTTGCGCTACGACGCATGGTTTAAGAGATACAGCCCTATAATGATTTTTTTTTAAATTTTACCTTTTTTTTTTTAAATATAAATTATGGGTTGCATAAAGGGGAACGAAAATTTTATTATTTTTGCGCCACCACGCACGGTTTAGGAGATATTATATCTATATATATAGCTATAATAGCTCTATAAAGTTTTTTCCTGGTTTTTTTAAAAGTTTTGATTAATGGTTTCTTAAAGGGGAACGAAAATTTGATTATTTTTGTGCTACGATGCACGGTTTAGGAGATGCAACCCTATAAAGATTTTTTTTGTTGTTTTTTTTTACATTGTGTTTTTTGTATATTATTTTGGGGTTCCGTAAAGGGGAACGAAAATTTTGTTATTTTTGCGCTACCACGCACGGTTTAGGAGATATAGCTCTATAAAGATTTTTTCCTGTTTTTTTTTGTTTTTTTTTTTAAAGTATTAATTAAGGGTTTCTTAAAGGGGAACGAAAAATTGATTATTTTTGCGCTACGATGCACGATTTAGGAGATGCAGCCCTATAAAGTTTTTTTTTTGCTTTTTTTTTTTCATTGTGTTTTTTGTATATTAGTTTGGGGTTCCACAAAGGGGAACGAAAATTTGATTATTTTTGCGCTACGACGGTTTAGGAGATACAGCCCTATAAAGTTTTTTTGTTTTTTTTTTTATTTTTCATTGTGTTTGTTGTATATTACTTTGGGGTTCCGTAAAGGGGAACGAAAATTTTATTATTTTTGCGCTACGACGCACGGTTTAGGAGATACAGCCCTAAAATGATTTTTTTCCTCTTTTTCTTTTTTGCGTTTTTCAATCTTAATTAGGGGTTTCTCAAAGGGTTTTTTTTTTAATTATTTTTGCGCTACGATGCACGGTGTAGGAGATACAGCCCTATAAAGTTTTTTGTTATTTTTTTTCTTTTTTTTCATTGTGTTTTTAGTATATTACTTTGGGGCTTCATAAAGGGGAACGAAATTTTTATTATTTTTGCGCTACCACGCACGGTTTAGGAGATATAGCTCTATAAAGATTTTTTCGTTTTTTTTTTTAAGTATTTATTAAGGGTTTCTTAAAGGGGAACGAAAAATTGATTATTTTTGCGCTACGATGCACGATTTAGGAGATGTAGCCCTATAAAGATTTTTTTTTGTTTTTTTTTCATTGTGTTTTTTGTATATTAGTTTGGGGTTCCATAAAGGGGAACGAAAATTTGATTATTTTTGCGCTACGATGGTTTAGGAGATACAGCCCTATAAAGTTTTTTTTTTGTTTTTTTTGTTGCGTTGTTTTTAAATTTAAATTAATGGTTACATAAACGGGACCGAAACGTTTATTTTTGCGCTACGACACACGGTTTAGGAGATACAGCCCTATAAAGATTTTTTCTTCTTTTTTTTTTTGCATTTTTAAATCTTAATTAGGGGTTTCTTAAAGGGGAGCGAAAATTTGATTATTTTTGCGCTACGATGCACGATTTAGGAGATACAGCTAATACAGCCCTATAAAGATTTTTTTTTTTTTTTCATTGTATTTTTCATGTATTACTTTTGGGTTACATAAAGGGGAACGAAAATTTTATTATTTTTATCGCTACGACGCATGGTTTAGGAGATACAGTCCTATAAAGATTTTTTTTTAAATTTTGCGTTTTTTTTTAAATATAAATTATGGGTTGCATAAAGGAGAACGAAAATTTTATTGTTTTTGCGGTACCACGCACGGTTTAGGAGATACAGCTCTATAAAGTTTTTTTTCTGTTTTTTTTTTTGTTTTTTTTTTTAAGTATTAATTACGGGTTTCTTAAAGGGTTTTTTTATTATTATTTTTGCGCTACGACGCATGGCTTAAGAGATACAGCCCTATAATGTTTTTTTTTTTAAATTTTGCGTTTTTTTTTTAAATATAAATTATGGGTTGCATAAAGGGGAACGAAAATTTTATTATTTTTGCGCCACCACGCACGGTTTAGGAGATATTATATCTATATATATAGCTATAATAGCTCTATAAAGTTTTTTCCTGGTTTTTTTTAAAGTTTTGATTAATATATTTTTTTTTACAATGCATGTGCTCGAAAAGTGCGTTTCCTACGGAGCCATATCGTGCGGAAAGTACTGCTTTTCCGCACTAGTGCTTTTTGTTTTCAATTTTTTTTTTACAGTACATAAGGTGCTACTTTCTCGCACTAGTGCGGAAAAGAGCACTTACCGTGCATATGTCGAA
The DNA here is from genome assembly GCF_947568885.1 of Cydia strobilella. Taxonomy (NCBI): domain Eukaryota; kingdom Metazoa; phylum Arthropoda; class Insecta; order Lepidoptera; family Tortricidae; genus Cydia; species Cydia strobilella. The sequence continues at coordinate 10,378,461 of NC_086051.1, forward strand.
AGTTTAAAGGGCCATATGTACTGTAAAACGTACGATACACGTGCGAATAGGTAATTCGCAACTCGTGTCGATTTAAAACACTCCTTTTAATAATTAAACTTATTTGCCATGATATGTTTTTTTATTTACTCGCACAATGCATAGTAAAACATTGTATGATACACGTGCGTAAAGATGATTTCCGCACTTGTTGCATAAATAGCAATTTTTTTTATCAAAGAATGAAAGAAAGTCACGGTATTAATAACCAAATTTTACTTTAGTGGTACCTTTTCCCTATCACTGTCACAAATGTATGTGGCGTTCACGTAAACGCGATATTTTTAAGATTTCCCTGCGCAATGTTGCCAGCTCGCTCGCAAATCAAACATGTACTTACAGTTCTTTTGCATAATGGTGACATTGTACAATATCTATAAGTTTTAAATAGGTAAAAGAAAAGATAATTCGACGCATTCTTTGCTTGCTTGTTGTTGTGTTGTTTGCGTAACTTCTTTGAATAAGTTGCGTTAATTTGGCGCACAGGCGAAGTAAACATGCGTTGCGTACGGCAAGGTCACGCCGCGGCCCCACCCTGCACGGCCTCCGTTGCCCATTCAGACCGCCCGCTAGCTTCGTTTGAACGCAAATAATATTTTTGTAATATTTGTTTATGCAGTGGATGCAAGTGACACAAATTCATACATCTTATTTATCCCGCATTTCAAATTAATAAGATGTAAACTCTAATATCTTTAATATTCTTTTGTAACGGTGACAGCCTGTTACAACAAAATCATCAAATATCTTATGAAGCTATGCCTTAATAAGACACAAAATCATTTAATGGACCTATTTAAACGATTAAATTCGACCTAAGTATTTTTTTTTAACTCTAATTTTTTTTTGTGTCATTTAGAATATTATGACATAGTATCAGATTGCAGTGGACGTAATTGACACAAACTATGTTTTCACACTAAAAACACTATCCTAAATGCAACACAGTTACATGTTTTCTCTCGAATATTTTTTTCTCCAAAATAATTCAAAATAAAAAATAATTACCACAAAATAACAAATTACTAGAAAAGCAAATTATATATATGACACAAAACAAAATGTAAGATTTACATCTTAACAAAGTATTCATAAGCGAAAACAGAATTGACTTTAATATTTTTATAACCTAGGGGTCAAAATATAGCCAGCGGTACAGGTCTACAATATCAGCTGGCGACTGAGATCTTAATACTATCTCCTTTACCCTTGTTAAGACCAACCAAGAGATGGCATTATGAGCTGTCTCGCCACTTAGTTTTGCGATACAGTGTATTTATTTCATTCGGAGGCATAATTACATTGTCTTATCAATCTTACCGTAGTAGGTATATAAATATAATTAAAAATAAACTGTAGGCTGCACTCCTCATACTGACCAACATTTGTGACGTTCCTAATCAAAAGGTACCACTTTCTCTGACAGGTTATTTGTATAAAGATATAATCAAATTTCGTCTTTATGGTAAACGACAAAGTGGTACCTACCTTTTGATTGAGAATGTCACAACAGCGACTTAAAAATTACTTTTGTTTCGATTTTTAGTAGACTTTTTAAGTTTATTTTAAGACGCAATTTATTGTGATTTTTGTTATGTTTAAGCGTGGCAAGCAACATTAATTACATTGATGATGATGTTCATTAAATACAATATTTTTTCATACTATACTGAACTGTCACCCTATACATGAGAATGAACAGCGCCCTCTTGACAATGATCATATATTACTGGTCAGACTTTAATATGTGTCATAATTTAGTAAAGTCCCCTTTGTGGATTCTAAGTTTCCGAGTTACAGCAGTTTAGTGAAAGCGTTTTTTTTTAATATAAATTAAGGGTTGAATAAAGAGGAAAGAAAATTTGATTATTTTTGCGCTACGACGCACGGTTTAGGAGATACAGCCCTATTAAGTTTTTTTTATTGTTTTTTTCTTTTATTCTTTTTTACATTGTGTTTTTTATATATTACTTTGGGGTTTCATAAAGGGGAACGAAAATTTAATTATTTTTGCGCTACGACGCATGGTTTAGGAGATACAGCCCTATAAAGATATTTTTTTTAAATTTTGCGTTTTTTAAAATATAAATTATGGGTTGCATAAAGGGGAACGAAAATTTTATTGTTTTTGCGGTACCACGCACGGTTTAGGAGATACAGCTCTATAAAGTTTTTTTTTCCTGGTTTTTTTTTGTTTTTTGTTAAGTATTAATTACGGGTTTCTTAAAGGGGTTTTTAAATTATTTTTGCGCTACGACGCATGGTTTAAGAGATACAGCCCTATAATGATTTTTTTTTTAATTTTGCGTTTTTTTTTTAAATATAAATTATGGGTTGCATAAAGGGGAACGAAAATTTTATTGTTTTTGCGGTACCACGCACGGTTTAGGAGATACAGCTCTATAAAGTTTTTTTTCCTGTTTTTTTTTTGTTTTTTGTTAAGTATTAATTACGGGTTTCTTAAAGGGGTTTTTAAATTATTTTTGCGCTACGACGCATGGTTTAAGAGATACAGCCCTATAATGATTTATTTTTTAAAATTTAGCGTTTTTTTTTAAATATAAATTATGGGTTGCATAAAGGGGAACGAAAATTTTATTATTTTTGCGCTACGACGCATGGTTTAGGAGATACAGCCCTATAAAGATTTTTTTATTGTTTTTTTTTTTCTTTTTTACATTGTGTTTTTTGTATATTACTTTGGGGTTTCATAAAGGGGAACGAAAATTTTATTATTTTTGCGCTACGACACATGGTTTAGGAGATACAGCCCTATAAAGATTTTTTTTTTAAATTTTGCGTTTTTTTAAATATAAATTATGGGTTGCATAAAGGGGAACGAAAATTTTATTGTTTTTGCGGTACAACGCACGGTTTAGGAGATACAGCTCTATAAAGTTTTTTTTCCTGTTTTTTTTTTGTTTTTTTTTTTTTAAGTATTAATTACGGGTTTCTTAAAGGGGTTTTTTAAATTATTTTTGCGCTACGACGCATGGTTTAAGAGATACAGCACTATAATGTTTTTTTTTTTTAATTTTGCGTTTTTTTTTAAATATAAATTATGGGTTGCATAAAGGGGAACGAAAATTTTATTATTTTTGCCCTACGACGCATGGTTTAGGAGATACAGCCCTATAAAGATTTTTTTTTTAAATTTTGCGTTTTTTTTAAATATTAATTATGGGTTGCATAAAGGGGAACGAAAATTTTATTGTTTTTGCGGTACCACGCACGGTTTAGGAGATACAGCTCTATAAAGTTTTTTTTCCTGGTTTTTTTTGTTTTTTTTTTTAAGTATTAATTACGGGTTTCTTAAAGGGGTTTTTTTTAAATTATTTTTGCGCTACGACGCATGGTTTAAGAGATACAGCCCTATAATGATTTTTTTTTTAAATTTTGCGTTTTTTTTTTTAATATAAATTATGGGTTGCATAAAGGGGAACGAAAATTTTATTATTTTTGCGCCACCACGCACGGTTTAGGAGATATTATATCTATATATATATAGCTATAATAGCTCTATAAAGTTTTTTTTCCTGTTTTTTTTTTAAGTTTTAATTAAGGGTTTCTTAAAGGGGAACGAAAATTTGATTATTTTTGTGCTACGATGCACGGTTTAGGAGATGCAGCCCTATAAAGATTTTTTTTGTTGCTTTTTTTTTCATTGTGTTTTTTGTATATTATTTTGGGGTTCCACAAAGGGGAACGAAATTTTGATTATTTTTGCGCTACGACGGTTTAGGAGATACAGCCCTATAAAGTTTTTTTTGTTTTTTTTTTTTCATTGTGTTTTTTGTATATTACTTTGGGGTTCCGTAAAGGGGAACGAAAATTTTATTATTTTTGCGCTACGACGCACGGTTTAGGAGATACAGCCCTAAAATGATTTTTTTTCCACTTTTTCTTTTTTGCGTTTTTCAATCTTAATTAGGGGTTTCTTAAAGGGATTTTTTTAATTATTTTTGCGCTACGATGCACGGTGTAGGAGATACAGCCCTATAAAGTTTTTTTGTTATTTTTTTTCTTTTTTTTCATTGTGTTTTTAGTATATTACTTTGGGGCTTCATAAAGGGGAACGAAATTTTTATTATTTTTGCGCCACCACGCACGGTTTAGGAGATATTATATCTATATATATAGCTATAATAGCTCTATAAAGTTTTTTTTCCTGGTTTTTTTAAGTTTTAATTAAGGGTTTCTTAAGGGGAACGAAAATTTGATTATTTTTGTGCTACGATGCACGGTTTAGGAGATGCAGCCCTATAAAGATTTTTTCCTCTTTTTTTTCTTTTTTGCGTTTTTAAATCTTAATTAGGGGCTTCTTGAAGGGGAGCGAAAATTTGATTATTTTTGCGCTACGATGCACGATATAGGAGATACAGCTAATACAGCCCTATAAAGATTTTGTTTCTTTTTTTTTCATTGTATTTTTCATGTATTACTTTTGGGTTATATAAAGGGGAACGAAAATTTTATTATTTTTGCGCTACGACGCATGGTTTAGGAGATCCAGTCCTATATATTTTTTTACAATGCATGTGCTCGAAAAGTGCGTTTCCTACGGAGCCATATCGTGCGGAAAGTACTGCTTTTCCGCACAAGTGCTTTTTGTTTTCAATTTTTTTTTACAGTACATATGGTGCTACTTTCTCGCACTAGTGCGGAAAAGAGCACTTACCGTGCATATGTCGAAAGTTTAAAGGGCCATATGTACTGTAAAACGTACGATACACGTGCGAATAGGTAATTCGCAACTCGTGTCGATTTAAAACACTCCTTTTAATAATTAAACTTATTTGCCATGACATGTTTTTTTATTTACTCGCACAATGCATAGTAAAACATTGTATGATACACGTGCGTAAAGATGATTTCCGCACTTGTTGCATAAATAGCAATTTTTTTTATCAAAGAATGAAAGAAAGTCACGGTATTAATAACCAAATTTTACTTTATTGGTACCTTTTCCCTATCACTGTCACAAATGTATGTGGCGTTCATGTAAACGCGATATTTTTAAGATTTCCCTGCGCAATGTTGCCAGCTCGCTCGCAAATCAAACATGTACTTACAGTTCTTTTGCATAATGGTGACATTGTACAATATCTATGAGTTTTAAATAGGTAAAAGATAATTCGACGCATTCTTTGCTTGCTTGTTGCTTGTTGTTGTGTTGTTTGCGTAACTTCTTTGAATAAGTTGCGTTAATTTGGCGCACAGGCGAAGTAAACATGCGTTGCGTACGGCAAGGTCACGCCGCGGCCCCACCCTGCACGGCCTCCGTTGCCCATTCAGACCGCCCGCTAGCTTCGTTTGAACGCAAATAATATTTTTGTAATATTTGTTTATGCAGTGGATGCAAGTGACACAAATTCATACATCTTATTTATTCCGCATTTCAAATTAATAAGATGTAAACTCTAATATCTTTAATATTATTTTGTAACGGTGACAGCCTGTTACAACAAAATCATCAAATATCTTATGAAGCTATGCCTTAATAAGACACAAAATCATTTAATGGACCTATTTAAACGATTAAATTCGACCTAAGTAATTTTTTTTAACTCTAATTTTTTTTTGTGTCATTTAGAATATTATGACATAGTATCAGATTGCAGTGGACGTAATTGACACAAACTATGTTTTCACACTAAAAACACTATCCTAAATGCAACACAGTTACATGTTTTCTCTCGAATATTTTTTTCTCCAAGATAATTCAAAATAAAAAATAATTACCACAAAATAACAAATTACTAGAAAAGCAAATTATATATATGACACAAAACAAAATGTAAGATTTACATCTTAACAAAGTATTCATAAGCGAAAACAGAATTGACTTTAATATTTTTATAACCTAGGGGTCAAAATATAGCCAGCGGTACAGGTCTATTCTGTCAGACCCTGGACATGTAATTGCTCAATTGCGTTCAGGGATCTGGGCTTAGGTCGTTTGCTCTTATGAACAGCTTTTAGCCGGAGAGAAAAAAGAGCAACCAGAAGCACATTCAGCTCCAGGGAAGGTCCTGACATTCCTTACAGAGGATCTCCAACGCTTGTCTACTAGTATATAGTCTATCTGGTTCCGAAAGCGATCGCCAGGAGACTTCCAGGTGTATAGGCGCCTTTTGTGGTGCTGGAACAAGGTGTTAGTAATGGCCAAGTTTCTAGCGGTGCAGAACTCTGCGAATCTTTGACCGCGCTCGTTTCTAGTACCTAGACCATACTTGCCGATGATATCCTTGATTTCATGGATTGGTTCTGAGCAACCTATTTTGGCATTCCAATCACCTAGTACTATCGTAATCTGCCGCCGTGGTATGTCATCAAGAGTTTCTTCCAGTTTACCGTAGAACTCATGTATTGCCTCTTCTGATGATTGTGCTGTAGGGGCGCAGATTTGGACGATGTTAAGGAGACAAGGCTTGGTAATCAGCTTCATTGTTATGATCCTATCAGACACCGGATTGTACCCAATGACGAACGTATTCATATCCGGCGGTAGGAGGATGGCGACACCGCTTCTGCTGGAATTTGCTAGCCCTGAAAAATATAGCGTGCTGCCTGACGTGGTGGTAAAATGTCCGAACGCGGAGATGTGTCTCGCTGATGCCCAAAATTGCGATGTTATGGCTTTCTCTTTCGTTGTCCACAATGCTCAACTTTCCGGCCTGGAGCAAGCCGTTAACATTCCAGGTGCCAATACGGTGGTGGGATCGTATTGAGATCTTGTGACTAGTAGATTTTATAGAGCCAACAGTAGCATCTCTCCCTGCAGAGGCCTGGAGGCTCACCTCTTCGGAAGCTTCGGTAGCAGATTTCACACCATGCGACCCGGGCATCGCATGGCACCGGGCGTCAGCCGGATTGTCCGACATCTTATTATGGTATGTTCCTGTATCCATGACTATCTTGGGAGATAATTGTGGTGGGTTCCCACGTCCTTCCACATCAGTATTTTAAAGGGATTTAGTCCTTGGCGGCGACTGGTGCCGCACCGAATCTCTGGGTGGATTCGGGGGGATGGGTTTTTTACCGCCGCCCAGTGCTCGGCGTTGACGTTTTACGGTGGAAACTGTCGCCCTCCAACCAACCCTCCTCTTTTCTCATCCGGGCTTGGGACCGGCTATGGCAGAGTTTCAACACACGAGAAGTAAAATACATTTGCACCCGTGTGTAACACAAAACTTTTCACCTCACTATAGCAAGGAAAGTGCAACATCCACAGGCGTTAGATCATCTTCATCACTGGAATCACTCATTTTTTTACGATATTATAACAAAAAACTCTGGAAATTCTGTATTTTTACGTGAGAAGTTTTTAAGTAAAAAATTGTTAAAAATTTTGACATTTCTGACGTATGAAATGTCAATGATGCGTTTTGAAATTGCATCGACTCAACTTGTGCGTTCAGAATTATATTTAACATCATTATTAAAAAACAAACGTTTCTTATGGAACTTTAAGGTATATGACATGAAATCATTAAATTAAGCTAAATTTGGTATTTTTTATTAGATTCTCAAACCATTTGTTTAATGATAATTAATATCGAACGAACCATTATTATGAGCGTTTTATGTTTTGTTATCTGTCAAGCTACTTAAACACGCTCCATCCAAGGTCAAATTACTTTCCCCACTAGTGGATAAAATGCGTTCTTCCCCGCTTGTTTTAAAGGATAAAAGACAACTTTCCGAGCTAGTGAGGGGAAAATAACTATATCTCTACCACTCTAGCGCGTAATCACTCTCAAGCATGAATCTACAATTTTTCACCCCGAGAAGATACATTATGAGCTTTTTTAATAAGTTTTACGATAATCTAAACATCTACAATACCGGCCAATAATATATCACCTTTGAGTGTTTTTGTATGAACATGTTTAGAGTAAACAATATAAATAGGTTTGTTTGTAGATTGCATATTTTACTAGTCATTGTACACAAATATATGATGAATACTGCAATGAAATACTGTGAATTACAATAGGATACTCAGCATATTACTAAAAAACCTCTAGTAAAAAAATGAAGTTGCCAATACATTAAAAAAATACCGCTGTGAAAAAGCCATTACATGAGATGAGACCAATTTTATCTCATCGCCCGTACAAAGGAATACTACTAGACTACCTAAACCAGTGAGGTGGAAGTCACTCACAAATATAAAAAAAAGTTATACCGTAAAAAAATGGTGATATATTATTGGCCGGTACTGTAGGTACTTCTTGGTGGGTATGAATCAAAAACGAAATGGTTATTTATTAGGCATTAATAGTTACCGTTTCGGCTCTATGTTTTTGTATCAAAAGATACTCGTATAAACTAGGAAAATACCTGTTCAACATTTCCTACCTACTTCCTGGTCTCATTTTAAAATAGCAATGCTGCAATCTCATAGGTATATGTAGTTCGAATATTCCAATTCTGCTGTATGGATGTTTACAACTCCCACCGCGCGCCGTCTCGTTGCTATCCGCCCGCTGCGCCCATTATGCTTATCTGGCTTGAAAATTAGGGAACGGTAAAATTCAATTGGCATCTATGGTCCTGACCTCAAATGCGGCTGCAGCCTGAATCGTAAACGTCACTCTAATTCACTCAATTCTGGACGGTAATGTCGGTAATCAAATTTAATATAAACACCGTGTTTGTGATTAGATGGCTAATGCCTGAATAAGTATTATCTCGTCTCGGAAATAGGTACATACACAATCACAGTGCGCTCTAGTTTAATTGTACATAAAGCTGTTTATCTATTGCGCGAATCAATTCCTGAAAGTGCAAAATTCGACATGAGCCAGCTGTCACAGATACGAATAGATAGGTAGATACTTGAGGCTTTATATATATATAATTGCAATTATATTAAGCTACAGAAGGTTAAACATAAAAATAGCCGGCCATTAAAGATGGTAGATAAAATATAAGTACAGTAATAGGTATTTACAGTTCAATGTAATTTCAGAATTTCATTTTTTACTTCCGAGTTCTTAATTAACTTACTGGTGAAGCGCTGGTGGCAGTAAGAGCGTGCGACTTACAATCCGGAGGTCGCGGGATCAAACCCCGGCACGACACGTACCAATGAGTTTTTCAGAACTTATATATGTACGAAATATCATTTGATATTTACCAGTCTCTTTTCAGTGAAGCAAAACATCGTGAAGAAACCGGACTAATCCCAATAAGGTCTAGTTTACCCTCTGCTAGGTTGGAAGGTAAGATGGCAGTCGCTTTCGTAAAAACTAGTGCTTATGCCAATTCTTGGGATTAGTTGCCAAGCGGACCCAGGCTCCCAAGAATATAAATCATAAAATCCGGCCTTATGCACTTTCTGTATCTCGGAAACTAAAATTGATAGAAATACCAGAGTCCGTTTGTTAGAAAGATAATATTTACATAATCCCTTAAAGGGATAAGTTCCCATTTGTACTGCCTATTCTATGCCATATTTGTGTTCTGTGTTTTGTACAATAAAGAGTTTATACATACATAATACATACATACATTATTTATTACCGTTATGTATGTTAAAATGTCATTTTGGTCGGATGTTCAAATCCGACGTTATGGAATTCGAGTCGAGGTTTGGTATTCGCCAGGTGCACGATGCACGACTGGTGCTGTCCTCCTTTAGTAGGCGTTTCTACGTTAAATCTTATGGAGTAAAATTAGTTCAAACGGCTGCCGCTAGCATTGTATGAAAAATATAACGGTATGCGGTCCCTGAATTAATTAATGTACACAGAGCAAATATATGTTATTTTTTTGTGAAATTGCGCATGAGAACTGTTCTCCATACCTTCATCTGAACATATCCTCGTTGTATTCCAGAGTGGTGGTGGGCGGGCGCATGCGCGGGCGCCGCGGTGGTGGCGTGCGCTGCGGGCGCGCTGGCCCGTCCGCTCCTGCGCCGCCGGCGCGCTGCCGCCGCAGCCGCCGCTGCATGCCCCGTGAGTTGACTCTAACCCCTTTTCTCCCCCTCTGGCCAGACACCTTAGAGGATATAACCAAACAGAAAATTACAGACAAGGCGTCTCCGTTTGGCGTATTGTCGACTGTTATAGCCTTTTGAACGCTGTTGGTCATAAGCTTGGTTTTTTTGGAAGTTCATTTTTAAACCTACTTTGACACTAGCTCCGTGTAAAGTCTGTATCATGTGTTCCAGCTGGACGCCCTTTTCTTATAATAATAGATTTGAAAGAAGAAGATTTAAAAATTGGTTGGTAGAAAAACCATGTCTAAGCAGTTTAATTGAGACGTATGCGTATTAAAGGAATGGTAATCTGATATAATATGGTGGCTAACGTTTGATTTGAAAAATCGGCAGAGTTGCAGGCAGAGCGAAATCAGCTCACGTGACACGAAACACGATACCACACCACCATCCTCAAGGTTACCAAAATCTCAAGGTTACCAAAATGTCAAGGTCATCTGAAACCGAATCAGACCACCCCACTATCCACGTGGTCTTGTCTGTCCTACCCCTAGAGAGGAATTGCGAAAACGGAGAAGCGGAGGGAGGGCAGCATCGCATCGCATTTTGTACCCTTCATGAGCATTACTTTCATATGTGTTTTCATATACCTATATAAGTGTTATGATTATTTCGGGCCTTGGTCCAATCTTGGGCAAATGCCGAGAGTTGGCTTTATTGCAAGTTTCCTGACAACTACGAGGTATAAAACTAAAGCGGAATATAAGCTTTTTTCTCTATTAATTTTAAAGTGTAACCGAATAAAAATGGAGCAAGCATTAAACACGAGAATGATTCAAATAAGGAAATTAGCCTCCCTAGTACCTAAGTATTACCTACCTATATACCTAGGTACTACCGACTTATACCTATATGTTATACCTTATTTATTAAATTTCCAAACTGTAAAAATGAAGACGGCACGGCACGAGACGCGCCTGTAGTGGAAAACTCCACGACACGACAGTCTACAAATACTTTACATAAAGATAAGATCTCGTAAATCCCATCATTTTAGTAACACTTTTAAAGATGCATACCTAATACGTACCTGATATAGGCATTTAAAAAAATCATACGCCCTCTTATTTTTATTCTCAAAATGTGCCTAATATGAGAAAATATATACATTACCTATGTCCAAAAATGTACATGCATTTTTCTCAGATCGCCCGGGCATGTGTGGTGACACAGTGATGTGAATCCTATTGCAGTAACGGCACTAATCAGTCAACGATTAAAAAAGAAATTGGAGTATTTTTGAAATAAAACTATGAAAACGGATTATATCGCGTATATCCCGACGTTTCGAACCTTTTACAGCGTTCGTGGTCAACGGGTGACGGGTGGGTGGTGTGTCACCAGTTGTACACGAACGCTGTAAAGGGTTCGAAACGTCGGGATGTATTATAAATTCAATATACGCGATATAATCCGTTTTCATAGTTTTATTTCATGAGTACTAACTATCGCGGTATCCGAAGACAATATTATGGAGTATTTTTGATATTTTACTGATACCTGTATAATTTCTACCGCTTCGCGCGATAAAAATTCGTATTCGTCTTTAGTGTTTTAGAGTTGTTTAATGAAATACACGCACAATTGGTTTAAACATATACCCAATAGGGGGTAATAATACAATGTTCTGCCGCCAGAGTGCAGCACCTATCGTAAACTGTACCTACTACTACTGTGTATACTGTGCCTTAAACAAGTTTTCACATATACCTAATTAATAAAATATGACATTGATGCATCAAGGCGGTTTGTTTACAGAGGGCCTACCGGAAACGTGAAAATCTAAATTTCGTTATCTGCCTCTTTATCGATCGAATATGCAATAGTGATAGAGGTTATATAACGAAATTTCGATTTTCTTATTTCGTGGTAGACCCTTCGATGGTGGTAGTGGCGCCCCCTACACAGAGTTTCGCGTAATATTCCCTATTAAAACAGTTTTTTTTCTCCAATCATGGACAGTCAAAAATTTTGTCGAGCAGCTCAAGTGATGCAATTAATAGTTTTTTTTTTACGAATACGAATAGCACTTTCATCATTTTACGAAAGAATAGTGAGATACAAACTTAACTTGCCGTTGTCCTCATACAATGACCTTGGCCATCAACTATACCTCTCGCGTCAAATGTTGTAAAGTAGGTATTTCTAGACATTTTTGGAAGTTTAGTGCATTAATTTATTTAGAAATTACCGCTTACGGATTACCGGCCTAATGCCGGGGGCGTGTTTACCAAGGACGTTGTTTAACAGTACCTAAATATAAATAGAAGAGCAAAGTACAAACAAACATCAACTCACTTAAGAGTCCCCGGCAAGCTCGGCCGAATTGCACCTTTTCATACAAACGTAGTTCCGCTCTCATTTTAAAACTACCTACGTGCTGGATTGTAATGAAACTTTGCACATACTTTGACATGAGGTATATCTAGGTCTGTAATTAGTTTATATAGCTCCAGTTTACAAAACAAACGAAATAGAGCAAAAATAAGGTTTGTATAAAAAAAACTTAAATACGCTGTATTTGTGTCGTTTTCAAGCAAAAAGCACCACTTGCCATAAGGGCGCTGTGACAGGTTATTCGTATAAAGATACTAGCAAATTTCGTCCCTATGGTAAGCGACAATGTGGTACCTTTTACTTGAAAGCGTCACAGTTTTAACTATGGTATCTGAAGCTACATAAACTAATTACAATCTAGCTAGTCTTTTTAAAATGAGAGCGGAACTACGTTTGTATGGAGTACCGAGCTTGCCGGGGACCCTTAACTGACCGTGTAGCGGAGCTAGGCGTGTGAGAATTGATTCGGTCAAATTTTGTTTTTTGAAAAACAAATTATAGCCAGCTTGAAATGAATGTAGTATGATAACTTTGCTTTGGGTATGGTGCTTTACGCACACTAGCGTCCTATCCCCTCCCTCTGACGCAACCCCTCCTTTTAGCATGAAATATGTCCCGGTTGACAGTTTTTTTCATTTTTTGGGGAAAGTATACATTTTACGAAAAAAGTGTCAATGAAAGAAAAAATCCTTATTAAATTCTTAATAAAAACGGTTTTCCTTTCATCTGTGGGAGACCCGAATCGGGCATCAGTTTAAATTTTAGTTTAAATTTTAAATTCAAAATTTGAACTTCAATTCAAGGTCACTATTTAAATAGCACATCTTTGACAAGCCACAGATGAAAGGTTATAATTTTTTTTATATTATGCACCATATTGATTTAGCTAAATGAACTTCGACAAAATTTAGCCGTTGAATAAGCTGCAGGTTCTCCCTATGTACGATTTCTGTCAGTACGAGTAGTGTCAGTACTATAGCTATGTTATATTGAACTTCAACAAGTTAATACATGAATATGGTGAATCTTACCAATAAGTTCCATATAACCTTTTTTATTTAAAATTTATTAAGGATTATTTCTTACCTTGACACCTTTTTCCTAACTCTAATACTTTTCTCAAGAATAAAAAATAAAACCGTCAACCGGGACATATTTCATGCTAAAAGGGGGAGGTGCGTCAGGGGGAGAGAGGGGACGCTAGTGTGCGTAAAGCACCATCCCCAAAGGTATCATACTACATTCATTTCATGCTGGCTATAATTTGTTTGTCATCCCCATACATTAGAACATAACTTGACCGAATCCATTGGGGCCTTCGCCCACGGCTTCGCACTTAGGGGGACTTCGAAGCCAACCTTTTTATTACCTTGGGAGAAAACATTGAAAAGGTCCTCTCAGGTGTGGTTTTCGCCCACGGCTAGATTGGTTGCGCCACTGACCGTTGGTAGACCGTATCTTGTTGCAAAAACCGGCCAAGTGCGAGTCGGACTCGCGCACGAGGGGTTCCGTACCATTACGCAAAAAAAGACAAAAGAATTACGATTGGTGTACGGGTGCCCCACTTAAATATATATATATATATATGTATTTATTTTATTCTGTTTTTAGTATTTGTTGTTATAGCGGAAGCAGAAATACATCATCTGTGAAAATTTCAACTGTCTAGCTATCACGGTTCATGAGATACAGCCTGGTGACAGACGGACAGACAGTGTAGTCTTAGTAATAGGGTCCCGTTTTTATTTTTACCCTTTGGGTACGGAATCCTAAAAAGGGATGAGACTAGGTAATCAAACTGTGCTAGAGTTAACTCTGGCATCATTGCTAGTAAGGCGCTTTATTATTATATTATCTTATCTCTTGTTGTTATAAAATGGATTATCGCGGTTTTACCTCGTTCTTCATTTTTATGCATATTTTAACGATTGCTTATCATAACCGCCTTTTCCCAGAAATTTATAAATTAATAAATGCGTTCGTTAAGTGGTAACACTGTCATAATCATAACGGTTAAATCCAAGGAAATACGAATCTATCCACGGAGCTTGTTTGACACGTCACTAGAGTTAGACCAAGAAAAGTCTGCAAGGATTTTGATAGTCAGTGCAATTGTTATTTATACTTAATTTACGTCATAATTCCATAGAAGTTTGACGGTTAAAATAACACTTTCACTTTGCACTGCGTGTGCTATCAAAATCGTTGCAGACTCTTGGTCTAACTCTATTTTCTTGTAAATTTACATAAATGTTACAGTGGCACATTCTGACAAGTCGAATAAGGTCTCCGGTAATGCTCCAGGTATGACGTGAGTTTTGGAACTTAAAATTCGAATTAGTGATGGAATAGGAATCGATGTTTTAATTAAAGTATCGATATTTTTCATTATTGTCCATTTTCAATTCTCGAACTTAAACTATCGTGAGACATATTTCAAAATATTTAGATCAGTACGGTTTTTACTCACTATTATTTTTAGTCGCTTTTGGCGACATGTTTCGGATTAGAGTTTTGAATGATTCACGGTTAGTTTCACTAGACTTATATTGACCGGGATATAGACCGTGATTACCTTTTGTATTATTTGTGAGCTCCCGATATTTCGACGCAGTTACATGCATCATGTTCACGGGTGACTGAAGATAGCGGGTGGGTGTCAAAGTTGTGTAGACAGCGCTCTGTCTACCCTCATTCTTGCGCGTCGGCTGCGTTCACTTTCAACGTTACCAACGGTCGCATTCACACTTGTTGTGTGTTGTTGTTGTGTTGTTGTTGAGTCGGGTACAAATCACTGGATCGAGTTGCATAGCCCCAAGGTCATTTCGACAGAACGCCACTATATACCAAGATTGGTAAGAGAAGCCGTTGAAATTCACAAATACAAAAATTTTAATCGTGAAGATGGGTTTAAACTGTCAAATGTGTGGAATCCTGTGATTTGTTTGTGTAAAAAACCAGTGATATCCGAATCAAACACGCGTAGTGACACCGTGAGTGTAGTGTGTTTGGACGGACCAACGAGTGTGAACGCGACCGGACCAACAAGTGTGAATGCGACCGTTGGTAACGTTGAAAGTGAACGCAGCCGACGCGCAAGAATGAGGGTAGACAGAGCGCTGTCTACACAACTTTGACACCCACCCGCTATCTTCAGTCACCCGTGAACATGATGCATGTAACTGCGTCGAAATATCGGGAGCTCACAAATAATACAAAAGGTAATCACGGTCTATATCCCGGTCAATATAAGTCTATGTTTCGGATTCTTTGGGAATCTTTTCAATTCAATAAAAATATTAATTTTTCACCTCAGCAGCTCGAACAAGCCTACTTTCGTCACTCCCTGGAGTGAGGAAAGTGCGACTTTCCTCACTCCAGGGAGTGAAACAATGTAGCTTTTTAATTTAGTGAAGGCCATGAACTTCATACTACGGTACGGTACGGTACGGTCTCGTCTCGTATCGTATCGTATCGTACATATTATAATACTTTTTTTTTTCTGTTTATTCTGTGTAATTCGAAATACATTTTAACCTTTAATATGTTCTCACTACTGAGGTGAAAAATTATGTGTGCAACACCAGAGCAAAGTTATTTTACATCTCGTGTTTTTGAGTCCCTCGCTACGCTCAAGATTCTACCTTAGAATCTTTCGCTTTCTCGGGACTCAAAATAAACACTCGCAAGAAATACCAACTTTCCTCTCTTGTTGCACAAATAACTATAAATCAATGTTAAAGGACTAGGTAAATAGGTACTCCTATATAGTATATACCTTCATGATTGTGAAATTTGTGAATGTGTATTAAACGATGATAAATAAGGAAATATCTACCAACGCAATTTACTGCATATTAATAAGTTGTGGATTACTAACTTTGTCCTTGTATTTAACAATATACCTACAATCTAGTCAAAATATGTTTAGCACGTATTTGTAGAAGAGACTTTTTTGACCTTGTGTTGTGTTATTTATGAAATGTGTGGATAAACAGTGATAACGGTTAATCCGTAATTAAGATTTTAAAGTTCTGGGAAATTTTAAGTATTTTGAAATTAAAGTGGATGGATTAATAGTTTCTGCGATATGTAGATTTGTATCCACCTACTTCGATTTCGTTACAACTCTTACGATTACCTCGATCATTGAGCAATGCCAACCGTCTCGTCTCGTCTCGCAAGCCGACAAACGCGTCATCGCATCGCTCGCTAATACCTACATATAGGTGCCCATACAAACGACGGCGCGGCTCGGTGGCAGCAATCGAGCTTCTTTTACATGTGTGCCGAATCATATGTACGTCGTACTGATACTAACATTATGCACACTTTTACCTTTGAACGCACACACGTAGTGTATTGTGTTGGCTGTTGAGCACACAGACGTGGCTAGACATAGCAGTTTACATCTGTGTGTCGGGGTCGACGTGACACACAACTGCCTACGCTAGTGTGAGACGACATCGGCGGCAGCCGGTGCACCGCCGCCGCCCGCCCGTTTTCTCCCCGCTACGCGACTGCGAACACCGCGCCGCGTCCGCGTCATTGAATAACAAGACTCGCTCGATGGCAGGCGTTTTCCTGCCAATATGAAAAACAACTAAGACAAAATACGCGATAGTGGAATTTATATGTTATTCTTATTTCAAAAGTAATTTATTTTTATAGTGTTATTGCATTTAAAAACATATTTTATTTATTAGTGAATGATAGTTAATTATTGCAAAAGCGCTTACGGGTGTTGTAGTCTCCGTCTAGTGCCCTGTGATTGTTTTGTTTAAAGTCAATGTTGAAGCAGTTTGCGAAAACAAATTCTTAAATGTCAGTGGCTGTGTGGATTTATACGGCGGCCGTAAAAAATCGAGTGATCGATTCGATTTAACTCCTCAGCGTGTCATCGTTAATCATTGGACACAAGCACATCACTAACTGTCATCAATAGGTGAAAAACCTACAAGAATTGTGGACAACGTTTCAAATAGTGAGTAAATTTACATACAAATAGTAAAAAATAGGAACACACAAGCTTGAATATCACATATGATTATAGTAAATAAAAACTTTGCTTCACTCGGGGGACTTACCGATGGTTTACCGTCATCCTAAGATGGTGTTGTAAAGGATTACACTGAATCAATAATGTTAATTAATATAGGCGAGTGAGAATATTGGAGTGTTTGATTTGTAGTGGAAGGGAGTGAAGTGAGGCCCGAGGCACTCGGCAGAGTCGGCAGCTCGGCCGCGAGACGGCTCACGGCGGGAGCATGCCAAGTGATAAGAGGCGCGCCGATAGCAACGTCACACCCAGACGTTGTTTGTGTAAATTTAAATAAATTTTCATGACAGACAGTTCCGTAATCACCTCTCGCCTTAGTTGTGACAAGTCTTGATTATGTGCACTAGTCCAGCAAATATGTTTATCAGAATTAACATACACTTGGGTCATGTAGGGTAGGTAGTTTTATTGTGATTGTTTGGTTATCATTATCAGGCTTAGTATGCACCCAACAACTTCAATCCTTGTCATGATTTATCACTAATTTATGCATTCTGAGACATCAACACTCCAACAGCTTAGTATTACAAATTAAATTTAGAGCAATGACATAAATTGTGTTATTTCAAATTAGTTTTTTTTAACTAAATAAGTAATAAACCAGTGGCATTAAATACATATACATACATGCAAAGCTTCTGTCGGGGTCCGCGAGAATACTTGTAATAATAAGAAAAAACCAACTCTTCTATAGGTATATCTGGTCCACAGTGACGAACGAATTTTTTTAATTTGGGGCTCCGTCAAATATTTAGCTTTCCAAAAGGGTTCCATCACCAAAAAAGTTTGAGAACCGCAAGGCCATGAACTAACAAAATTATATTAAATAGAAGACAATCAATACTTTTGATGCGAGACACCTTTGTCTTTAAATACTTTGTTTACCTTTGAAACATAAAACAAGAGATTGAAATTCAGGTTGTCCTTATCTACTACCTTCAACATTATATTATTGAGTTCGAGTCAATGCTTAAAGGCTATACAAATTTTTCAAAAGTGATTTTGAGTTGATCCTCCTAAAGCATAAACTTAATGTTATTGTATTGAGGATAGGGCTTGTAGTGGAGATGAGCGTTTCTTCTCACAGATCCTGCTGTTTTTGGGTTCTTTCAAGTCAGAATCACTAGCATATTCAATCCGATGATGATAAAAAATGTCCCAATGAAAATTGTACATTACACTACGTCACGCACATACAAGTGAAAAAAATTCATACACGTGAAATGTGACGTATAGAATGGACATTTTGGGACATCTTTTTTTTAATGGAAGGATGGAGAATGCTGTTGATTCTGAGTAGAATGAGCCCAAGAATGTCCAGATTTGAAAGAATTTTGTTTTCAATATTTATTTTAGTAAACGCCCAGATAAGAGACAAATATTTAATTATGTTTAGGTATGTGACACTAGCCACTAAATATAAACACTGTGAACAAATGCATTAGCTAGACATATGTGATAGAGAGATCCTTATACATACCAGGTATGGTGAAGGTATGTTACATACATGGACCCTAAAAAGGGTGTTGCAGCATAGGTAGTTAAAATTAACCACAAAGTTCACATATTACTGCACCTGTTATCTTTGCTTTCAAGTTTATTTTATAAACTAAAAATAGTGAATATTTAACAAAACCTGTTATCTAGAATATGTCATTCAACATGTTTTGACTAAATTCTGGGGGTGGGCTTGTCAGACATACAATGTAGTAGGTAACTCATAACATTTATTTGCACTTATGGACGACATAATTAGTACTTAGAAAGTAGTAGTTACACTAAAGTAACATTAGACCCTTAACGGTTAGTATAATCATACCTAGTACATATATTAAACAAACTATTTCTATCTAATAAACTTTCTTCTCTCCTCTGAACCAAAATATGTAGCAAAAGACTCTCCATCACACTTATATGTCTAATAAGATAGATATCTATGGCCCTCTCCACCTGGTCTCATATGATTATGCGGGTTGATTACAGTTAAATTAACCTTTTCGACGCCGTGTCAAACACAAGCTGTCACTCGGACGCCACGTCACCGAAATGTCAAAACTGAAATTGAACTTTATTCGCATGCACGTGAGTCCATGTTGCTCTGTGGTCTTTGACCGATTAATCCGTCTTGCGTTGGACCTGCGGTGCCGATATATCCGTCATTGGCGTCCAAAAGGTTAATGTCAATTTTAACACATGTCACTAAAATTCATTAATAAGAGCCAATCTCAATTTTCCGGTTGGCAAGGGACTGTTTAAAAGTATAGCTGGTCAAGCAAATCTTGTCAGTAGAAAAAGGCGGCAAATTTAAAAAATGTAGGCGCGAAAGTTATCGTCCCATATAAAATTTGAATTTTGCGCCTTTTTCTACTGACAAGATTTGCTTGACCAACTATATTATTATAATAATAACTATTGTAAAATAATGTTTTAACAATTCTTTATTATCACTTTCATAATAATAGTAAAAATAGTATAAATACCAGTATGCTTATCTTTTGCACTGTCACTATATTTACATAACTTAATGATTATAATCTGTCACATTAATTTAATACGTACAGTCAAAGATTGAATTTCCGATCCATTTCGTACATTGTCACAATGACAATCAATATGAAAGTCACTAGAGACCTCATACTTTTGTCACTGACAAGGTACAAAATGGGTAGGAAATTAAATTATTTGACTGTACCTACAAAATGACAGTCAAAAAATGTCATAAACCTTTTCCAAGAATTAGATTGTCATTTGTATCATTTAATTTAATATAAAAAACCGGCCAAGTGCGAGTCGGACTCGCGCACTGAGGGTTCCGTACTTTTTAGTATTTGTTGTTATAGCCTCAACAGAAATACATCATTTGTGAAAATTTCAACTGTCTAGCTATCACGGTTCATGAGATAAAGCCTGGTGACAGACAGACAGACAGACGGACAGCGGAGTCTTAGTAATAGGGTCCCGTTTTTACCCTTTGGGTACGGAACCCTAAAAATCACCAGCCTTAAGCCTTTAAAAGGCAGAGGTGAAAACATCCCCACCATGATTTTAAACTTTATGTCAAATTATGTGTGTAATGTATTGATATGGTTCAATCTTGTGTAATTTGACATGTTTATGCCGTTCTGCCAGGGTTAAACGTTAAATAACTTTGTACGCAAGTTATAAACTAAAACTTCATTACACATTTTTAGGGTAGGTAATAAAAAGAGGATTTTCATGATATTTTTTTTAATACTTCCAATATTATTCAAGTAAAGGTTACAGTTAATTTTGAAACAATGTTAAGTAATGCAGAAGAATTATAAAAAAGATCCATTATAATTGATCTAAAGTAATAGTTTTCCCTTAGTTTTCATTTTCCTATTGACTGCTATTTTATTGCACACAACTGTATATAATTTATGTATGATAATTTACATTCCTTTTGTTTCATAAGTAATAGTTACTATTTGTTTAATAGTTTTTTTTAATTATAAAAAAATATCTAATATAATTGATCTAAAGTTATAGTTTTCCCCTAGTTTTCATTTTCCTATTGACTGTTATTTTATTGCACACAACTGTATATAATATATGTATGATAATTTACATTATTTTGGTTTCATAAGTAATAGTTACTATTTGTTTAAGAGGCTGGTGTCGATTTTAGTCGCAAAAATGTGAAATTGATAGATTTAGTCGGTGAAATTGTACACCTTTTGTTACCTAATTGAAATAACAAGTACTGGTTTCTATTAGCACGTCTTCTTATCTTGCCTTTTATCACATAATTTTTTTGAAAACAGACACTAAATTAGTAATGTTTTTTTTTTCTGATGGACGTTTAGGTAAACGCGCGTAAAGCACTGATTTTGTCGCTCTTATTTGTAAATGTCGTAAAGTTTGGACTGCTAAAAATGGTAAATTTGTATTACACATATTCTGTACTTGACCTTTATCAGATTACATTTTTGTTACATGACATAGAGTTCGAGGAAATAAAAGTTAAACGAATTCAATTTTCTTCAGAAATTACTTCAAAACAAGTGACAATTTCTCTGAAAATCGACTTAATTTCAACGTAATTTTGATACTTAAAGAATCAACAACATTTGCTGAAACTATTCTTATACATCAATTTGTATAATTTACCCTCATAATTTTTTGATGATTTTTTAAAAACTGCCCCTTCTCTTCATATATTACCGGTGACGCACGCTCGCGACCTCATTATTAAAAGGCAAGATGAGAAGACGTGCTAACAGAAACCAATACTTGTTATTTAGATATAACGTAACAAAACGTGTATAATTTCTACCACTAAATCTATCAATTTTACATTTTTGCTCCAAAATCGACTACGGCCTCTTAATAGAGTTTTTTGAATTATAAAAGAAGATCCAATATAATTGATCTATAGTTATAGTTTTCCCCTAATTTTTATTTTCCTATTGACTGCTATTATACTCGTATTGCACACAGCTGTAGGTATAGATAATTATTACATATTAGCTGCAACTTATTATTCTTAAGTGTTTTTCAATAATAAAAAGACACGTCAAGATCGCTTACCTTCTTTCTAATGCTTAAAATAAATATTTAAACGAAGTGCCTATACTAAAATTAATAGGTATATAGTAAGAAAGTTACCTTTATTTGAAACGGGACCTGCCGAGGTCCCGTTTTAAATACGGGTAATTTTCTTAGTTGTATTGCTTAGCTTAGACTATAAAAGGAATACCTACTACTAAACGGAATAAAGCTTGAACACGCTAAAACGTGGGCACAGTGGGCACACATTTTTGTTCATAATTTTTGTCACGGCCGGTTTAATTATTTTTGTTTACTTAAATTAAAATCATTACATTACGATTATTTATTGGTTCAGCAAGCTACTTGTGATTATATCAAGCGTCGCCGTTAATTGATTCGCATAAGGGACATTTACCATAGAAAAATATGCAAGAAACATTTGTGAAAATGACCTAAACCTATTTTAAAGAAGTCACAGCCCACAATTACTATTTTGGTAGCATTCATCGTGTGGTCTCTACACTATAACAGTGACGAAGGGGTATTAACACGATAGACATGCTGACAATGCCAAAAGTGTACTCTTGGCGGATGGTTCTAAATTAAGGCGGATGGCAATAGACTGAGTCCATATCCAGAGTCCATATAAAACATTTGATTGATTGATTGATATCAAGGAATATTTGAAAAAGACACCTGTTAAAGTTATATGATCACAACTAATCCGCAAATAACTCTGGCTTGGACTACTTAAACATACGGTAATCATGTCGTGCAAAGTGCCTGTGTCCTGGTCATCACAAAGTCGGTGACTCGGTGACATGTCAAATCCTGAGGCTGAAATTAAAGTCTAGTTAGTCTAGTATATTAACATGTTAAAGTATAATGTTTTCAACTATATTCAATATATGTTTCGCTCCAGGAGACCTTTATTTTCTATTAATTTGTAATTTTATGTGCCCACGTTTTGGCGTGTTCAAGCTTTAATATCTAATACTTTTTTTTAAGCTGGCTTTATTCATTTAAATTATATACCTTATACTTATTTTAATCATTTAAAAAAACTTATATTGACGATCGCCGATTAACTCACTGATTCAGTAACAGCCTATTCACGCTTGCTATAAAGATAGTTAGATCGTATCAATCAGGGAATACAGACGGCGGAAGCGAATTCTATTCCTTGGCATGTCGTACTAGAAATGACAAGGCAAATGCTCGGATTGTTCGGATTAATCCCTGCCGCTTCTTTACGCCATCGCCCTACGCGACAACATTACCATCCTCACCACTTAGATGGTTGGCAGTCCTCAACTGTGCGTTTCTCTAGAAACTTCCTGCCTCGCACAGCTAAACTGTGGAATGAACTGTCGCCTGCGGTATTTCCGGACCGATATGACCTTCAAACCTTCAAGAAAAGAGCATACTCCCATCTTAAAGGCCGGCAACGCACTTACAACCCCTCTGGTGTTGCGGGTGTCCATGGGCGGCGGTAATCGCTTACCATCAGGTGATCCGTCTGCTCGTTTGCCTCCTATTTCATAAAAAAAAAATGCCTGTTACCCACTATGAAACACTAAAAAGTTACTACGACGAAATAATAGACTTACATAAGCCTCTACTCTACATTGTTTATTAATTATTTACAAGCTACTTTGAACTTCAAACATTAACCTCGTATCATTATTTTATTGCTGAGAAGGTTTGCGAAAAACATTACGTACGTAAGTACCTACCTATCTAATTAATTCATTAATTGTAATACTCACCTACCTATTTTTGGGGTTCCGTACCTCAAAAGGAAAAAACGGAAACCTTATAGGATCACTCGTGCGTCTGTCTGTCCGTCTGTCACAGCCTATTTTCTCCGAAACTACTGGACCAATTAAGTTGAAATTTAGTACACATATGTAAGTTTGTGACCCAAAGATGGACATGTAACGTAAACAAATTAATTTAAAACACGGGGGCCACTTTTGGGGGGTAAATGAGAAAATTAAAAAATAAAGTTTGTCAAACTATATCGTGTTACATATCAAATGAAAGAGTTCATTGTGAGAATCTCAAATATATTTTTTTTATAATTTTAGGATGGACAGTTTAGAAGTTATTTAAGAAAATATGCAAAAAATGACACTACAAATACACAAAATAGATCTTTACTATAGATCACCAGAAAACCTATTAGAAATGTGCAGTCAAGCGTGAGTCGGACTTAATTACTTAGTTTTTAATCCGACCCCTACGGGTTTTTTAAAGACATTTCATGTCTTTAAATTGTGTAATGTACGGAACCCTTGGAACGCGAGTCCGGCTCGCACTTGGCCGGTTTAGATAGCTTAAATTTGGTAATAGCCTACGCTGGCATGCTAAATAAGAAAACCGCGTCCGATATTAATGCTGTCTTTTTTCATTAAAAATCGAGAATTCATTAGTACCTAACTTGTTATCGCTTGTCATTAGATCAGCTGCTACCCAATTAGTTAATTACCTACGAAATAAATAAATAAAAATACCTAGTTGTTCAAGCGAATCTAATTTAAATAGGTAATATTAGTAATATACTATGAAATCGCATGACTTTCAATCTGCCTGTATTCCTCATAGGTATATCTTCTCTATCTTATAGTTAAATTTGTCAAAAACTTTGATATTTGAGTTGGATCTAACGACCCCTTATTATGTGGAAATCTGTTCTAATCGTTTAGTCTACAGAGCGTGAGAACGAAGTATAGGTAGTTAGCTAACATAGGTAGGTACATTGGGTACACATTAAAAACCCGGCCAAGTGCGAGTCGGACTCGCGTTCTAAGGGTTCTGTACATTACAATTTTTAACGTATTTTTTTTTATGTGAAACGTGAGTGAAATTAAGTCCGACTCACGCTTGACTGCACATTTGTA
This sequence comes from Cydia strobilella, assembly GCF_947568885.1. NCBI lineage: Eukaryota > Metazoa > Arthropoda > Insecta > Lepidoptera > Tortricidae > Cydia > Cydia strobilella. The sequence continues at coordinate 10,403,320 of NC_086051.1, forward strand.
ATAGGTTTTTCTGTCATCTATATATATATATATATTTTAATTTTTATCGGAGATAGAGGGGGAATGGTCATTTTTTTATATTTTCTTGAATAACTTCTAAACTGTTTATCCTAAAATTATAAAAAAATACATTTGTGATTCTCACAATGAGCTCTTTCATTTCATCTGATATTATGTATAATGTAACACGATATACGAGTAAATGGTTTGAAAATTTTTATTTTTTAATTCTCTGTTTTACCCCCAAAAGCCCATTCAACAAGTCTCGCGCAGCTTAGGAGTACAAGGGCATAATGTTACGTGATACTTACGCCCTTTTACAACTGCGCTGCCCGAGACTTGTACCCTTAATCACTAGGGCCACAGAAATATCGTTGTCGCGATATATCGCTGGAAGAGGTTTCCCTTTCAAAGTTATCGCTACAAATGAAACTGTATCCCCTTCCTAATTCCAAAAATTATGACATTTGTGCTGTCCACGCGCTAGACAGACACCCAATCCTTCACTTAAAACATATTAGCAATATTATATTATTTTTTAACAAGCAGAAACGTCTGCGAACGATGCTATTTATTAAGCTTAGAATAAATTTAAAAATGGAAAAATTACTGCCTTGAGTGAGACTTGAACTCACGTCCTCTGGATCGATACTCCAGCGCTCTGCCAACTGAGCCACCAAGACATCATTCATAGTCAGCAAATCTTCCCACTATATGGGTCTAGGGGACACTTAAACGGCCACCGGAGTTCCAAGTCATATTGGAAATTCACCGGTTACGATGTGCTACCCATTCTAAATTAATTTTTAACAAGCAGAAATGTTTGCAAAAGATGCTATTAAAAGTTTAGAATAAATTAAGATACTGGAAAATTACTGCCTTGGGTGAGACTTGAACTCACGGCCTCTGGATCGATACTCCAGCGCTCTGCCAACTGAGCCACAAGCCATGGATGAGGATCCATAGTCAATTAGCAATATTGATCCCATTTTTATGAATTGAAAGATGAAAATGGCATAAGCGTTATAAGGGATACCCTTTCAAGAGGTAAGCGCTTAGGAACGGGTATCAGACATTCGAAAAGATAACCCCTTACCCATATTAAAAAGCGCTTAAAAGTCAAATGAAAGGCATTTAGGTAGCAACGGCTTTGATAAGCAAAGCCTTACGAAATGCCCCTTCCAAAACCCTGTAAGGGGATGCCGGAACGGTTCCTGCTGGACGCATTGATCGAAGTATCATACTCGTATCGGCGTAACTATTGGTAAAAGGACCAGTACGTATAGATACGGCAATTAGTTTAAATTTAATTAAAGGACCAGGTACGAAAACCTCCCGTTTGTGTCCGTGACGCGTCCTAATTTTACGTCTTGCTCCGGACAGACTTTCTGTCTATTTTTCTCCTTAAACTTTCCCGCGTAGATTATAGGTTAATATTGAGGTGGACCACATAAGTGAGAGCAGTGTGTTGTGATTTGCAGATGCTCTCGGTACAAGTGCCGGGGTGCGCGGGCATGGAGCGGCTCGGTGCGCCGGGGGGGCCGCGCCTGCGACACGAGCACAGGCATCACCACTCTGCGTGAGTATTACTACATACATACTTACATTTAAAACATTTAGTTGGCTACTGAGACAACAACCACTTGGATAAATAATAATGATGTTAGTGGACCAAAGTCAGGGTTCGAAAGGACAGTTACCAATGATAATCACCTTGATAATTATTGTTTGATAATTATCGATTTAATAAAAAGTTCTTTAAGTAGGGTATTTTGCTGAATAACTATAAGTAGTACGTAATTTAACCTATAATATTATTCGAGGAAATGTACCTAACGTACTTGCTAATAAATGTGCTTTGTGAATTTTAGAAATCATTAGGTGTCTTTCTGCACTACAATGTGGCAGTCACTCAGAAATAATCTCTATCATAATTATGTAATGAAATAACTGAAAATAACGGCACCACATGCGACATTACTCTTATTTGCGATATAGAGTTCATCAGATTGAGGTCGGCACGGGCCGTTCTGGAAAACCAAAGAAATAATGATAACCAATCAAAACACTGCTCTTCTAAATATTGCTGAACTACAGTTCAGTATCTGTACTTGTATAACAATTATAGAAAAAATATACCTGTTTCTTAATTTGTATCTACCATAAAGCCAAATTATTTAAATGTTTTAAATGTTGAGTTATACCATTAACAGCTATAATTAACCTACTAGTTGAGTAATGAGCTGCAAAATAGTGTCACGTACCAGGTACCTATCGCTATATCTATGTCCGTATATGGGTTCTGACCACGCCGCTAGCACGAAGTTTGCACTTATCTTACACGTGCATGCAAGAGATTTAATCAAATATTCAAGCTTCAAGCGAGAGCTGTTCATAAGATCATGACTGACGATTTTACTTGCATTCTGGCCTTCAAACGGCGGCGAGTGCAATATGTACTATGTATTGTATTACTTGTAGTTGACTTGTGGTCGTTGGCTTCTGCAGAATAAGTACGCAGCCAATGAAGACGTTTTTATCATGTTCTTATCTTTCGTATCAAGATTCAAGACCTGCACGTCATGGAAATGCAATTTCCTTATTAAAACATTCCATTTTAACTGTCTGTGTTCGCAAAATTTCTACATTCATTAGATTGATTTTTATCGTTGTCCTTATGGACCCTGTCACGTGGGATGGAGACAGAAGGGAATATGTATTGGTATATATAGGTATTATGTTCCAGACATTTTTTCCTACGTAGGTATTTTTGCTTATGTCAGTATTTGAGATTTCGGGATATAGACGTAGATATAATTTTTTTTTTAAACTATGGAATAATAACAATGATACATACAGCATTCTCTTGTGCTGGTTCATATGGCAATTGAATCCAACTGTTCCCCTACATAAAACATCTACTATACCCTATACCTGACAGCAGTTCTTAACTTTTTATTTTTACTATTACCACGGAGGACAACGCCCTTCATTCACTCAACAAACTCTACTACTCTTCTATCAGTATGTATGCCACCACTCACATGCAGGTCTCAAAATTAAGCACCTCTCCTCAGATCTATACGAATCTTATGGATAGCTTTCTTGATGTTTGGCAGATATCCTCAGACACCCATCAATCGTTGCAATTAGATTGGCCAGCTAGATTAATGATTAATGTTAATAATTTCAGAGAATGGGAAAAGCAGCAGCGAATACAGGCGATGGTGGGGAGAATTCAAGAGATGGTGGAGCAAGACGCGAGAGCGCGATCTGCGGCCGCCGCCGAGCGGCTCGGCCTGCCACCGAGCATACAGTTGCCGGACGGCGAATACGGGCAGGATGCCCATTTGCAGTTACGAGTCCCTTATCAGGTAATCATCCTTTGCATTTCCACTGCGGTTTGAGAAAAATGCAGGCATCAACCAATCAGAGACACGAAGCTTGAGATGTTATTTATATGATGACAAATGTTACTTATTTACCGAATCGACTTCTGCACGTATCTCGGCTGCGCTCAGTAAAACACAGTGTCACTTATCAATTTTATCTATAACCCTAATCTGAGTATCTCGTGCCACCATATAACTTGAAAAGGGTACGGTACGGATAACAAACTATGTCTACCCACTTATCTAGATAAAAGAGATACAAACACTGCTTGGCGTAACGATAGTAGTTATCCATTTGCTGTGCAATACCGATATTATTTTAGCTAGGGATTTTGGGTAAAACTTCGTTAATTTCGGACTTTATTTCCTTGTTTTTTGGTACCTAATAACTATGCCATACAAAGCTAACCTCGCATTTGCCCCATTTTACGCTATCGTACCAGCGTATCATTAGCGACGTAACGGCTCGGCCACGTCATTGCGCGCCTGGCGACGGCGGCGGCAACCATAGGTTGGAACGAAAGGTCCGATCGCTGTGTCTCGCTCCAACCTATGGTTGACGCCGCCGTCGCCAGTCTCGCAATGTCGTGGCCGAGCCGTTAAGAGGGCAAGTGATAGGTAGACGACGTAGCGCACTAACTCGATCCTGATAGGAACGTCGTTCACACCACACCTCGAGGTGTGATCTCTACTCTTATGGAATTTCAACAGTACATAATTAGTAATGATCGGAGACAGGTATCAATAATTTATGTTAATTTGACGTCGAACATTATAACTAACATGGATCATATGACGTTAAACATAAAACAATACACACGCTGTAAAAAACTTTACTGAATTTCATTATTGTAGTAAAACTAGTTAATTACCTAAATGTTTTTTGTCTTTTATACTGTTTTGTAGGTTAGGTTAGGTTGATTCAGTAACCACTTCCGAATAATCACTTCTCTTGGCATATTTATTCTACGTAGGAAATGTCCAATTACATGTCTAATTGAAATAAAAATAAACACCGCAAATACGGTACAATAAACCGTGGTTATGTTGCAAGTGTACAATTTGATATACTCGACGTTTCTAACGTCACAAAGACAATGTATATTGACCTAAATTCCATTTATCTTTCCAATTAGGTAATAAGGTACAGGGGGGCAATTTAGACCGCGGGATAATTTAAACTAATTGAAATATCTTTCATGTTTTACATTATTAACTAGAGTCACGCAACACATCTTTTTCGCTATCTGGACATATATGACACTTTAGTTAATAATGTAAAACATGGAAGATATTTCGATTAGTTTTAATTGTCCCGCAGTCGTAATGGCCCCCCTGTAGGCTGAACCCATGATTGGCGCGACAGTATCTCGCCGCGAGATAGACTACCCGTTTTTTACTAACTGTATGAATTAAAGAGGGACGGGTAGTCTATGTCGCGGCGAGATACTCTCGCGCCAATCATGTGCTAGCCCGGCTGCACCTCATATAATTTATATGTAGCCAGTATTTTATAATCATAAAATAAATGTAAATAACCCCCAAAACCATAAAAATACCCCCGTGTGATACCTACCTAGGTACTTATTATGAACGACTTCCGGTCGTTATAAGAAGTGAACTGTGTGATCAAACATTCAAACGCCGATTAAGAGATTTTTTGTTGGATAGACCGTTGTATTCTGTTAAGGGGCCTACGGACTATCAGTTCGCCGGACAGTCGTAACAAAAATTTGACAGTTCCGAACAACTGACAGGCCAAAATCGTCCGGCGGACTGATAGTCAGTGGGCCCCTTTAGTGAATTTATGAACGATGTATAGATTTTGACGATCCTTTACAGGAGATACTATCTTGACATTATTTCGAAATACCTACTAGTATCCTGTAATTATTTAATTTTTGAATTGATATTTTATTTTATTGATTATGTTCTTGTATTGTATATCTGTTTTGGCGATCATAATATGAATTCCTGTAGATTGACATGCCTGCAATTTATAATGTAATCTGTAAAGCAGATATAATAAGCGAATGGATTGTTCCTCGAAAATAAATAGTTACACTTTCTAATTTTTATTTTTTTACATGATTTTGAACTGTAGTTCGGTTCTTCAAAACATTCGGTGTTGCGTATGTAAATAATAAGAGGGGGCGTAAAGCCAGGAAATTAGAAGGGGACAAAAGATATGGCGCGCCGCGCAAAACTTGCGATGGAAGATTTGGCGATCGTGCGGGTTTTAACGTTTTACCTCAATAACTCTGAAAATATAAGTCCCTACTTCTGTTTAAAATGTTGCTTGTCGAATCCTTTAGGCTATATCACTACCTATCTATTTTATATTAAAATTATACAGCTGTGATATGCAGGGTAACGATGTACAATTGAAAATTAATGAAAATTGGACATGTTTTCGTGATTTTTTTCTTCTTTTAACGTTTTGGTTAGAGTCTTTACTTGCCTATATAGTCCGTGTGAATTTTTTCATGACATTTCGGCCTTGATTAAGAGGCCGTAGTCGATTTTGAAGCAAAAATGTAAAATTGATAGATTTAGTCGTTGAAATTATACACGTTTTGTTACGTAATATATAAATAACAAGTATTGATTTCTATTAGCACGTCTTCTCATCTTGCCTTTTAATAATGAGGTCGCGAGCGTGCGTCACCGGTAATGCATGAAGAGAAGGGGCAGTTTTTAAAAATCCATCAAAAAATCATGGTGGTAAATTATACAAATTGATGTATAAGAATAGTTTCAGCAAATGTTGTAGATTGTTTAAGTATCAAAATTACGTTGAAATTAAGTCGATTTTCAGAGAAATTGTCACTTGTTTTGAAGTAATTTCTGGAGAAAATTGATTTCGTCTAACTTTCATTTACACTACTTCAAAGTCATAATAATAAAAATGTAGTCTGATAAACGTCAAGTACAGGATATGTGTAATACAAAATTACCATGTTTAGCAGTCCAAACTTTACAAAATTTACAAATAAGAGCGACAAAATCAGTGCTTTACGCGCGTTTACCTAAACGTCCATCAAAAAAGCAAACATTACTAATTTAGTGAGTCTGTTTTCAAAAAACTGATCTTATAAAAGGTAAGATAAGAAGATGTGCTAATATAAACCAGTACTTGTTATTTCAATTAGGTAACAAAAAGTGTAAAATTTCACGGACTAAATCTATCAATTTTACATTTTTGCGACTAAAATCGACACCGGCCTCTTAAAACGTGTAAAACTTAAATATTAAATTACTTAAATAATAATTAAATATTTGCGTTAACCCCCCTCTTAACTGTAGACTGCACACTTCTTATCACTGTTAACAGTATTGGCAGGTATTGTCTAAGTAGCAGACTGCTTATCTGATATAATTGATAAATGATAATTCAATATTATTGGCTAAATATTAAAGTCCATTTTCCAATTTATGGTTTCGAAGTCATCACTGCCTTACTATGTTTTTATTTTCAAATAAATTGGGGCTGAAATTATAAAGACATAATAAGTACATCAACTTTTTGTGGTAATGGTAAGATTGTTAGGTAAATTACATTTTCCTGCTTTTCGCTTCAAATTCATTAAGCTTTGACTTGTTCTCATATAAATTAAGATCTGCACTCCTTAATACCTTGCCGAGTCGTCACATCCTGTTCTTGGTCTTAACTGGTCTGGTCAAAGTCGTAGTGTCAGTTGCCATTCTTTCCTTCAGCAACCTTTTATGCCAGTGAACAAATCAACGAGTTAGCTTGACTCCAATTAGTCAATGTTACCAATAGAACTACAGGGTACGAAGTCAACAAAGCGCGATGAAAAAACGTCTGTCAAATAAGCCTCATTAAAAATCCAAATCTAGCTCATCAAAAATATGTACTTCTAGGTACTGTTATACTGTAGTTAGTTGTTGGGTTCTTACTGACGAAACACCGAATCATAAGACGAAGTCTAATCTAAAGAACATTTATAATAATGTGACCTTGGACACTTTTCATGTTGCTTTTCCACTCCCAATCGCTGCTGCAGCCACGAACGTACCTACTTATATAATATATATTAAGGTGCAGCAGGTTCAGTCAGCAGAGTTTTTGAAAACTTGTAGCGCTTTTTTAGATCACAATACGGTTGGCAAAAACTTAACTAACAATCTTAAGGCCTTTTAAATGCCTTATGAAAATTGCTTCTAAAAATGCGAAATTTTATTTTTGAACGAACTCATCGATTACTTTTTTTTTTCAACTAGGGAACAAATCAAATTATTTTATGATATAATTTTTGGTTTGTTTTTAAGTAGTCACACACACTACTAGACCACCTGGCCACCGGTGGCCGGGTGGTCTAGTGGTGAGACGTTAGCCGCGTGAGCTGAAGACGCGAGTTCGATTCCCGCCTCGGCCACCGGTGGACTTGGTCCCTTTTTCTTTAGTATATGATATCTATTTCTGTTTATACTTTTTTTTTTGTTAAAACTTACTAAAACTAAATTTCCAAAACGCGATCCCGAGCACGCACAGCGCACACCCATCTCGCTCACGCTTACGCTCAGTGAGAGTGAGAGAAGAACCTGAACCCACGGAGCCTTAAAAAGGATAATGCAATATGTCAAATATTGTGACTGAAAGAGAAAAATGCATTTACCGAATTGCATAACTATCATTTTGTGAATATGGTTACTTGTGTAAGCGAGACACAGTTCTTGGGTTTATTGCTCGCTTTATTTGTCTTCAGTGATTGGGGAAAAAGTAACTATTTACCGCTTCAGATTATCCGTGGCCGCCGATGGAGCGGTGATAAATGAATACATTTTAGGGGACATCTTACACATATTAAACTAGCCCTAAACTAAGTAAAGCTTGTACTATGGGTGCTAGGTGACGATAAACATACTTACATAGATAAATACATACTTATATACATAGAAAACACCCATAACTCAGGAACAAATATTTGTGTTCATCACACAAATAAATGCCCTTACCGGGATTCGAACCCAGGACCATCGGCTTCGCAGGCAGGGTCACTACCCGCTACGCCAGACCGGTCGTCTGAAAATCTGCCTTTTCACGTCATTAATACGATCCTTCGTTTTCGATTTCAGCAAGCCGAGTTGATGAGAAGTTTTCAGCCTCCACCGAACAAGTGCGTGAGCGACGTGCCCGAGTGGGCGGAGGCGCGGCGCGGGGGCGGGGGCGGGGGTGGCGGTTGCGCAGCCGGCGGCAGCCACAAGAAGGACGGGCTGCTGCAGAAGGCGACGCGCTGGTGGGGCCGCATGGGCGCGCGCGGGCCTGGGGTGCCTGGTGTGCCTGGGGTGCATGGGGTGCCTGGGGTGCAGGTGCCAGCGCTGCCGCCGCCGCCGTGCGTGATGGTGCCGCGCCGGACGCCGCCCACGCCGCCGCCGCCGCCCGACGCGTGACGTCACCCGGCCCGCGCCTCCCTCTACCATATCACGCTTACATTCCATTATCGGGACGATCAGACTCGCCGAGGTGCTCGCTTGTCCCGGAGTATTATAGACTTGGTATTTATTTATTTGGGACTCCCGGCCTCGGCCGGACGGGGCCGCGGGGACGTTTGTGATATGTGACGGTCGCGCCCCGCGCCCGCCGCGAGCGACGCTAGTCTTAATACTTTAATCGGTTTAGACGTAGAGATAATTGTTTCTATTGAAAAGTTATGTTCATAAGACGAGGTTTCGCAGCCCGCTAGTGTGTGTAGGTGTGTATCGCGTTCGTAGCGTGTGCGTCCGTGTTCCTCGCATTGTTCTTGAGTTTCGCAAAAACTAAGACTGAAATAAATAAAAATATAACACTAAAGTCTACATTGAAGTATGTTGTCTTAGGTAAATTTAATTCAAATAGAAACAATTAAAAGTATATAATATTTAATGAATCTTTCGATTGTAACCTTGATGATATTGTATATTATGGAGAAGGTCAGTCAATAAGCTAATGTCTTTGCAGTGTACAGTTTCATGTTTAAGTAACCTATTTTAAAAAATAATTTCTATACAGCAGCTATAAATCTGTGTTTAAACAACTTTTATATTTATTTATAATGGTGTATAAAGAACATATCCTGTAACAGTACAGTAAATGCAAGGAATATTAATTTACATAGCATAGTGACTATTTTATTGTAAATAATATCTCTAATTTAATATTAGATTAATAATGGACAATTGCCAGAATCCGAGGGTCTTTTCAATTGAGTGTTTACTACATTCCATATTTATGTTGAAATCTCGATGCTACTTATTGTACTGCAGCCTCCGCTCCGCCCGCTGCCCGCGGTCCCTTGTGTGCACGGTGCACTGCGCACGGTGCACGGCGCACGGTGCAGGGTGCACGGCGCACGGCGGGCTAGCCGCGGGCCGTGAGCGCACTGGCTTCATCCAACACAACACAACCTACAGTGCGTGTCATTTTACGATATTCTGACTTTTACAATTTCTCAATTGCAGTGCACTGTGCACTCCTTTCAGAAAATATGACTTCTAAACGAAGGATATTCCAACATCTACCGTACTGTATTTCCCTTCCTAGCAAATGTGTAGCTATGAGAAGGGGAAAGGTTATGTTGGATGAATATAGTGTTCTAGTGAGTTTTCGCGCTGTAGTATGCGATACTGACAATCAGATATAGAAATCTCATTAGGGACGATAGACATTGTTGATAAAATATTGGTTGATTTAGGTTTATATTAGGTATTTATTGTTCATGGAACCAGGTACACGTGTTTTGATTCCAATTTGGGATTCGGTGCAGCTATTTATTATTGTAATTTATTTTTGGCAGTTAACTTCAATATTTTGTAATTTATTTCATTATCAAATTATTCAGAACATGTGTACGTTAATAAAATTATTTCATTAAAAATAAAATGTGGTTGAACAAGAGCTTAAACATGACTACATTTAAACACAAACTGCTTAATTTAATCATAATCCGCATTGTATAACTTTCTGGCGGTAAATTTTTCTGTATTTAGCCATTGATGCCAAACTGAACTGATACAAAGTCGTCTTTTCATTTGTAAGTTTCACTCGCGTACCTAAATTGTGACGCCGCTATCTGTTAGAATCAGATCAGAGAGGTGTTTCCTTTTCCAACAGATAACAACATCGACTACCTATTATATGTATAGGTTATGCCATTTACGTGAGAAACACTATGACAAATGTAAAAAGGTGACATAAAACTTGTTATTACGGGCGTGTTTTATATGTCTATCGCACTTGATTAGTGTCCTATTGAGTCGACTATAGACTTGAAATCTATCCGATAGGACTGATAAACGCACTCGTTATGCGTACAACAATACGTCCGTGAAAGTAGCGCCCAACCTATGGTCCAAGATACACTTGTAAGTTTTACTTACGTAAGTAGGGACACAGCTATACTACAGAATGAGAGATGAATATCGTTATCTCATTCTAACAAATAGCTTTGTCCCTACTTACGTAAGTAAAACTTACAAGTGTATCTCAGGCCTATCACTTAGCAAATCCACTGTCATAATAAAATTGTATCAAGTTTTTTATTTTCACTGTTCAAAGTAAACTAAAAGCTAAACTTTATTTATTATTATAACTATCTTGCCACTACAATTAACAAATACAATTCAATCCATATTGACACATAAATCAATTAATTGTGTACCTATTATGTTATGCTTATATGACGTGAAACCATAAACAACAAAATGTATTTTTAAGATAATGGTTCCTTGCAACTTTTTATCCGCCAACTCGCTAACCTGTACGCTTTTTGTTAAATTATTTTGGGCCTGGGTATTGCAATTGACTAGTCCAAGTACCTAGTCCAATAGAATTAAGGGGTAGGTACTGACGCGTATAGGCGCTGACTGCTTACTGCACCGATTCTGTACTATCAAGTCGGGAAAGGCCTAATTACGCTGGTTCGAAATCTATGCGGATCTGTCAAAAACACGATCCATAAAGGCGGGATTCCACCAGTGTTCGGCACCGTGCGGCACATGTATTTTTTTGTACTGAATATGCTTGTGCTGCACAGTGCCAAGCTTCGGAGTGGATAGCTTGGTAGGTCCTTAAGCTACGTGCTATATTTTCTTATTGCGAATAATGCGTCAACGATATGTCGCCAGTTGGCAGGTAGACAGTTTCCCGTGGGCCTACGTATGAATGCCTGGTTAATGTATCACCTTGTTATTATAATTATAGCCTTAGAATTGTGACCAGAGGTGGTAAAAGCAGTCATTGTACAAATTGCTAACGAAATATAAAAGTTGTTTAAAATAGTTTCAGAATATTAATTATCTAGATAACGAACAATATTCCATTGTCATATTAAATAAGTAAAAGCAGAAGCAAATGTTACTAATTAAAAAAACCGCATTAAATTATGACCTACCAATAATAAAACATGGATTTTTATTACTATTTTAAGATCTAAAAAATGTTACCACTCCAATATATCGGTCAAGTTAGTTAGACCAAGCTAAGTTGGCAGCGATTCTGATAGAACACTGTGAAAGTGATATTTTAAATGTCAAACTTCTATGAAATTATGACGTTTAAAATAACACTTGCAGTCTGTGCTATCAAAATCGCTGCCAACATAGCTTGGTCTAAATCTAGACTCATTCGCGCACGTGTGGAGTGAGCTTTACCGGATTAGCGCGAATGCCAATGACCGATATATCGGCACCGCAGGTCCAACGCAAATGACCGATATGTGGCGTCTGGATGAACGCTTTTGTGTTTGACACGGCGTCGAAAAGGTTAACATGATGTCGCCACAGAATAAATAATAGTACTACAGGGTGCGTAGCCAACGTGCAATCGTTAACGCTCAGTAGCGAACGAAACGCAACTGTCACTGTCGCACTAGTTAGAAAGAGTGATAGAGAGATATAACTACGATACGCTACGGAGCGTTAACGATTGGCACGTTGGCTACGCGTCCAGTACTACCGTACAAAAAGGAAACTTCCTACAAAACGAAGTTTGACAGCGGTTCAGGCTCGAATCATGCTATCCCTTTCTAATATATGGTACTATCCCTTCTGGCTATTTAGGGTTGCCAAAATTCAAGTCAGTATCTTATCTGTGGTCGTGCACGCAAAGGGACGTCAAGTTGTGCCAACCCTAATAATTGCTCGGAGCAATACTGAGCCGAACGGAACCGAGTTTACCCGAAGCGAGGAGATTCGCACCCCTGATGTCGCACAGATCAATATGGCTAATTTCAAGTACATATACAGCCCCTCCACACTCGTGCGCGAATCGCGGATGTAGAGTCGAGTTCGCAGAAATATTTCATGTGTAGCCCCCTCCACACTTGTGCACGAATCGCGGCGCGAAGCCGCGAACGCGAGTGTGGAGTCTAGTTCGCTAATCAGCGAAATCAACTCCACACTCGCGTTCGCGACTTCGCGCCGCGTGTGGAGGGCCCTCAATATCATTTGGGTAACGTCATAGACATAGTATATAAAGTAAAGCCTGACCAGGAATATATGATCACGCGCCATGTTGCGGAATTTCATTGGAACGAAATTTTTCATACTAAACTGAACTGTCACCTCATACATGAGAATAACAGCGCCCTCTTGACAATGATCATATATTTCTGGTTAGTTATAGACGCGCCACCGAGCGACCGGGGGAAGAGAAAGAATATTCTTATAAAATTAGGGCAGCATAGGATTTTTCTCTTTCACTTATAAATTTCGGTATTTCGCCATCGCCTCCTACCTATGATGCCACCCGGTCGGTGATAATGACAAAGCATGGCACTATTTTCTCTTTCCTCTTATAGGAATCGCAATAAGACTATCTTTCTCTAGCAAAGTGTCAGGCCCAGTATTATATTCTTTGGTCAGACCACGGTCAGACTATGGTCAGACCCTTGGGTAACGTAAACTCCGCCATCTAGCGACAAATCTATAAACCGAGCAATAAACGCAAAGCTCAAAAACAAAACAAAATGAAAAATTACTCACACATGTCAGACAAGGCGCGTAAACTGCGAATCTTGTGAAATTTTCTTATTTTATTGGTTTTAGACACCGATTGCAGTGTTGTCTAAGTTCACATTGCAACTTTGTTTGTAAAAATGCAGATATATGTAGACTGGTGAGTCTTTTTTGAAGTTTCTCAACATTTTATTGTAATAAAAAGCCGCTTATAGTTAGTAAGGTTATTATTTTTTCTTTTTTTTAGATTGCGTTTTGTGCAATATTGTTGTTCTTCTGAGTTAGATACAAATTTAAAAAAAATACAAAGTGGAACGGAACCTAATAACAAATTCCGGTTTATTTTTGTTTTAAATGTATATAGGAGAGCTTTATTTGGTTCGACTTTTTTGTAAATGCTTCCTACCGTTACTACCACTCCTCTGCATCACGGCATTCGGCAACAACAACGCAATGCAATAACTATACGCACTCGCACCAAACGTCAATGTCATTTCAATCATTTTCATTCATTTGTCCTTTTTGTCAATCTGCGAAATTGCTTATTTTAATTAAATAATTATATTCTCATTTAATTAAACTGACTCGTTTCGACCCTCGTAAATTACTCCAATCGGTTTTGTTCTTAAGATTATAAAACAGTATTTCCCTTGTTTGTTACTACGTTAACATAAATATAGAAGTTTTTGATCGTGTAACTTCAGTATGGGACCGCCGAAGAAAGTAAAAAAATATGTTTCGAAACAATCAAGCAGTGATAGATCAAGTAAGTCTTGTTCACATTACACTAATTAATTTACGAGCACCATAATAAATTTTTCTTATTTTTTACTTGCTTGAACATACTATGTTTAGCAAGACTATTGCTCGATATTTTTAAATTTTAGGCAAAAAGAAGAAAGTGGAAGAAGATATGACTATAGACCTAGTAGATGATGATAATCCTGACAATGTTGGTGTACCCGGAGCTGCTATGCAGGATGCAGAGAAGAATGACCAGGTACCAGAAGATGAGTTCGGAGCTAAAGATTACAGGTAAAGTTATTAGTCATTATTTTATAAATTACAAGACAAATACTATTAAAAACAAAATTTATTTTTACTAGCCACATGACATGATGAGCGGTATAAAGCTGAAACTTGAAATTATCAGGCTAAAACTATATTTGGAAGGGTTTCCATATTATATTAATACAATAGTGCCTCATTTAGCCAAATGACCATGTTTTATTTTTACTAAAATTGAACTACTGGGCACTATAGAGACAGTCATTTTATTAATGAAAGAGACAGTAGGTATTTATGTTCATTTTTTTACTAAAAATATTAACTTGAAAATAACTTTTTTTTTCTATCCAGGAGTCAGATGGCTCTAAAGCCTGACAATGCCAGCAGGCCCTTATGGGTTGCACCAAACGGTCACATATTTTTGGAGGCCTTCTCGCCAGTATACAAACATGCACATGACTTCCTTATTGCTATCGCAGAGCCAGTGTGCAGGTAACTTCTACTTGTAGTAATATAACTTTCTTCTTTTAATTATTAGCAGGATTCTGGAGAAGGGTGTGGTATTACAGATGTTCCATGGGAGTCTGCTGAATCCTACACCAGAATAGTGACGCAGCAAAAACTGTTGTGTCGCTGAAATTACTTTTAGTCTCTAAGATTATAATTATTGTATGTATGTTAACTATGTTAGGTGTGTATCTATGGGCCTTCTTCTTCTTTTCTTTTCATCTTTTTACCCTCTGCTGGGGTTTAGGGCTCAAATCATATTCTTCCACTAACCTCCTCCCACCCCATCCCCAATACACCCGGCTCTTGCTCCACAGAACGACCTATGGGCCTTAGTGTCTGATAATAATACACCCCTGTTTTTGGTTTGGGAATGATTTCATGTATTTATAACTTTGTTTATTGTAAGATAATTACCAAACTATGAATTAAAAATAGGTAGTAAGCTCCAGATGTGCTTAGAAATGTTAAAAGTATCGGTTTTTAAAGTTTTTACCTATTTTTTTGCTAGTGTAAAACATTCCCACACAAAAAACGCGGATGTATGCTGTTAATAAATTATATTAGATTTTTTTTATTTTGATTTGATTGGATCTCGTGGTGAAAGGGTGGTTGGTTATATTAGAATCTAATAATTAGATAAACATAGATTAAAGTATACATTAACAAATGAATAAATAATAAATAAATAAATAGTATAGGACATTAATACGCAAATTGACCCCACAGTAAGCTCAAGAAGGCTTGTGTTGCTGGTACTCAGACAATGATATAGATAATGCATCATTAATTATGAACTATATAAACACCATTTCATCACAAAATTACGGTTTCTGACAATAAAATTGCTACATAAAAACTTGTCTTTTCAGACCTCAACACATCCACGAATATAAACTAACAGCATACAGTTTGTATGCCGCTGTCTCTGTGGGACTACAAACCGCTGACATCATAGAGTACCTACAGAGGCTCAGCAAGTGCGCTGTACCAGCGGGCATCATAGAATTCATCACTCTTTGCACATTGTCTTATGGCAAAGTTAAACTTGTCTTGAAACACAATAGGTGAGAATTTCCAATCATGTTTAACTGGTTAACTTAGCTGCCATTACATTAGATGTTTGGCTAAGGTTATAAATATGGTAACACTAATCTATGCACTAATAATTATGAAATGAATTTATTGGATTTACATGTTTAGTAATTTTAGCATTAATTTGATAATGAGTTAAGCTAATGCCACATGAAGTATCATGTGGCATTAACCACACTTGAAATCCTGATTTTATGATATTTTAATGTAGCAAACTTGCTTTGGGGTAGTTTTATGCCATTTCTATAACAGGCCATCCACTGAGCATGTTAGTAAAACGTCATATCTTCTAACACACTATGCCTGTATTGTCCCGTGGGATAGCATAACAACACAAAAAAAATTGATTTGCTCTAGTACTTATAACCACTTACTGCTCACTAAAATACCCTGGAAATCTGATCCTTTAATCAAAGCCTAAAATGTTATGACACATTTTATGGCAATTAGGTAGTGTACACATACTTACACAGACTCACGGGCACTACGAAGTCGAGCAGTTTGTTGGTGCGCATGTTCGCTTGGCAATATATGAACGGGCCTATCTTTATATGATGATGTGGTTGATCTACCGCTCCCTAAATATACATGATTGATGACAGGTACTTGGTAGAAAGCAAGCACGTGGAGGTGCTCCACAAGCTACTACGGGACCCTGTGGTGCAACAATGTCGGCTTCGCCGCGACGGCGACGAGCTGCTGCCCACGCCCGCCGCCGCGCCGGCGGCCCTGCCACACACTACTGGTAATCTGAAAAACATTCCTAAATATAGGTACTCCGTTTTTTTAGCATTAGAAAAAGACTACCCGATCTTGACGTCTTTCTTTTGAAAAATAAGTAACAGCAAATATGTAACATTTATGTGGTATATATTATTATGTTGATTTACATTCTTTTGGTTTTATATGTAACAGTCACTATTTTTTTAAGCGTTTTTCAATAAAAACACATGCAGGATCATGTAGTCTTTTCTAATGCTAAAAAACGAGATGTAGTGAAATAAATATATTCCGCATATTAAAGTTGGTTAATGAATTCGACACACACCTCACACCTACCACACACACACACACACACACATACACTACCTATGAAGTCTGTGATTCTCTGACCAAGAAAATAATTATTCATCATTTTCTAATTATGTAGTTTTTTATGCTAGAAATACTTTTTAATTCTTAATAAACTTAATAGCGGAGTCTAATGCTGTATTGCAGTAGGCGAAGAGAAGCCAGCGGCGAACGGCGTGCCCGACGACATCAGCCAGTTCTACCAGCAACTAGACAAGGACGACGAGGAGGACGAGGCCACCGACCTCACCACCAACACCGCCGTCGCCTTCGAGGTCGACCCTGACAAGATTGAGGTGAGGAGCTAGCTAGGGAACGGCAAACCTTAAAAATCGAAAAACTATCAGCGACTATTATAGTCCTAAGCACTGTCTTGTCTTACAGATTTTTTTTTCTCTCAATGAAGCCATTCTGTCGTGGAGTGTACAGTGCACCAGTGCGGTCGTGCGGTCAGTCCTCTGCTGACAACATTTTCTTTTAGTTGATTTTTAAAGCTTTTCTACGGTTACACACGCAAACAATCATTCCTTCATTGGCGAATTAGTGATCCTCAACTATGGTTCTATCAGTTATGACGTTATGACTATTCTACCACTGATATTTTTATGTACAGGTCATACAAAAACGATGCATAGAGCTCGAGCACCCGCTGCTGGCCGAATACGATTTTCGAAACGATTCTGTAAATCCAGACATCAACATCGACCTCAAGCCAACAGCTGTTCTACGGCCCTACCAGGAGAAGAGTTTGAGGAAAATGTTCGGCAACGGACGGGCGAGGTCAGTCTAACTACTTTAGTTATTTTATTTTATATCCTCCGCAGTACAACAGTAGGAAAGTAGCCAAAAAACAACTGACAAAATGCTTATAAACTAACGTTGGCGTTCCAACGGGAAGGGAAAATCTTTGACGTGCTGTTCCAACTATAGAATGTTATATTCTAGATGTTTTGTTCAGGTCGGGCGTAATCGTGCTGCCGTGCGGCGCGGGCAAGTCGCTAGTGGGCGTGACGGCGGTGTGCACGGTGCGCAAGCGGGCCCTCGTGCTGTGCAACTCGGGCGTGTCCGTCGAGCAGTGGAAGCAGCAGTTCAAGTGCTGGTCGACGGCAGACGACTCCATGATCTGCAGGTGATTGTGGTCGCTAGTGTGACGGCGGTGTGCACGGTGCGCAAGCGGGCCCTCGTGCTGTGCAACTCGGGCGTGTCCGTCGAGCAGTGGAAGCAGCAGTTCAAGTGCTGGTCGACGGCAGACGACTCCATGATCTGCAGGTGATTGTGGTCGCTAGTGTGACGGCGGTGTGCACGGTGCGCAAGCGGGCCCTCGTGCTGTGCAACTCGGGCGTGTCCGTCGAGCAGTGGAAGCAGCAGTTCAAGTGCTGGTCGACGGCAGACGACTCCATGATCTGCAGGTGATTGTGGTCGCTAGTGTGACGGCGGTGTGCACGGTGCGCAAGCGGGCCCTCGTGCTGTGCAACTCGGGCGTGTCCGTCGAGCAGTGGAAGCAGCAGTTCAAGTGCTGGTCGACGGCAGACGACTCCATGATCTGCAGGTGATTGTGGTCGCTAGTGTGACGGCGGTGTGCACGGTGCGCAAGCGGGCCCTCGTGCTGTGCAACTCGGGCGTGTCCGTCGAGCAGTGGAAGCAGCAGTTCAAGTGCTGGTCGACGGCAGACGACTCCATGATCTGCAGGTGATTGTGGTCGCTAGTGTGACGGCGGTGTGCACGGTGCGCAAGCGGGCCCTCGTGCTGTGCAACTCGGGCGTGTCCGTCGAGCAGTGGAAGCAGCAGTTCAAGTGCTGGTCGACGGCAGACGACTCCATGATCTGCAGGTGATTGTGGTCGCTAGTGTGACGGCGGTGTGCACGGTGCGCAAGCGGGCCCTCGTGCTGTGCAACTCGGGCGTGTCCGTCGAGCAGTGGAAGCAGCAGTTCAAGTGCTGGTCGACGGCAGACGACTCCATGATCTGCAGGTGATTGTGGTCGCTAGTGTGACGGCGGTGTGCACGGTGCGCAAGCGGGCCCTCGTGCTGTGCAACTCGGGCGTGTCCGTCGAGCAGTGGAAGCAGCAGTTCAAGTGCTGGTCGACGGCAGACGACTCCATGATCTGCAGGTGATTGTGGTCGCTAGTGTGACGGCGGTGTGCACGGTGCGCAAGCGGGCCCTCGTGCTGTGCAACTCGGGCGTGTCCGTCGAGCAGTGGAAGCAGCAGTTCAAGTGCTGGTCGACGGCAGACGACTCCATGATCTGCAGGTGATTGTGGTCGCTAGTGTGACGGCGGTGTGCACGGTGCGCAAGCGGGCCCTCGTGCTGTGCAACTCGGGCGTGTCCGTCGAGCAGTGGAAGCAGCAGTTCAAGTGCTGGTCGACGGCAGACGACTCCATGATCTGCAGGTGATTGTGGTCGCTAGTGTGATGGCGGTGTGCACGGTGCGCAAGCGGGCCCTCGTGCTGTGCAACTCGGGCGTGTCCGTCGAGCAGTGGAAGCAGCAGTTCAAGTGCTGGTCGACGGCAGACGACTCCATGATCTGCAGGTGATTGTGGTCGCTAGTGTGACGGCGGTGTGCACGGTGCGCAAGCGGGCCCTCGTGCTGTGCAACTCGGGCGTGTCCGTCGAGCAGTGGAAGCAGCAGTTCAAGTGCTGGTCGACGGCAGACGACTCCATGATCTGCAGGTGATTGTGGTCGCTAGTGTGACGGCGGTGTGCACGGTGCGCAAGCGGGCCCTCGTGCTGTGCAACTCGGGCGTGTCCGTCGAGCAGTGGAAGCAGCAGTTCAAGTGCTGGTCGACGGCAGACGACTCCATGATCTGCAGGTGATTGTGGTCGCTAGTGTGACGGCGGTGTGCACGGTGCGCAAGCGGGCCCTCGTGCTGTGCAACTCGGGCGTGTCCGTCGAGCAGTGGAAGCAGCAGTTCAAGTGCTGGTCGACGGCAGACGACTCCATGATCTGCAGGTGATTGTGGTCGCTAGTGTGACGGCGGTGTGCACGGTGCGCAAGCGGGCCCTCGTGCTGTGCAACTCGGGCGTGTCCGTCGAGCAGTGGAAGCAGCAGTTCAAGTGCTGGTCGACGGCAGACGACTCCATGATCTGCAGGTGATTGTGGTCGCTAGTGTGACGGCGGTGTGCACGGTGCGCAAGCGGGCCCTCGTGCTGTGCAACTCGGGCGTGTCCGTCGAGCAGTGGAAGCAGCAGTTCAAGTGCTGGTCGACGGCAGACGACTCCATGATCTGCAGGTGATTGTGGTCGCTAGTGTG
Organism: Cydia strobilella; assembly: GCF_947568885.1. NCBI lineage: Eukaryota > Metazoa > Arthropoda > Insecta > Lepidoptera > Tortricidae > Cydia > Cydia strobilella. Next base: position 10,423,600 of record NC_086051.1, read on the forward strand.
ACGGCGGTGTGCACGGTGCGCAAGCGGGCCCTCGTGCTGTGCAACTCGGGCGTGTCCGTCGAGCAGTGGAAGCAGCAGTTCAAGTGCTGGTCGACGGCAGACGACTCCATGATCTGCAGGTGATTGTGGTCGCTAGTGTGACGGCGGTGTGCACGGTGCGCAAGCGGGCCCTCGTGCTGTGCAACTCGGGCGTGTCCGTCGAGCAGTGGAAGCAGCAGTTCAAGTGCTGGTCGACGGCAGACGACTCCATGATCTGCAGGTGATTGTGGTCGCTAGTGTGACGGCGGTGTGCACGGTGCGCAAGCGGGCCCTCGTGCTGTGCAACTCGGGCGTGTCCGTCGAGCAGTGGAAGCAGCAGTTCAAGTGCTGGTCGACGGCAGACGACTCCATGATCTGCAGGTGATTGTGGTCGCTAGTGTGACGGCGGTGTGCACGGTGCGCAAGCGGGCCCTCGTGCTGTGCAACTCGGGCGTGTCCGTCGAGCAGTGGAAGCAGCAGTTCAAGTGCTGGTCGACGGCAGACGACTCCATGATCTGCAGGTGATTGTGGTCGCTAGTGTGACGGCGGTGTGCACGGTGCGCAAGCGGGCCCTCGTGCTGTGCAACTCGGGCGTGTCCGTCGAGCAGTGGAAGCAGCAGTTCAAGTGCTGGTCGACGGCAGACGACTCCATGATCTGCAGGTGATTGTGGTCGCTAGTGTGACGGCGGTGTGCACGGTGCGCAAGCGGGCCGTCGTGCTGTGCAACTCGGGCGTGTCCGTCGAGCAGTGGAAGCAGCAGTTCAAGTGCTGGTCGACGGCAGACGACTCCATGATCTGCAGGTGATTGTGGTCGCTAGTGTGACGGCGGTGTGCACGGTGCGCAAGCGGGCCGTCGTGCTGTGCAACTCGGGCGTGTCCGTCGAGCAGTGGAAGCAGCAGTTCAAGTGCTGGTCGACGGCAGACGACTCCATGATCTGCAGGTGATTGTGGTCGCTAGTGTGACGGCGGTGTGCACGGTGCGCAAGCGGGCCGTCGTGCTGTGCAACTCGGGCGTGTCCGTCGAGCAGTGGAAGCAGCAGTTCAAGTGCTGGTCGACGGCAGACGACTCCATGATCTGCAGGTGATTGTGGTCGCTAGTGTGACGGCGGTGTGCACGGTGCGCAAGGGTGCCTTCGTGCTGTGCAACTCGGGCGTGTCCGTCGAGCAGTGGAAGCAGCAGTTCAAGTGCTGGTCGACGGCAGACGACTCCATGATCTGCAGGTGATTGTGGTCGCTAGTGTGACGGCGGTGTGCACGGTGCGCAAGCGGGCCCTCGTGCTGTGCAACTCGGGCGTGTCCGTCGAGCAGTGGAAGCAGCAGTTCAAGTGCTGGTCGACGGCAGACGACTCCATGATCTGCAGGTGATTGTGGTCGCTAGTGTGACGGCGGTGTGCACGGTGCGCAAGCGGGCCCTCGTGCTGTGCAACTCGGGCGTGTCCGTCGAGCAGTGGAAGCAGCAGTTCAAGTGCTGGTCGACGGCAGACGACTCCATGATCTGCAGGTGATTGTGGTCGCTAGTGTGACGGCGGTGTGCACGGTGCGCAAGCGGGCCCTCGTGCTGTGCAACTCGGGCGTGTCCGTCGAGCAGTGGAAGCAGCAGTTCAAGTGCTGGTCGACGGCAGACGACTCCATGATCTGCAGGTGATTGTGGTCGCTAGTGTGACGGCGGTGTGCACGGTGCGCAAGCGGGCCCTCGTGCTGTGCACCTCGGGCGTGTCCGTCGAGCAGTGGAATCAGCAGTTCAAGTGCTGGTCGACGGCAGACGACTCCATGATCTGCAGGTGATTGTGGTCGCTAGTGTGACGGCGGTGTGCACGGTGCGCAAGCGGGCCCTCGTGCTGTGCAACTCGGGCGTGTCCGTCGAGCAGTGGAAGCAGCAGTTCAAGTGCTGGTCGACGGCAGACGACTCCATGATCTGCAGGTGATTGTTGTCGCTAGTGTGACGGTGGTGTGCACGGTGCGCAAGCGGGCCCTCGTGCTGTGCACCTCGGGCGTGTCCGTCGAGCAGTGGAAGCAGCAGTTCAAGTGCTGGTCGACGGCAGACGACTCCATGATCTGCAGGTGATTGTGGTCGCTAGTGTGACGGCGGTGTGCACGGTGCGCAAGCGGGCCCTCGTGCTGTGCACCTCGGGCGTGTCCGTCGAGCAGTGGAATCAGCAGTTCAAGTGCTGGTCGACGGCAGACGACTCCATGATCTGCAGGTGATTGTGGTCGCTAGTGTGACGGCGGTGTGCACGGTGCGCAAGCGGGCCCTCGTGCTGTGCAACTCGGGCGTGTCCGTCGAGCAGTGGAAGCAGCAGTTCAAGTGCTGGTCGACGGCAGACGACTCCATGATCTGCAGGTGATTGTTGTCGCTAGTGTGACGGTGGTGTGCACGGTGCGCAAGCGGGCCCTCGTGCTGTGCACCTCGGGCGTGTCCGTCGAGCAGTGGAAGCAGCAGTTCAAGTGCTGGTCGACGGCAGACGACTCCATGATCTGCAGGTGATTGTGGTCGCTAGTGTGACGGCGGTGTGCACGGTGCGCAAGCGGGCCCTCGTGCTGTGCACCTCGGGCGTGTCCGTCGAGCAGTGGAATCAGCAGTTCAAGTGCTGGTCGACGGCAGACGACTCCATGATCTGCAGGTGATTGTGGTCGCTAGTGTGACGGCGGTGTGCACGGTGCGCAAGCGGGCCCTCGTGCTGTGCAACTCGGGCGTGTCCGTCGAGCAGTGGAAGCAGCAGTTCAAGTGCTGGTCGACGGCAGACGACTCCATGATCTGCAGGTGATTGTGGTCGCTAGTGTGACGGCGGTGTGCACGGTGCGCAAGCGGGCCCTCGTGCTGTGCAACTCGGGCGTGACCGTCGAGCAGTGGAAGCAGCAGTTCAAGTGCTGGTCGACGGCAGACGACTCCATGATCTGCAGGTGATTGTGGTCGCTAGTGTGACGGCGGTGTGCACGGTGCGCAAGCGGGCCCTCGTGCTGTGCAACTCGGGCGTGTCCGTCGAGCAGTGGAAGCAGCAGTTCAAGTGCTGGTCGACGGCAGACGACTCCATGATCTGCAGGTGATTGTGGTCGCTAGTGTGACGGTGGTGTGCACGGTGCGCAAGCGGGCCCTCGTGCTGTGCAACTCGGGCGTGTCCGTCGAGCAGTGGAAGCAGCAGTTCAAGTGCTGGTCGACGGCAGACGACTCCATGATCTGCAGGTGATTGTGGTCGCTAGTGTGACGGCGGTGTGCACGGTGCGCAAGCGGGCCCTCGTGCTGTGCAACTCGAGCGTGTCCGTCGAGCAGTGGAAGCAGCAGTTCAAGTGCTGGTCGACGGCGGACGACTCCATGATCTGCAGGTGATTGTGGTCGCTAGTGTGACGGCGGTGTGCACGGTGCGCAAGCGGGCCCTCGTGCTGTGCAACTCGAGCGTGTCCGTCGAGCAGTGGAAGCAGCAGTTCAAGTGCTGGTCGACGGCGGACGACTCCATGATCTGCAGGTGATTGTGGTCGCTAGTGTGACGGCGGCGTGCACGGTGCGCAAGCGGGCCCTCGTGCTGTGCAACTCGAGCGTGTCCGTCGAGCAGTGGAAGCAGCAGTTCAAGTGCTGGTCGACGGCGGACGACTCCATGATCTGCAGGTGATTGTGGTCGCTAGTGTGACGGCGGTGTGCACGGTGCGCAAGCGGGCCCTCGTGCTGTGCAACTCGAGCGTGTCCGTCGAGCAGTGGAAGCAGCAGTTCAAGTGCTGGTCGACGGCGGACGACTCCATGATCTGCAGGTGATTGTGGTCGCTAGTGTGACGGCGGTGTGCACGGTGCGCAAGCGGGCCCTCGTGCTGTGCAACTCGAGCGTGTCCGTCGAGCAGTGGAAGCAGCAGTTCAAGTGCTGGTCGACGGCGGACGACTCCATGATCTGCAGGTGATTGTGGTCGCTAGTGTGACGGCGGCGTGCACGGTGCGCAAGTACTTAATACATACATACAGTTGGTGATAAGTTTTTAAGTCGAAGGTGTGAATATTCAGTAACTCCCGAATTAGGGCACATTTAAACGGTGCGAAACCTCGCATGCTAGTTTCATTACATTGCGATATTTGATCGATCATCTGAATAGGCTTGATGACAAATTTTCATTAATGGTATCAATCGATCAGGTTTGTTCTTAGGATCAAATGTCTATATGGGACCCATTGCATTAAAGCAATAAGTACAAAAGTCAGAAATGATAGTCAAAGTCTGACAGTCGTACTTCACTCGCAAAACGCTTCTAACAAAACGATAAGTGAACGTGACGTCAAGGTCACTGAGATTCCATCTTGAATGTATGGAAAATAAGTAAAAATGCGATTTTGTCGGTGAAATATTGCGTTTATGTATATAGTTGCTATACAATTTTTTTTCTTATAAAATGTAAGTAATCTAATGATACCCTTACTTTTTCCCTTTTTGGAAGTTAAAAAAAACTCAATTTTTTGAAACTTTCAGGTCCTGTATTTTTGTATTATTTCCATATATTATTTTATTATCTACATTATTGTGATAAATTGCTCATTTGCTATCTATTTACTAGATTTTGTTATAAAATTCAACATGTGTCAACCTCCCTATTGTATGTATTTAATCTCAATAGTCAGCAATGTAACTGAATTAACATTCGAGTTCGCGCGCCGTCTAAATGAGCCCTTAAGACCGCAAAGAGCTCACATCGAATCTACTTCGCCAACCGTCGCGGCTCGTTTACGTTTACCATTGCGCGTTTACGGCTGTCACCAATAGCACAGTATTACAATTAGCTCCATGCATGAATTTATTTTTATTTTTGGATTTATAATGTATATCGTTGGAACACCGGAAATGATAAAAATACTTTTGTAAACCTTAACATTATTTTATTAAAAAATATTTAAAATGTTGAAAATTTTTGAGCTGTTGAAACGCTCATAATTTTTGGCGCGAATTCGACAGAGCGTGATGACGTCACACGTTGGGCGGCCCAACTGACGTTTGCTACTAATGACACTAATCTGTCGAACGCGTGACGTCACGTGGCGTTTCGAGCGTTTCGCTCACTAGCTTTTCACGGGCAAATTTTTGTACTTTTTATTTATAATTTTAAGTAATTAAATGGTAATTTAAAAACGGAAATGCATTTGTAACATGATATAACGGTAACCATCATCCGAATAAAACATATTTCGTTCAAACATAAACTTCATGCATGAGGCTAATTATTCTTCCCTACAGTAGCGCAACGCCTTTGATGTCGCGCGATGCCGCCGCCAGTGTAGGTACTTACGCTGTCACATGCAAATATGCTAGGGTTGTCACATAATGGGAAATAAAACAATTGTGATTATTACTATTCTGATGTACCTAATCATTTATTCATATGTACATTCAAAATAATTAATTCATCGACTTAAAACAAAACAGCAAATAAAATATCTTGACCAATTTTATCTTGTAATAAATGGCTTATATGAATAAATAAAGGTCAGATATGTGTAATTGCTATGAATACAATATATAAATCGTAGAAACCAAAGGGAATAAGTAATAAATTGCCATGCTTTTACTGTTTTTGATACCTATTTATAATTAAGCGTTTTTATTTACATTTACGTTCACTCACTCATTTCATTAATTCACTTTTTTTGCAAACAGTACTTATTGTAGCTGTGTGCTGTGTGTAATCATTCATCTCACCTCCCGTGGAAATACATTACCTACATTTATACTTAGGTAGGTAGGTAGTATACATACTTATATAAGATTGATTATGACTTGGCAATTTTATAAATTTCATGAAGCCGCCGGTAGAAGTAGATGTACATACCTACCTACTTACCTAAAAGGTAGGTAAATAATGCTGACTGTACCTCCTAATACATAATTTTGATAAAACTTCATGATGTTTTTCTCGTCACGATCGAGTGCAAGTAGCCCTTAACTTAGTTAATACAAATAATTACATAATACTTAGTAAGTAGTGAGTAGGTAATTACTAGATGGTATTTTGGTATTTAGTTCCAACTTATAAGTACACAAATGAAAAAAACCTACCTCGTCGCGGGGAAATCTATGAAACTTTAAATCCTTCTGGGATTTCGATGTCGAATTACATTCGTATACAGAAGAGTTTGTGCGCACCATTATATAATATGTATAATTATTACTAATATGATAATTGAAGTAAAAACACGCCCGCGTCTGCCCTTCGCGCTCGGTACCACAAACTAAGCGTGTTTGTGGTACGCGGCCCGCGACGCCCGCCTCCCCGCGAGTTCCCCTCCGTTGCTCTGCGTAAGTACATTCGTCGCGCTACTGTAGGGAATATTGTAATACTGTGCTAATAGTTACCGCAATGCACAATTGCCTCGTGTCGCTAAAAACCTTTCACTCAACTGTTGGTTTCTTGTGCTGATTTATTTCCTCCATCCAGATTCACATCAGAAGCCAAGGACAAGCCGATGGGCGCCGGCATCCTGGTCACGACGTACTCTATGATCACTCACGGGCAGCGGCGCTCGTGGGAGGCGGAGCAGACCATGAAGTGGCTGCAGGCGCAGGAGTGGGGGCTGGTGGTGCTGGACGAGGTATTTACATGTTGAATAGCATAGCATAGCATTACACTTGTTGGGCATACGCCTCTCCAAAACTCCTCCAAGCAGCCCGATTTGCTGCCTCTCTCCTCCAGAGTGGGCCCGCAATCTTTTTAATATCATCCTCCCAACTTGTTGCACCTTAAGGGTCGGTTGCATCAAACTGTTTGTCATCGTTAAAGAGTTCGCTAAATTGTATTGTATGGAAAGTTTCATAGTAAACCGCCGCGGCGCGCCGGGTGACGTTGTTCGAAGTCTGTCAAGTGCGGATGGTGCAACTGGCACTTATACAGGTCTGGGGGAAGCACCGCTTGCGTGCTACATATCGCATATCGTACCCGTAGAGTAGTTACCGGTCCCTTCGCTGTACGCCAAATATGAACACATCTCTACTGCAATTAAATGTCATCTGCTAAGATGTATTATCTTCCAAAGCTTTAGTACTCCAACTTTAATAAATATAAATGGAATGTTTCTAATTAAAGGTACACACCATCCCGGCCAAAATGTTCCGACGCGTGCTAACCATCGTGCACTCGCACGCCAAGCTCGGTAGCTATATTTCATTTTAAGTTTAAGTAGTTTACGTTTCTGTCGTACTTGCTTGCTTTGCGCTTTATACACGAACTAAATAAATATACCTCTTTAGGCTTGTTATTAGTAGTTTGCTGACTCGTTAAGTGTTCTAGTACAATCTTCTATCGCACCTGCAAAACAATGAAAATCTTCTCGACTAAAGTTATCGAAATCACGCTCGCGTAATTGCAACCTTCTGTATTTGTAATACAATCTATTTTATGTTATTACTCAGGTTTAACGGCAACGCTCCTACGAGAGGACGACAAAATAGCCGACTTGAACTTCCTGATCGGACCAAAGCTGTACGAAGCCAACTGGCTCGAGCTGCAAGCTAACGGGTACATCGCTCGAGTACAGTGCGCCGAGGTGTGGTGCCCCATGATACCAGAGTTCTACCGCGAGTACCTTATACAGAAGTGAGTCTATTGTCACATTATATGTACGAAGCCAGCTGGCTCGAGCTACAAGCTAAAGGTAAGCGTCGGCAAGAGGCTGCCGCGACCCGGCAGCGCCGCTCGGCAGTCGCCGCCCGGCAGCCGCCGCACGGCTTTATAGGCTGCCTTGTATGACACACCGTCCGACGCAGGCGGCTCGGCTGAGCGGCGCCGCCGAGCCGCTCCCGTAGCAGTGTGGCAGCGCTGCCCAACCACCAAATGTATGAAACAGTGGTTACGCCAAACTATGTTTATGCGTTTATTTCAAAAACTATGTACTTTCACAAAAAAAAGTAAAGAAATATTATTCTTCACGTCTATTGAAACACAAAACACACATTAAAAACCGGCCAAGTGCGAGTCGGACTCGCGCACGAAGGGTTCCGTACCATTATGGAAAAAAACAGCAAAAAAATTACGTTTGTTGTATGTGAGCCCCATTTAAATATTTATATTATTCTGTTTTTAGTATTTGTTGTTATAGCGGCAACAGAAATACATCATCTGTAAAATTTTCAACTGTCTAGCTATCACGGTTCATGAGATACAGCCTGGTGACAGACAGACGGACGGACAGCGGAGTCTTAGTAATAGGGTCCCGTTTTTACCCTTTGGGTACGAAACCCTAAAAATGACTTGACTCAAAAAACTCACGGGGTGAGGAATAATTTTTCCTCAGCTGTGATATATCCTTTTCTCAGAGGTTGAATTTCGTTTTTAATTAAACTAAGCCCAAATTGAAATTGTGTTTTATTTAATCGGCAAGTACTTTCTGAATTGCTGGTCCTTTAAATTCAAATGCCGTTTTATCAGGATCTGATAATTGCCTTCATCAACTCTGGACGTATACAATGAATCGATTCTACTCCTCTTTATCATTTATTTATTGTATTGTCATGTTCATAATAGGTGTTACATAATATAAAGTCAGATCATGACACCCTGTAAGGGCACACAATAGTAATATTATTCTAGGCTAATTACATTTACTTATATTAGTAATAATCTAATAATCTTAAAACTAAATCTAAGAATATATCGTCAAAAATAATTATATTGGTAAATGATTAATTGAATTGATTTGTCAGTTTATTATTAATAGTTATTATTTTAATTTATTGATGTCGTATAATAATAAGTAGGCTAATGGTAGAAAAAAATGTCAAATTGCAATGTAAAATCCTAGTTTCATCAGTGTCATATTCATAACATTACTACATACTTAGCTAAAATAATAATATAATGTATTACTGGAATTTATAATGCGCATTACTTTGCTGTGAATAGTGTGAATGTGAATAGAGGCAGACCGACGATTTTTATTTGTTATGTTTCTTCGATATCATCAATAAATTCTTGAAGGCTATAGTAGTTTTTATTTATTAGAAATTGTTTGAGTTTATCTATGATTTTTTTTTTCAGATGTTTCGTTCTTTATTTTATCTGAGAGCTTGTTATAGATCTTAATAGCCATCATGTTTGGGCTTGCTTGGTACAATTTTAAATTAATTTTTGTTGTAATTGCCAAATTATTTTTGTATCTCGCGGGGTATTATTATTATTATTTGGGGCGTTGTGGGCCTTTGAGTGTCACGTCGACCAAACAGTGATCTATTGTGACGGCCCTTTAAAGCTCATTACTAATGCCCGTTGAATCCAGAAAATTCCAGATTCTTTGGGCCGTAATGTTCTGTACCTCATAGGGTTGCAGTACGTGCCGCCCTAAGTAGGTACTTCTTTTTGACATTAGTGGTCCACAGGAACAGAGAATGTGCATTGCAGTCTCCTCTGACTCCTGGCAGAACCTGCATGTCGGATCTTGTATCTTTCCTATTTGAAACATGTGTTTGTTCAACTTGCAGTGTCCAGTCAGTATTCTAGTCACCGCGCAGGTTTTGTGTCTTTTGAGCCCTAGAAGCTCCTTAGCAACTTTGCTGTTGAATCCTTTAATTAGAGCTTTCGAGTGTTTTTGTCCTTTGACGAACTTCCACCAATCGATTGCTCTCGTTTTTTCTAAGTTGCTGAGCAGAGAATATGCATCCCGTTTTGTGGTTCCACAGAACGGTTCTGGGCCGACCAGGGTTGTGTCTGCGCCCTTTCTAGCAAGTTCGTCCGCTTCTTCATTTCCGTTAATGTCGGAGTGCCCTGGTACCCATCTAAGTATGACTTTGTTGGAGTTAGCCAGTGCATTTAGGTTGTTTTTACAGTTCTGGACTAGTTTTGAGTTTGACTCAAGTGAATCTAGTGCCAGCAGAGCAGCCTGGCTGTCTGAGTTGATGTAGATATGTTGGTGTCTTAGGTTTTTATCCAGGTTGATCTCCGCACATTTGTTGATGGCGAAGACTTCTGCCTGGAAGATTGAGGCCTGTGTGCCCATGCTGACGCTAGCTCTGAGCTTAGGTCTTTCACCATAGATCCCACATCCTACATCATTGCCTTTCTTGGAACCATCTGTGTACCAAATATGGCTTCCCTCCTCAAAGTACATTTGGCCGTTGGTCCATTTGTCTCTAGGAGGTATTTCTACTGAGAACAGTTTGATAAATTGACATTCTGTGTGCGTGTCATCAGTGGGCATGCTAAGGGTTTTATTTGCAAAAACCCAGGCCTTCAGCTTGGTTAGTGCTTGAGAGCGCCATTTTGGCCTGTTTAGCGTGCATATTCTGTAGACGCACTGCTTGGCCTCCTTTTGCACCTGCAAGTGGAGTGGTAAAATGTCCAGCAGTGCATCGAGGGCCGCCCCCGGTGTCGAGGAGAAGGCGCCTGTTACTGTTAAACAAGCCATGCGTTGCAGGCTGTTTAGAGTATCTATTGCCGTCTTTTGGCTGGTTTTGTTACACCAGACTGCGGAGGCGTAGGTTATAATGGGCCTCACTACCGCTGTGTATAACCACATAGCAATTTTGGGTCTTATACCCCATCTTGCTCCTGCCATTCGACAGCATGACCACATGGCCATTTTCGCTTTTTGTATAATTTTCCTCAGGTGAGCGTTCCAAGTTAACTTTTGGTCGAAAGTGACCCCTAGATACTTGACCTCTTCTGAGAACGGTATTATTTGTCCATTAAGTCTTGGTTCTGTAAGCTTTTCAAGCTTCCGTTTTCTTGTAAATGGTACTATTACCGTCTTACTCGGATTAATGGACAGGTCATTTTCTCTACACCATTTGAATATTGTGTTTAGAGCTCCTTGCATTAGGTTGGATATAGTGTGGAGGCAAGGGCCTTTGACAATGACTACAAGGTCGTCGGCATATCCTTGTGTGTCATAGTCTTGGCCTGACATAATTGCAAGAAGTTGGTCCACTGCTAGGGTCCATAATAGTGGGGATAGAACGCCTCCTTGTGGGCACCCTTTTGTGGTATAAAATTCATGCTCTATAGTATTGAGGGTCAGAGTGGCTACTCTGTTCGAGAGCATGCTATGTACCCATCTGGTGGTGGTTTCGTCTACTCCCTTTGATTTCATACCATTAAGTATGGTCTCTGTGGGCGTATTATCGAAAGCACCCTCGACGTCAAGGAACGCACATAGAGCGGTTTGCTTTTCCTCTAGGGTTTTCTGCACCTTGTCAACCAGGTCGAGTAGGGCAGTCTCCGTAGATTTCCCCTTTTGGTAAGCATGTTGGTTTACACTTAGTGGTCTATCCACCAGATATTTCGCTCTAATGTGCTGATCAATGATTCTTTCCATCGTTTTGAGTAGGAACGATGTTAGACTAATAGGTCTGAAGGATTTAGGTTGTGAATAGTCCTTTTTCCCTGCTTTCGGTATGAAGCGTACCTTGACCCTAGTCCATTGATCTGGTATAATTCCCCACGCAAAACTTGCTCGGAATATTCTGGCCAGATGCGGGAGGAGGAGGTCCTGTCCTTGCTGTAAAAGTGCTGGAAACACTCCGTCTTCTCCTGCCGATTTAAATGGTTTAAATTTTTCCAATGCCCATTTAATTTTGTTTGGTCTAAAGATATTAGTTGCCAAATTCCAGTCGATATTGCGTGCCCTGTGGATTTGATTATTCCTTTGGGCGCATAACTGTGTGTTACTGGTTGTGTACGAACCGGGGAAGTGGGTGCCTCTGAGCAAGTCTAGAGTTTCCTCTTCTGTGCTCGTAAAAGTGCCATCTGGTCTTTTAAGAAGGCCGAGATCTCGCGGGGTATCGTCGTGGTTGTTCATAGACTTTTGTGAATAAGTGGGGATATTTCCGAACGAATTTGCATATTTCGAGAATATAGATTGATGTTAAGGTCAGTAGTTTGTGGTTTACAAAGAGCGGCTTACAACTCTCTGGGCTTTTGATGTTGCCTAGAATACGTACGCATTATTTTTGAAGGATGAATAAATCTTCAATATTTGTAGCATCACCCCAATGTATAATACCGTATTTTACCCTTTGATGAAAGTAAAATCATCATCATTATTTCATCATCTTCTTCTTCGTCCTGAAGCAGTTGCTCCACAAGTTTTCGCTTTCGTATATTTAAATTGTCAGACATCGTTATTTTTCGAACCGCACAACTGCTAGCACTGACTCCTGTATGACTACTGAACGTGGTAGTCGGCAGTCGCCGCCCGGTCGCGCCTATCGGAATGCTTACGGCGGGGCTTCCTAGCAGCCACGTTCGGCGGTGGCGTTCGGTCGCGGCTGCCGGGCCGCGGCAGCGTCTTGCGGAATGCTATCTTAAGATAAAAACGGGACCCTATTACTAAGACTCCGCTGTCCGTCCGTCCGTCCGTCTGTCCGTCTGTCTGTCACCAGGCTGTATCTCATGAACCGTGATAGCTAGACAGTTGAAAATTTTACAGATGATGTATTTCTGTTGCCGCTATAACAACAAATACTAAAAACAGAATAATATAAATATTTAAATGGGGCTCCCATACAACAAACGTGATTTTTTTGCTGTTTTTTTCCATAATGTTACGGAACCCTTCGTGCGCGAGTCCGACTCGCACTTGGCCGGTTTTTAATGTGTGTTTTGTGTTTCAATAGACGTGAAGAATAATATTTCTTTACTTTTTTTTTGTGAAAGTACATAGTTTTTGAAATAAACGCATAAACATAGTTTGGCGTAACCACTGTTTCATACATTTGGTGGTTGGGCAGCGCTGCCACACTGCTACGGGAGCGGCTCGGCGGCGCCGCTCAGCCGCCTGCGTCGGACGGTGTGTCATACAAGGCAGCCTATAAAGCAGTGCGGCGGCTGCCGGGCGGCGACTGCCGAGCGGCGCTGCCGGGTCGCGGCAGCCTCTTGCCGACGCTTACCTTTAACGGGCACATCACCCGCGTGCAGTGCGCCCAGGTGTGGTGCCCCATGACGCCCGAGTTCTACCGCGAGTACCTACCTCATACAGAAGTGAGTCTATTGTCACATTATGCCATATAAACGCAGCCGACTACAATATTCTAACCCATCCTATTATATTATATAATGCTTACAGCACGTCCTATATTGTTCTAGGGTGATACAGTGGCGCCCAACGGGGGGCCATTTGCATAATTTATTTAATATAAATAAACAAGTCACATTATCTTTATTTAATAAATAAATTGAATTGAATTGAATTGTCGCTCGGAACGTGTGTTTCGTGGCCAAAGCGTTAATCATACGTTCCCAACTTCCCCATCATTGCTTATAAACGCTCATATTTCTTACAGAATAAACAAAAAGATGCTGCTGTACGTAATGAATCCGTCCAAATTCCGCGCGTGTCAGTTCCTCATCCGCTACCACGAGCGGCGCGGCGACAAGACCATCGTGTTCTCCGACAACGTGTTCGCGCTCCGACACTACGCCGTCAAAATGAACAAGCCCTACATCTACGGGCCCACGTCACAGAGCGAGAGGATACAGATTCTGCAGAACTTCAAGTTTAACCCCAAAGTAAACACGATATTTGTGAGCAAAGTGGCTGACACTAGTTTCGATTTGCCGGAGGCTAATGTGCTGGTTCAGATTTCGTCGCACGGCGGGTCTAGGCGGCAGGAAGCACAACGATTAGGTACAGTTTCAATTATATTTAGCTCTAAGTGAGTAGTTTTTAAACCACCTATTTCTAAATCTTATTGTCAGAAGTTGTAACAGTGCCATCTATAGAAATCTACATGCAGAATTGAAATGCACACGATTTTTGCATGCTATTTTGCGTAGTGCACACGATAGTGCACTACACAAATGCTGACTTGCCGATTCAATGAGGGTACTTTTTATTTATGGCTAAGAAAGAAGGAACAAAAACTTACTTATAGTTTATATACATACATATCGATTAAGAACATCTGTAATTTTACCAATGTGAAAGCAATAAATATATATATTATTATTATTATTATATTATTATATTATAATATATTTCAGGTCGTATTTTAAGAGCAAAGAAAGGAGCCATAGCCGAGGAATACAATGCGTTCTTCTACACGTTGGTCTCGCAGGATACGTTAGAAATGGCCTACAGCCGCAAAAGACAGCGGTTTCTCGTCAACCAAGGTTACAGTTATAAGGTAAATATTACCATGTTTCAATATTTTAGGCTAATTTCATCACTTTATAGACTGACCAAAATTCCATGTGATTTGATCATCTTCCTCTTAGCGTTTTCCCTACATTTTGCCACGGCTCAACGACAATGGGCAGCGACAACAACAAGCGACAAGGTTCTTGGGATTCGCTCCGCAACTTAATCCCAAGAACCTTCGGTATAGAATAAAAAAAATTCAGGACGCTTTTAAACAACAACATTTTATACAAAAACATGTCACAAAAACGGTTTAAAACATCACTGAAAAGGTTTCCACTCAGCTTGGTGTCAAGGTACCTTTTGAATACCTTAACGCTGGTCTTCCGTGGAAGCCCCTTGGTATGAAAGTAGCACGATTTAGCTAAGCTGCTAGGTCACCAACGCTGACCGGAATAATACGCATATAAGATTTTGTACCTAAAATTAAATTCAATTATTTTGTACGTACTTATGGTATTAACTCTTATCAATAGGATTGATTATTAACCGAATTATGTTTATTTACTTTTTCTTGATATTTCAAAAAAAAAATCTCCAGGTAATCACTGAATTGAAAGGAATGGACACGGAACCAGACCTGTATTACGGCACACGCGAAGAGCAAGGATTATTATTACAGCAGGTCAGTAAACACGAGAATTGGATGTAATAAATGTAATACTAGTTGGTACCTACTTACTACGTGCAATGTGGAAAGTAAGAGCAATATTGCAAACGAAAGGCTAATAGAAGACTGACGGAGGGCTTAGTCGTTGTGCGTACTGTGGCGTACCCGGTACCGCTTCCTCAGCTCCAAATTGCACAGAACTCGTATACCGAATATTTTACCAGGTATATTTACTACCTATAGGTACGTACTTACATAGACGAAGATGTAACCAAACCTTACTGTCTAGGCACGTCGCGGTGATTAACTTTATTGATATTTTTGCTTGCTGAAATAGATTACCACCACCCACAAAATTCGCTTTAAGGCTGGCGTCCATTAAAGTCGAATCGCGTCGAATCGAGCCACGTTGAATCGAGTCGCATTTTTTCCGTGTGCGTTCATCACAGACGAATCGAAGCGAGTCGAAGTCATGGGCGCCTGTGCTGAGGTCGTTCTTGTACAGTTTGTCGATGATAGATAGTTCGGACGAAGAAATGCTACCTAAACTCAAAAAACGAAACCACCCGTCATCACTCATCCGCTACCTCGCGTCCACTGAGAGTACTGAGACGCGCCGAGTCGAGTCGAAACGCGTAGCCGGAGAAATTCGCCTGACGATCAATGCGCGCGGTAGATTCGAATCGGCGCGCCGCGGCTCTTCGTCAATGGACGCAGTTGCATTAGAAAATATAGGAGGCGAATTATTGCGATTCGATTCGATTCGCCTCGGCGAGTCTAGTAGACGCCAGCCTTTAGGCTTATTTTACCAGTAAAAGACCGAGCTAATTATGTTCTACAACATTTTTTATTACAACAGCTGAAGTTTACCTCTAGAACTTAATTTGTTGATTAATATACATGATAAAAGTTGTATACAAGGTGGAAAAAATTAATGTACCCTGGAGGGAAATTACCTTAAAACCTTAAGTTAGATCATTTTACTTAAAAGGATTTTTCATTTTTATTCCACACTGTATTAAATAGTACCAGTAGGCCGAGCACATGATTGACGCGACAGTATCTCGCCGCGAGATAGACTAACCCGTCTTTTACTAACTGTATGAATTAAAGGGGGACGGGTAGTCTATGTCGCGGCGAGATACTCTCGCGCCAATCATGTGCTAGCTCGCCAGGAGCGCCATTAACGATAATCGCGAGTCCTTCATATGATATGTAATGGAGGGTGATCTCTGGTCCGGTGGCACTGGCAGGTGCTGGCCGCGTCGGAGACGGAGTGCGAGGAGGAGCGCGAGGGCGCGGTGGGCGGCGCGCGGCGCGCGGGGGGCTCGCTGGCGTCGCTGGCGGGCGCCGACGACGCGCTGTACCTGGAGCGCCGCAACGCAGGCAACAAGCACCCGCTCTTCAAGAAGTTCCGCTACTAGGCACGTATTTTGCCGGGTTCTTCATCTATTGATCATATCTAAAAGCCTGTGCACACCGAGTGCGTGTGCGTAGACGTGCAGACAGATTCTTATGAGAAATGGCACACCGCTTGCGTGATGTGTGCGGGCGCGGCTCAAACATTTTAACGCTCTGGCTGGCCTTAAAATGTGACGCATACGTCTAGTGATGCCATAAACGACTTCGTCTCTACTTTATTATTAAATGTAGATAAAAAGCGATCTTGCAACGTTACACTTAACAAAACTTGATTGTTTCAGGTTCCTGAGAAATATTTTCAGACATAATAAAAATATCGAAATATATTTATTTTATTTTATTATACATATCACCCTCGAAAAAATCCTAAACCCCAAAAGTTTTATTTTTATATAATTTTAAAGTAAACTATTTTAAAATGCTTTACAGTAAAACGAAGAGTGAGAGTGGTGTTCCAGAGTGGGCCATAGTGGAGCTACAGGGTCTTGTCCAAATAAAGAAGGAATCTCCAACCGGACCAACTGTCATTGGTGACCTCCACTTCTTCAACCGCAACAAACATCCAGTGTTAATCCTAGGACACCATGTTCTTAACGGAAAAGAAGTTAAAATGGAACAGCCCATGGCGGTGATTGAAAAAGTTACGGACGACTCTAAAACTCAATATAAAGTGAAGGCTGTGGTCAAAAAGAAATTGATTTTCAAATCTAGACCTAAACCTATTATCTCCAATGTTGTTGAAAGAGTTTGAT
Organism: Cydia strobilella; assembly: GCF_947568885.1. NCBI lineage: Eukaryota > Metazoa > Arthropoda > Insecta > Lepidoptera > Tortricidae > Cydia > Cydia strobilella. Next base: position 10,440,494 of record NC_086051.1, read on the forward strand.
AATTGAAATAAAATGTTAATAATATTTATTGCTTGTTAGTTTTATTTAAAAGATGTTGTCTTTATGTGTATATCCATGAAGTATCAACTTTACTTTGATCAATAATAACAGGCTCCACAGCACCAAATGGATGTACAGTTTTCAGATGAACTTTTAGATTATGTGGCTGTACTGCTGAGTAGGAACAATATGTGCACTTGTGTTGTCTTCCATCCTGTAACAATTTAAATAGATGAAATCATCTATTTTTTTTTTTTAGCATGTACCTACAATTTATTATAAAAACCTCTACTACATATCACTTTATAGTTTTGCAAAAACATTCCAATTCACTAAAAACTAGGCTTGTGTCGGTCATGAACTAAGAACGGTTAAGAATGAAATCCCGTGAAGGACCGAAAGGATCTAAATCTTTTTGCACGCTGTTAATCGGTCTTTAGGTCCTTTAGTTCAGTGGAATTGGAGAGCGCTTGACTGAGTGGAACGGAAAACGGATGGAACGAAACAGTTCACAATGTCGCTTGCACAAGTGCGAACGAGATGAAAGAACGACGTGAGTGACGTGACACGCCAAAGTCCGAAAAGTATGAAGGAAAATCAAATATTTTTCTATATATTTTAATTAGTTTTATTGTGTTATGGTGTTTTTGACATATAATATCGTAACAACTTCAATTATATTCAGTTACCAAAGGTTGGAAAAAAAATGCGAGTGTAAAACAGATTCCTATTCATTCCTGGCTCTCAACAACCGAACTGAACTAAAGGAACTAAAAGACCGAACTAGTTTGTTTGACCGATTGACCAAGAGCGGAGCGCTTTCTGTAGTGAACGAGCAGGCACAAGTCTAATAAAAACTGTCTGATTAATGACTATTGTTTTTGACTAAAGGTTTAATCTCAAGCTACTTAGAGGCCTATAAAAAGGCCCCCCATTCGTTTGCATTTTAATTCTCCACTTTAAAAAATTTGCATTTAACTTAGCAAGCTTAGATTCCTGAGCGACTAAAGGTTATAATTTAATGACAGGTGGCTGTGGGTTGGAATGTTTTGTGTCCAGTTTTGGATAGTAAAAATAAAAATTCATACTTACTTTTTCATGTTTTAGCAAATGCCTCTTGTATGTAGACCGATGAACAGTTTTATAGTAGCAAATATCACAGTAAAATTCTTTTTCAAGGTTCTTCACCTTAAAACAAAAAAATGGGTTAGATAGCTACAGTATACAATATAATAATATCAGTAACTAGCAGCAAACGGCGCAAGATTCTCATGATACTGCTTCAGAAGAACTTGTTGCAGGTAATAAAGACAAATAATAAAAAAACACATTATTGCCATTTTATTGATTGGAAAGAGACTTCTAAATGTAACACAAGTTGTAAATTATTATGCAAGTCTTCTGGTCATTCTTTAGAAGCAAATAATGGAATTCACCTAAAGAAGTAATGTTTGTTGCCCACGGCATTTTCAGAGAGCTGGCGAGCAGCCCTTCTGTCACCCATTGCCTCGTGGAGGTGACAGGGAGGCTGGCTCCGACCTAGCGCAACTCATTGGCATTGGCGGCTTTGCCGCCCAGCGTGGCAATGCCACCAGCCTTCTTCGCACCTTGCCACAAGGCACCGAGCTAGAGCCAGTTTTTTATTTATAGTTGTAGTTTTTAATTTTAGTTTAAATGCTTTATTTATTTTTGTTTATATTACTTGTTATTGCTATAAATATTTATGTTAAAAGAATGATAGAATTATCAACTATTAAATTCCAAACTTAAACATCAAACCTTAGGTTGTTGACTAGAGCCAGGTTTCTCTTGTTTTTGACATGGTTTACTAGGTTTTAGCTTGGACGACTTTGTGTTTAGTCTGGAACAAAGTAAAATGGATAAGGATGGCATTCCACCTGTCCAATGTCATTGCGTCTCACTCTCTCATTAAGCAAAATGTGAGACGCAAATACGCATTGGACAAAGAAATTAGATAGGTGTATAGGCATAATTATGACGTGACAGTAAAATACGTATTATGTGACACAATCTTAATTACATACTCACTTTGTTAGCTGCTCTCGTAACCTTTTTACAGTTTTATTACTATTGTGAGTGTTTAGTATATGGCACGTGATATCATCTTTACAATCGAACGTGTCTTTGCAAAAACTACAAACGAAGACTGCTACTTCTTGCATATTACATTTCGTTTAAACCAAATGTCTATGTAAAAAAACTTATTTAACTGAAACACTGCTTCTACTCATTAACACACTAGTTGTTTAATTACAAATCCTCTCGATACCCGATGTACGTGTACTGTTGGCAAGAAGTATACATGAGTTAAAAATATATCAATTAGCTAAATGAATTAACGACGAAAGGCGAAAACCGAAATAAATATTATTTGATACAGGTTATAATATGGTAATTACACATGTACCGGATTGACTTTGACCACAGACTAATAAGATAAGAGATACCTTTGACAGGTGACCGGTGCTACCAACGTAAAAGCGCTAAACGAACGCACATATCACATCATGTGCTCTTGCACATGGCGCGTATGTAACCCGCGCAAGTTCAATGCACGGAAACAGCATGCTGAAGCTACATCAAAGAATATAATACTCACTAGGAGAAGATCGTTCTTCTATCGTCGTTCCTTTCGTTTTTTGTATAGAATTATCGTTAACTCCATACAAGGGCCTGACACTCTTTGATAGAGAAAGCGAAATACCGAAATTTATATGAGTGAAAGAGAAAAAGGATTATGCTGCCATACATTAACCTGTCAATACATGAATATGTCTTGCTCTTACCCCTGGTTGCTAGGTTTCAAGTCTATAACTACTATACTATGTCTATGAATCCATACAATAAAATGTCCCCTTCAAAATTTCGTTTATAGTAGTAGCGCCCTCGTTGTATACCAATGGAACTAAAATTGACAACCGGTTTAGCCTGGCTTCATCTTGTATGAAGGATCCAAATTTTCAAAATTCGGTAGCGACCCCTAAACCGTAATTGAAAATTCTGAAAAAATCCCCATTTGTTTTTTAGTGAAAGAGAATAAATTAAGCGGGTGAGACATAGAAAATTTTAACTTCGACGAAATAAGCAACACCCTAATAAACATGTACATTGACACTTCACGCCAAAGCAAGTGCTGCCATCTACCGTTCTCTTGTACGATACACGTGCAAATAGGTAATTCGCAACTCGTGTCGATTTAAAACACGCCCTTCATTCGTTCGTTTATCACCACTCGTTGCGAATTTCTTACTTTCCGCACTTGTATCGTAATAGTACATTTCGATGCTAGTGCGGAAAGTATGTCTACTTCACGAGTACCGAGATATCTTGCCCCGAGCCGTAGGCGAGTGGCAAGACTCGGGACGAGCGAAGAATGACATTTCCGCACGTGTATCGAACGACGTTTTTTAATACAGTTGAGAAAAAATAAGAAAAGCAACAAGTAAGGAATGGAATTCGGAACTTTTATATTATTAATTCTGTGACATCATTGACATTGACATTATGAAGAGGTGTTTTTCTTCTAGCTTTTATTCGACTAGAATAGATTTTGTTATTATTATCAAAGGTAGATATAACTCCGTAATAGATGGATACAGTCTAAGGAAAAAACGTGCCTCGAAAATCAAGAAAATTTGATTCTCGTTCAGAGGGCGCTACTAGTTTTGGCCTACAGTCGTATAGATGGCGTTGACGGTTTCGTTTGTTATTTAACAATTTTAACGCATATCAGTGAAAGAACATGGGTCAAAATCATAAAAATAATTAATGCTAATAAAAAAAATCTTTTATCTATATTTAAATACATTCTATCATATTTTTATAAATCTTTATTTTTAGTTTTAAAGTGTGTCGACAGATGGCAGTGAATTTACTGGGGTTACAAAATTTACTATGACAGTACCGCTCTAGTATAAGTTACTCTGTTATTATTGAACCCTCTTCAAATTCTTGCAGTAAGAAAATACGCCTCTTCTTTGACAGCCGTTCCGTTCCATTCAGACAACTTATTAAGAACGATTTTTCAATATTAAAAAATAAACGTGTTATAATACTTATAATGGTGAAGAGGTAAGTAATAAAATATGAAATATGCATATTTTTCGTATTCCTACATTAACAGTAAGTTTTTATGTTGATTACGACGTTTAAAGGAAACTAATATTAACACTCATCAATAAGTACTCATGAATTGGAACAAGTAAAAATTTTAAAAAATTGGAAAAGTAAAAAGCACTAGTTCGCGAAAACCAACTTTCCGCACGCTAAACAGCCACGAAAAGGCACTTTTTGAGCAACTAATAAAAAAAACTATTATTATACTGTACAGTTTGTACACAGTAAAAACTATCCATATTTCTTTTAGATTTTTCTACATTTGCATTAAACTCGTTTAATATTAATGATGGTTTTAAATCAAATTGCTCTATGGTTTATAGTGTAGTTAAAATGAAACTTCACGGTGCGACAATAAAATACGATTTATTCAACCATTTAAACGAACTAAATATAACAGTATAAGTGATCAAGTAGGTAAACATAAATGTTTAGATTTAATAATATACAAAAACTGACAGTCATAATTTAGCTTATATCCAAATTAATTACATATAATTATTAAGGCTATTATTCAGAAACAGGGCACAGATTTATTTGCGATTTAGATGCAATATAAAGATGAAACAATGTGAAAATTGAAGTAGAAACTATTGATGTGATTTGTATAATTTTATAATAACTTTGCAACAAAACAATATGGTGCCTTTTTTGGCTTTGGGTAATGTATACTGGCTTACAGTCTTTATGGGGACAGCCTGAATGCGCATTCACCTAGGTGTAGTTCATACCTTAATCTAACTACAGTGTTAAAACAATGATATTTTAAGAAAGGCACTTTATTTATATGTATAAATTATAAAAGTACTAGCGACCCGCCCCGGCTTCGCACGGATTACACAAAATCTTAACAAATTATAGAACTAAACCCTTCCTTCCTAAGAATCCTTCTATTGGTAGATGAAAACCGCATGATAATCTGTTCCGTAGTTTCTGAGTTTATCGCGAACATACAGACAGACAGACGCGGCGAGGTACTGTTTTATAAGGTGAAGACAATACATTAGGGTTACTACAATGATATTATAAGCAGTGATAATCATACGCCGTCTGTGCACTGCTCAGGCAAGACGACGATTGAAGTATTTTGTGTCTTGTGCTTGACGCTTGGAGCGTATCCATTTTTAAAAAAAGTCATTGGTTGAAACAATTGTCAATTGTTCTTAGGGAAAAGATAGAGTACTGTTGACTTGATGAGACGCTGGCATTAAGGTGGAATTAGAAATCATGCTTTTAACAACCATTACAGTGTTTACCTTTCGTCTTAAACAGACTCGAGATTGCACTATTAAGAAGGTAATAGACACAGTAAAATTAAATCTAGAAAATTAAACGATAATTATAATTACAATCGAACAAAGGAATGCCACTATAGTTCGTCAAGCAAATGTTGTCAGTAGAAATAGGCGGCAAATTTAAAACATGTAGGCGCGAAGGGATATCGTCCCATAGAAGATTTGAATTTCGCGCCTTTTTCTACTGACAAGATATGCTTGACCAACTATAGGTACTTATTCAATAATTATCGATTTTTTCGTCCAATTCAAGGCGTATTTCGATAGACAGGCAAAATTAAAGAGGACAGCCAAAATGTGCGGAATATAAGTTTCGCAACTGTTGCTATGCTCTAAGCACAGGCGCCTACGTAGAACCTAATTTAGAATAACTGAAATCACTGTAATTCAATAAATTGCTAATATTTTAAAGTAAACGTAAGAAGTTTCGGTTTAATACTATTTAGGCCACTAACTCGGGGTTAAGCGGCTAAAGCGTTAACCCGGTGTCAAATTGTACTGGTATCCATGGTAACTCCAGGTTTAACCGGTTAACCCCGGGTTAGTTAATGGTGCAAGTGGCGCTTAGAAACATGTCATTTTCGTAATTCCAATAAAGTGCTTTTAACGACATGGTACTTCAATATTAAATTCACAGTCCCATGGTCTGCACTGTTCACTGACAACTCATCAACTTTATTGCAAAGATATAAGGTCCACCGATGGTCGGCTGAAAGTGTTGCTGTTAGTACACTCAGCTAAACTGTTAGCTTAGCACCCCTGCATACATTTTTATATGCAGGCTGCCAGGCCAATAGTGTTGCTGACTGTACCTATTGACTTTGGTCGTAATGTGAAACTATTATATTTTCTGCACTCCGGCCGGAAAGCGTCAAGTTTCGGCCGCTGCGCTAAACCTAGTTGCCGCTCCGGCTCCATCGAACAGAAAAGTAGTAGACACACCTCGGTCAGTAAAAATGGAAGCCAGATCACATGTTATTATTAGCCGAGGAGACATATCTTACTATACTGGGCAGTTATATTAGGTATGTATGTAATATACTATTTAATTGTACCCACTTATTATGACAATTGGTTTATTGTAAATAACAATTTAATTTATTCAATCTTGTATGAACCCCCAAGTACATAACCAGGATTTCCGCACATCACGTTAAATAAAAAGAAGAGAGGAACACAATATCGTTTTTGTAAATTTTACGCGCAAATATTTTATTGCGATTAATCATAAACTAAAATATCTGAAATAACTACATAAACAATTTCATCTATAACATACTAGGAGGATAAAACCAAACGGAGTAGCCATTAACAGGCGTTCCCCTCCCCCGCAAAAATCGGCAGAGTTTTTTGTACAGAAAATTACAGACGTGGCGTTTCCGTTTGGTTATATCCTCCTAGATAACATAACATAATGTAATTAAATCTAATAACACCTAGTCCGTCAAAAACTGCTCCATTTTAAATAAATCCGATTCGTTTTAACCGTGGAATATAATTTGAGCTAAAATCAATGAAGCAGTTTTGTTCAGAATATAAGATTACCCTAGGCAAGGTAGTGAACCTAATTTATCTTTGCACTGACATACACATAATATAAGGTTTACTATTGTAATAGGTAATCAAAATATTTGTAAGTGGATCACGCCCACAACAACTCACGACATACAGGGTGGCTAAAAATAAGTGCATTCCCGTTGCCAGGGAGGTAAGGATTATATTACTTTTACTATGGGACCAACCACGAAATCGCGAATTTTTTTAGCCACCGTGTATAATATTCACCATTTATAAGAGTTATTAATTAATTATTAAAATCATTACTTATACATGTTTAAATTTGAAAGTGATAAGGCTTAAACAATTATTGTTTGTATTTTATAAACATGAATATAGTAAAGAAATACATTTATTGACAAATGTTTTTCGGGACAGTCAAAGAATCTTTGTCAATAAAGTGTTATAGGCATGGAAATAAATGTTACAGAAAAGAACCAGCCAGCAAAAGTACCCATACACCGAGTAGATAAAAACAAATTATATTTTTGTCACTACAGCCAATAAGCATACGAACTAAGAAGTTATTTACCTTCTAATCAAATGTGTATTCATTTAAATTGCAGTCCATTGAAAACAACCTCAGTACCAATAATATTTAACAAAATGTTTTACTTAAACATAGATATACATATATTTTTTCAAACACATGTAGTTTTCAAATAATTCAGTGCCACAATTTATGTATATTAACTACTGGCTATGATTAAATTCTAAATAGAGTTCTTAATTTACATTGACGTATTGTCTCCGTAGCATGGCTGTTAAGAGTTAGGCTAGGCTGTGTCCAGGCTAGCTCGGAGCGCCTCCATGCCCTCGTCGGACGTCCAATAATCGACGAGGAGGTCACGTTCCATCTCCAAACTCGATTGGAATGTTTTTTCACTTCTGTTTATGGCCAAAAGTTGCTTCTTCACCAAGATAGTCTGTAAGGAAACATACTTGTTTAATGAACTCGCCAACTATTACATAAACCAAAGAGGTTTACAATAGTGGCATACTGGCAAAAGTTGTATGAATATTTAGTGAACAAATAAATTAAAAAAAAAAAAAAAAAAACTTTCGAAACATACATTTATCATGAAATTTGTGGTATTTTCTATGAAAAGGGACCTTATTGTCGATAGCGCTTACGCCGTTATAAACGATGCTCCGATATAAATACAATGCCGCGCGACGCTGTGCGGCGTAAGCGCCATCGACAATAAGGTAAGGTCCCTTTTCATAGAACATGCCCCATTTTATTTCTGATTTCTGATTTGAATAGTACCGGCACTCATAAACATGGAACATCCTAAAGCCGTGGTACTGGGCAAAAACTGAGATAGGTAGTTAAGTGCAATAGTTATTTACGATACAAGTGCGGCAAAGAGGAAATTCGAAACGAGTGGCGATAAATTAAAACACGACCGCAGGGAGTGTTTTAAATCGACACGAGTTGCGAATTACCTATTCGCACGTGTATCGTACAACGTTTTACAGTACATATGGCCCTTTCAACTTTAGACACATGCACGAAAAGTGCTATTTGACGCACTAGTGCGCAGAAAGTAGCACCATATGTACTGTAAAGATGTTTTCCCCTCACTAGCTCGGAAAGCCGTCTTTTATCCTTTAAAACAAGCGGGGAAAAACGCATTTTATCCACTAGTGGGGAAAGTAATTTGACCTTGGGATGGAGCGTGTTTAAGTAGCTTGACAGATAACAAAACGTAAAACGCTCATAATAATGGTTCGTTCGATATTAATTATCATTAAATAAATGGTTTGAGAATTTAATAAAAAATACCAAATTTAGCTTTATTAATGATTTTAAGTCATAAACCTTAAATTCGATAAGAAACATTTGTTTTTTAAATGATGTTGCATGTAATTCTGAACGCACAAGTTGAGTCGATGCAATTTCAAAACGCATCGTCAAAAATGTCAACATTGTCAACAAAAATTTTCTCACCGATTCCGACACGTAAAAATACACAACTTCCAGAGTTTTCTGTTATAATATCGTATTATCGTTAAAAAAATGAGTGATTCCAGTGATGAAGATGATCTAACGCCTGTGGATGTTGCACTTTCCTCGCTATAGTGAGGGGAAAAGTTTAGTGTTACACACGGGTGCAAGTGTATTTTACTTCTCGTGTGTTAAAACACTCGCTACGCTCAGGATTCTATTTTAGAACCACTCGCTTCGCTCGTGGTTCAACTATAGCATCCTTTCGCTTACTCGTGTTTCAATTCCACACTCGCGGGTAAAATACAACTTTGCACCTTTGTATAACAAATAACTATTTCTATCTGACCTATAAAAATGCTCATAAATTTTCTATTTCCGGCAAGAATTGTGGCGTGTGTACTGATAAATCTGCAGTTCTAATTAGAGATGGGCCGAATATATACTTTGCCAAATACGAATATTCAGTTGGGCTAAAACTGCCTAAAACGCTCAAAACAAGTTCATACAGTTCAGTCCGCGGTTTGCACTCCACACGTGTCTTCGATTTCTGAAATTATACATCATGTAATGGGATTGGATTTTATTTTTATTTTTTTATTTATTTAATAAAATACAAAGTATTCTTACAATAATCATAGCCCCGCAAAACTCAATAAAGAGTTTGACCGTGGGGTCATCAGTCTCTAGTTACATATGTACTGATGGATGGGAGGAGGTTACCCAACTTGCCCAGGACCGGAGTCAGTGGAAGAATATGATTCGAGCCCTACACCCCAGCAGAGGGTAACAGGATGAAAAGAAGAAGATACCACGTGTAAATGTACTTCTCAAATATTTGACGACCCTTGGAAATAATGACTCCAACACTTCTATTATGATGAAAAAGCTAGAAACTGAACTAAAAACTCGATTTGAAAGTGTTCAAGTCTAATTACTAGATCCGATAGGCTTACATTGAACTTTTTCACCACTGAAAAACATAAACTTTTCTCTGAAGCTGGGAATGTTTATGAAAAGAAACGGAACCGTCTCATGTCATGCCTGACCGCGCTAAAAGCTTGGTTTTTCTTCACCATTATTTACCTCTTATTAATTATGAAGTATAATAACAATAATTGTCTAAAATTAAACAGTCAATGAACTATTCAATTAAACTATAATTATTTTGGAATTACTGTTCGATTGTTGTGGAGAAACACTAATATTTACCTTTGTTGATTACAAAACTCTTAAATATAAATAATATAATCATTGTTGCTATGCCAGGAATCTGATCCAAATATTCGGCCCATCTCTAGTTTTAATCCCTAATAATATTATGAGTGGCAGTGTAAATTCGTCATTTTAAAAGCATAAAATCTAATAATGGAGACCTTGGAGAATTTTACCCACATACACAAAAAGTTATTCCCGTCATAATAAACGAAGACACACAAGGTTAGCTTTTATCGCTACAGGTTACGACCTCATAACCGTCGCTTGTTATAGCTATGTGAATTTAGCTGTAGTAAAGACGATATTGCTCTCAAATGTGGGTCTACAGCATATTGCTAGTTGCGTTGTCTTTGCACGTTATATGTCAAGAAAATCAGGATTATATTTTATATTATTATGGTATAGTGAGTATCGTATAATTTAGTAAAAGCTTACGTATTAACGATGTCGAAATTTTATAAATTAAAACACGACAACACGACATTAGACACGACGACACGTGATAAATCACCGCTTTTTCGACTTTCCTATTTTTCGCACTTGTATCGTTACGTACAGTCGCCATCAGATATATCGGAGCGGCCGAGGTGCTCACAAATATGTGAACACGACTCTATTGTCAAGGCGTTAGGTGCGTGTTTAGATATTTTTGAGCACCTCGGCCGCTCCGATATATCTGATGGCGACTGTACTATTTCAACACCCTTGCTCGTAACGTAGAAATTATTTAACCGCTTTCAGGCTCATAAGCCTAGATATTACACACGCGTGCTTTTTTTATTTTATATTATCGCACTCGTGCGTTAATGTATGATAATCCGATCTAGTTAAGATTGTAACTAATTGCTAATAATAGGAGTATGTAATATATTGAGACGGAGCCTTCTAAAATAGGTCGAGTAGCTTACATGTATATACCTACCGGCGGCTGCCGGCCGGCCCGCCAGCGGCTGGGCCGAGGGGCCGGCAATCAGTATGACAGATTTTGGACTTTTACTAGCTGTTTTAACAATTAAAATTTGATTCATATGTAATGGCTCTTCTACACGATGGGCCATCATACTGGCCCACTAGAATGGGCCAGCGTGTATAGAGAGGGTAGTGGTGTCGGATGGCTTATGGCGCGGCGGGATGGCGATGGGATAGCCACGGTGTCGGTTTTTTCGTCTGCACATCAAAGGTAGGCCAGCGATGGTGCGTACGCATCTACACGCTACACGTGGCCCATTCCATAGTGCGTGCTCTCAACCATCGCATGGCTATCTCGCTGGTCCAGCGCTGGGCCATCGTGTAGAGGAGTCAAAACCATCGCATGGCCATCTCACTGGTCCAGCGCTGGGCCATCGTGTAGAGGAGTCCTAGGTTTCGTTTTTTTTCTCGCAAGTGTGCTGAAAAACGTCGTATGAAACACGTGTGCATTGGTCATTACACACATCGGCTTTCTTATTGCTTTCAGCTCGCGCGCACAATAAGCCTCGTGTGTAGTAATTACCAACATAGCACTTGTATCACAATGTACTAAAAACGGGTCACTCACCCATCACTTGATGACACTCCTCGGTACGGAGTGAAACACGTCGAGCGATTTTCGACTTAAAATACGTCGTGTGACCCATTCTAATATATTTGATAATGGACGTTTAATTTGTTTACCTAAACCTAAATGTATGTAAGGCTCATTGTTTTCTGTCATTCAATAATCTCCTAAAGCCCAAGGTCCTACCTATAGTACTTATTTTTTTTAATTTATTTATTTATTACGATAAAGTGGCGTCAACTACCTACCGATTACCGATAGCACACAGTGAAATACTGAATATACTGTAACGCAACGCTTTAAAAAAATATATCTATAATTGGTCAAACAAAATAATAAGAACAAAAAAACCGGCCAAGTGCGAGTCGGACTCGCGCATCGAGGGTTCCGTACTTTTTAGTATTTGTTGTTATAGCGGCAACAGAAATACATCATCTGTGAAAATTTCCACTGTCTAGCTATCACGGTTCATGAGATACAGCCTGGTGACAGACAGACAGACGGACAGCGGAGTCTTAGTAATAGGGTCCCGTTTTTACCCTTTGGGTACGGAACCCTAAAAACTATACTCATCCTTTTCTTTTGGGTGCTAGTCATAGTGTAAAACAAAGATAGTATAATTGTCTCTGTCTATGTTTGAAATGAGACAGTCCTTTGACAAACTATATAATTACACATGAAGTAACAATCGATTATTGAATACAGTATTAGTATCCGTAATACTGCAGTCCGATCTAGATGAAATTTTGTGTTTCGATTAAATAGTGGGAGTGGGAGAGTGGGGGTGGGAGTGGAGTGAAAGTAAGGTCTATGTATATGAACACTAAAAAAGGGAGCCACCTTAAACAAAGCCAACACACTGAAAAGCACAACATAATTTTTATATACCCCATCCCTATCCTTGTCCAGTCCCGATCCCGTCATAAAGCAAATTTCTGCCAAAAAGTAATAAATACCTAATAATAAGCAAATTAATAACCATTACTTAGTTTTTGAAGGCGGTGCCAAACCAACAAAAACATTATTTGCCGCCAGCCTGCCAAACAGAAAAAAATACGCGTAGTTAACTAAATCGCGAGCAAGAACTAATTTAATGAGTAAACTACCTGTCTTTTTTATGCACGTAACTAAGTGCAGCATTCTTTGTTGTCTAAAATTTTGGTTCTCTAATTATACTTTTGAATAAGTAGTTTTCAGGCGGAATTTGATGGTCGTCAACTCGTCATTGTCCTCTCTTACCCAAGGGCCACGGAACCCACGCTCGGAGCATGCACGCTCGACGCTGACGCCGAACGCCATACATCGTTTAAAACAAATGTATGGCGGTCAGCTTTAGAGTCGAGCGGGCACACTCGGTGCGTGCGGTGCGTGCGTGGCGTAACACACACCCGACTTCAATTGAGATTGAGACTATATACAATATCCAGTCAATAAACCGCTAAGCTTTATTCACTGCCCCAGGACGAGAGCGAACGCAGCCTGGAGTCGTGCGCGGCGGGCGTGGCATGCGCCGCCGTGCTGCAGCGGTACTGGCGGCCGGCGGCGCTAGTGCGGCTGTGTCGCTGTCCGCGGCGCGCGCGCTGCGACACGCTGCTGCCGCCAGACCGACGGATCCACCTCAACAACCGCGCGCACTTCCAAGTGAGATAAACCGAGCTCCGAGCGTCACGAGCGTGCACGCTCCTAACGCTCTAAGCGTGAGTTTCGTGGCCCTCGGGTAACATTGAAGAGCGAATGTGGCCTAACAGTGCTCAATAGTCACGGCATGCGCGGCGGTGATGCAACGTTACATACGCACTGACTGTACCTTTCTTTGGGGGTCTGTTAAATTACGCCTTTAAACGTTTGTTATGAATCCAAATTCGGCTTCAAGTTGACTTGCGTTTAATGTTTCTCATATCTCATAGAATATATGTGGTGATTACTGTTTTGGTGTTTATATTTTACCAAATAAAGTATACAGGCAATCTCTTGCCGTGCCTTCGAACCTTTGTACAAATTACTTACAAGTACCTACCATTATTCTACTTATTACACTACAAAGCCACACGTTATCAAAAATGAGGATATTGGAATAATAAGATAAGTAAATCTAACTAGACGCAAATCGCACATAACGGATGTCATTATTTTAAACCACACTTTATATTTATTTTTTCAGTTTTGTAAACCTATCACCGACTGGCCGGATTGTTCCATCGGCGACGTTCCGTTGATCGTCCAATCTCCGTACGTCCGCATCGACCCCGAACAAATAGAAAACTTACATCACAAAAACATACAACTTGCGCCTCCAAAAATCACATTTAAATGTCGCTGTCGGCACCCCACATATTGGAAGTTGATTTCTACTATAGAAAACGAAGATATTAGTCAATATCGATGTGCTGCGCTGCCTTCTTGTAAGACAGGAGAGTTGTGCGGTCATGTTACTGGAGACTTATTTGCGTTGTATCAGTCGTGCACGTGTCCTAAGCATCATATTTGTGTGCAAGGGGGAGGGCTGCCGGAGATCAGTATGTCTGAACTTCTCTACCGGGGGAAAGGATGGCGGGCTCATTGTCAACGCATCAGTGATGATTATAGTTACGAAGATTATTAGCCCCTAATGCAGCAATACGACAAAACTAATAAGCTGTTTAATTTTTGTATTGAATAAGGTTCGTTAAGTATAGCAATTTAGCATGTTAAGAGGCTTATTTAAGATAACAACATAAAGATGGATGTAATTATGCATATGGCATTTTCTGTTATGTGTTATACTATAGACTTGTATGGTGCGTATTGGCTGACGCGAAGCGATGATAGTGCACGCCGTTACAAGATTCTGTTGCGCCTAACTATTAGACATGTAAAACCAATAATATGGTCTAAAGCTGCTACGCGGGCGCCACTGCCGCGGCCATAGCGTTTAATCAATTATTCTGGACTCAAGTAAAAGGACTCAAAAAACAATGTAATACAAATATAATCACCCTGCTAGTTGTTTGGCGATGTCTCTAGCTATGCTCCGTAGTGTGTCGTGGAACCCATCCTACCACACCACGTAGCTAACCCTGCCGCCCTACTGCGCTTCTTCGGCGGACAGACTCAAAATAATATTAACTTGTATAAATTTAATTACCCTGCTAGGTTGTTTGGCGATGTCCCTAGCTATGCTCCGCAGCGTGTCGTGGAACTGATCCGGCCACACCACTCGGCTGACCAGCCCGGCCTGCTGCGCCTCCTCCGCCGACAGTCTACGGCCGAACACAATCAAGTTGTCAACCTGTAAATAAACCAATAACCCAATCAGTAACGTAACGGTCCGTGCTGATCTGGCAGTTTCCCCATTGAACACTACACCTCTAAGTAGTCTGTAGTAGTGTAGGTCTAGACATACTTTAACATAACTCATATATCCTATAAGAATTATTAAAATTGTGATTGTGATCAATGTTATTAAACGTTTTTATTTTTGTTATTTAATGTCTTTCTTATTCTACATCTACAGTAAGTTAAAATGTACGTAGTGTAGGTACATATACTAGGTAAAGGAAGTGCGTTAAAATGCCTAGGATAGCGGTGCCGTCATATAGCGGCCGTCTCCATACACAATAATACCCATCCATATTTAGCCGAATTATTTTGTATCATGTGTCGCTATATGATGGCAGTTGGCACCGCTATCCTAGGAAAACAGCTTTAGAGTACAGAGCCTAAACAGAAATATTCTTTTGGCAAAAAATAATATTCGGTATGAGCATTTGTCGCCAAATCTACTTTTCTGACAGTAGGTAATCTTAGTTATCTGCTTAATGGGGTTGAGTTGATTTATTAAAAAGTTAACTACTTATAACCAGCCTTCGATCTCCATCATCAGACCTCCTCCGGTGGTTTCTAACCCTCGCCATTGAGTTAGCCATGTGACCGGGGAGCCTAATTTTACATCTATAAATTCAAGCAACGAAAGGAATGGAGGTAATCTCACCCAGGTAAGGAAACCATGCTTAATGGTGCCATAACATTGCATTACCGAAATTACGTACGCCAAAATATGCGGTCGCGCCACTACTGAATGAGTACGGGAGAGCTTAAGTGTGGGGAGCATAGTTAAGCTCCATGTTGTAGTGGATGTGATCCATGGCGATGGCAGTAGGGCAGTACTGATACTGACCGTGGGTCTCGGCAGGCGGGCGTGCGCCAGGAAGGCCGCGGAGCCGACGAGCAGGCCGCCGACGGCGAAGCTGGCGCGCTCGCCCGCCACCGCCACGTCGGCCAGCGCCGCCAGCGCCAGCCCCACGCCCGAGCACGCGCCGCTCGCGCCCGAGCACAGGACCTTGCTGTGCTGCTCCACTGTGCTCAACAGGGATCTGCAGTGACAAACGATATCATTGCTATTATACGTGTAGTACACACGACTACGGCACAGTACTAGGTCATTATCGTAATCAGGCGGATTCACAAAGATCCTCGCCAGAAAATCAAAAAGAAGCTCGGTCTGTTTAGACGTAATGCGGCCGCGGGTGCCATCAGGCGAGGCACCTCTACAAAGAACGAGCTGATTCTCACGGTAATTTAAACACGCCAATCGCCTATTTAAGTGGAAGGTAGCCCAGCTTGTATCTGCGCCAGAAGGCCTTGAGGCAATATCAATGTTTTGTAAGCAAGACTAGCATAACTCGCCGCTAAGATGGCAAAAGGCGCAGGTGCGAGTATTGCCATCTTTCTCTCTCATAATTTACTTATTAATGAGCAGCCTGTACCCATAAGCTTTTGATATCTAGTCAGTTTAGATATCTGCCCTGTAACCAAAAATTGGCACTGCCAACAGTGCCAACTAAATATTTATTTTAGCGATTTGGGTGCTATCATTTACGAATGCCAACTTATGAAAAACTTATATTTATAAAATATAGGTAGTAAGTAGTTATATGTATTAGGCACCTTATAGTTTCTGCAAATAAGACAGCATTGGTAGTTCTGATCTCCACATCCTCAGTGAGCAGGGGACTTAAATCAATAGATGAGCACAGTGTTCCACATTCAGAGGACAGGAGTGTCACGGCAATGTCTTCCTTGTTGTTAACGTACGCTAACGCGAGTTCGAGGTCTTTCAAAGTCTGAAAATAAAAGTAAACAAATGTTATAGCTTCTATCAAATGAATCAACAAGTACAAATAAACTTAGCTAAATTTGCAAACCTCGATAGTATATTGATCTCCTTTCCGTTTTACATTAATTTCTGCTAAATTATGATCAAATTTCACAGACAGGTTCTTTAGCTTGGACAGTTGCAGTTCTTCCTCCTTCTTAAAAGAATTTTCGTCATATTTAGGGGCCACTTTCTTCTGTTTTGCAGGCTTATCTGTCTTTGTATTGTCACGTTTCCTTTTGTTTAAAACATTCTGGAGTTTGGAGTTCAGCTTTTGTTTAATGGACAAACAGTCACTTTTATTGATAACTTCACTAGGTGATGCTATATTCGCATCAGACATGAATACTTCAGATTTTTGGTCAACTGACTCTTCATCAGCATTAGAAAGGTTCTGACTATCAGACATTTGCCGGGAGAAACGCGAGGCATCTAATAATGCACTGGAATCTTGGTCGTTAAGCCTGAGTGGGCTCATACAGTTGCTAGAATAGGAGCTTGAAGAATGACGACGGTAGATAATGGAGTCATCAGCACTGTGAGTCTCAAAGTCCTCAACTGTTGACTTAACTGAACTACTCAGAGATCCCCTTTGCTTTCCACCTGTAATCTTCTTAGCTTCTGATTCCTCTTTGATACACTCCTTCTTTCTTTCCCTAAACTTCATTTCTTTGCCATCTGGAGTTGAACTCTGGATTTTCTTGATAAATTCTGCTTTGGTTCTCATATTCTTTTTACCTTTAGGAGCTTCAGGTGTAAGCTGGTATATCATATTTACAGCACCCTCATCCATTAATAACTTGTCAACTTCAGAAAGTCTTTTATTTCCTTTAGTAGCTTTCGGTGGTGGCTTTTTCCAGTGCAATTTTCCTGTTGGGGACTTTGATTTTGGCCTTTGCTGAACTTCAGTCTTAATTTTTTTAGGAGCTGGCTGCTCTTTATCAGAAGACGCTTCTTTAGGCTTGGCAGGAAGCTTGCCCCTTGTGAATGTGTCAGGATTATCAGGGTCAAATATGACTTTTTTCTTAATAACTCTACCAAGCCTGCGCTGGGGCTGACCATCATCTGCAGTCTTATTTGTTGCAGTAGCATCACTAGTAGATGAATCAATAGATGATCCATCAATGCGGTCTGACTCTGCAACAGTTTCTATTGTTGTTGTAAGAGCTTCAGTAGACTTTATAAGGCCTTGACTTTCCTCCAAAAGTTTTTCATCAGCGTCATCTTTTATTGGTTCATCATCTTCCCAATCTCTCACCAGGTCATTAACAATGTTATCCTTAACATTATTTGATTTATTAGCATCAGTCTCTGTGTCGTCATCTTCATCTACTTCCATATCATTAGCAATTGTTGATGCATTATGGTTTTCTTTTTTTACCCTACTTTCAGTAGGACTTTCTGAGTGTTTCAAAACTATGTCTACAGGTTTCCTATTCCTTTTACTCTTAGCTTCAGTTGATTTGGGTTCATTAATTGTTATTTCTGAATCGGTATGTCGGTTTTTTTTACTTTTTGTTTCCAAAGACATACTTTCTTGTTTCTCTTCTGATGCTTTCTTATCCTTTTTGCTTGTTTTACCATCTGAAGCCACCACATCTGAAGTCTTAGAAGATGGGCCTGACACCCTTGTAATTTTTTTAGGTTTAGGTTCATCAGAATTCACCTCATTTTCATCTGCTGGGGTTTCTTCTTTATTAGATTTATCACTACTATTTTGTGAAAGCCTTTTCTCTGATTTTTTTCTCCGGGGAGTTTGTCTCACACTTCTTTTAGCAGATTTCAATCTTGTTAACTGTTGTAAAGCCAACTGGGCTTCCATGGTTTTTACATTTTTATGATCATCTGGAATGATCTTACTATACTGCTCATCAGCCTGTTCAACATTGCCTTCCAAAATGTTTAATAATTCTTCTTTGTTTAAAACTTCTTGTCTCACAGAGCCATTATTGTTCTCCACGTTGTCTGAGTGTAGCACATCACTCAATGCGCTGAGCATACTCTTGGAGGCATCAAGCTCATCAGCATGACCTACATTTTTATCAATCTCATTAGTATCATTTTCATTCCTCTCAACTAATATTTCAGTTTTAAAAGTCACTTGGTCACTAGATTCTACATTAATTTCAACCGATCCCTCTGCTTGTGAAATAACTTCTTCAATAATCTCTTCGGATTGACCAACAAGTAACTCTGATATTTCTTCAGGTATTTTAGAAGCCAACTCTGGGATGATGGCAATCAATTCCGCTTGGTTTTCAGTACTAAGTTGATGATCGCCTTCAGTAGTTGATGGCACTGCCTCAGCACTAGCCTCAGTAGAAACTACAGTTTCTACAGATATTAGTCCACTAATTTTATTCGTATCTACTGGCACATGCATATGATCCGTCGTGCTGTCGACCTGTATCTGATCCTGAACGGTGGTCTCGGCCACCGCCACTAAATCAGAGTTGGCCATGGCACCAGTTTCGGCGACACCGTTCGGCCTCGGAATCTCGTCTGCCGCGCTGGATATACAAGGCGTCCCATCGTTAACATTAATTAACATTTCCTCGCTTAAAACACTCTGAACCACACACTCTTCCACAACTTCCATAGTTTCTATTTAGATTTTATATTATAACCTATATGCATAAATAAATCAAACAACTAATAAAAGTAACACAAAATAAGTTTCTTATAAGTTTACATAATGTCTTTCACTTTTACTGTGTAAAGTAGTTAACGTAATATGCAAACAGTCTATTATTATATGATTTTTAAAGGTTTCACTTTACTTAATTCTCAATGAAATAAGTAAAACACAAGCTAAGTTTTTTCGCGTCCATTTTAAGCTGTTAAGGTGGGAATCTTGACGTTATTAAATACGTCTATTCCAGCGTCTATTAAAATCAAAGTGTACCATATCCCGCTGATTTCAATGACGCTTTTGAAATAACATTGAATCTAAACGGAAAGAAAATATGATCAAAAGTGTTGACGTATATATTCCATAGAGAATCCAACTCGACTGTTGTAGTATTGCCATATTTAAATAAAAAAACTTGATTATTTTTCGTTCTATATCAGGCACGCCAACATATAGAAAAATATGGGGACAAAGGACCTACCGCGACTACCGCGTTACCGCGAACCACGTTCGACGTCATATACCTAGCATTACATAGATCAGCTATACGCGTGCGCCCGTGAGGGACAAAACATATGCAATGCGACAATGAGGGCTAACGCGCATGAATTCGCCGCTAGGGGCGCTAGTGTAGATGGTGGTCTTTTCCATAGTTCGAAATGTCACTTGTCAATTCAATGACTGACAGCTGTTCTTTAGTCTTTTGGACCACCATGAACAGAGGCGCCGGACTTCCGGTTCGAACGCCATCTTGATAGTAGCCTCGTGATTAATTACTTTGTTTTTTGCTCATTAATATTGTTTAAAGTGTAATATCGATAGCTTTATTATACAGTAATCTAATGTAGTAGTGTGCAGTGAATGGAGAATTAATCTCAAAGCGTGTTTAACCACCATTTTGGAGTCAACGGCCGGTAGTCCACGTGCTTCTCGTAAAATCCAGCTATCGGTTTTACGAGTCAACTACAAATAATAACTACCGAACAACGTCGTGCTCTAAGAGCATTTGGTATTTCTACCTCTAACCGTGTCTGGCTAGAGCCCTAGAGGCCCTTTATTTTATTATTTACCGTACACTGGCTGAAATATTAATTCGATCCCACGTGGATCCCACTTTGACGTTGGCGAAATCATCGACAGTATCGATGGAGCCATACTACCTAAAGATTGATTGAACAGAGGCGCCAACTGGTGAGCAAAAAAACGATAGCCCTCATTTGATTGGTCGAGTAGATTTGTAGCCCACCATAAACCATACAAATTTACGGTGGGGAATTAAAAAAAAGTGAGAATAGTCTTATGTATCTTTCAGTAGGAATAGCAGAGAAAGCGCTGTTATTGTTTGTTCTTGTCCCGTTCGGTCAATTCCCCCCACCCCTCATGCTCGATCCAGTTATACTAGATTCATGTTCGACGTGATACCTCTCTGTCGCACTAGTAAATTCGTACGTCGAACGTGGTTTGCGGTAGACCCTCAGGCATCCCTCAGGTATAGTCTGTCAAGCCATTTCCGTCAGTAAAAAAAGCGGCAAATTTCAAAATGTAGGGGCGAAGGGTTACTGTCAGATAGAAAATTTGAATTTCGCGCCTTATTCTACTGACAAAGTTCTTTAACAGACTATTTATACTTCCGATTATGGATGGTATAGAAAGGATCGCAATCTCTTATGGCAGAATTTAAATTGTTGTAAAAGTGACCGCGTTAAGCTTTAAATAATAGTTCCTAATCTCTCCGGTGGCGCTAGTTAGGCTCTGGGACATGAGTATAACATGAACCATATAAGGCAACAAATAACCCGACCAAATTACGTAGGTTGTTTTTGGTAGTATTTCGGTGTATGGTGGCGCCGCCTAATTACTGTTTTACTGTCTCCATGCTTCCGATATTTGTCAAACCTAGCTTGTCTATGGAACATCAGGAAACGTCATTGGAACTGAAATGGTTTCATTTCATTTGATTTCTATGTTATTTAATTTATGAAATCCATTGTTAGCGATATTTTAACTATTATTACTTATTGTTACATTTAGTTGTTGCTTCACTACGACCTAAGCGGGGAAGATTTCACAATGAATATCCTACCTAAAAAAAGGCAAGTATTTTTACTAATTAAATAGCCATAGCCAAGAATAATTGATTTGAA
This sequence comes from Cydia strobilella, assembly GCF_947568885.1. Classification (NCBI taxonomy): domain Eukaryota; kingdom Metazoa; phylum Arthropoda; class Insecta; order Lepidoptera; family Tortricidae; genus Cydia; species Cydia strobilella. Next base: position 10,462,099 of record NC_086051.1, read on the forward strand.
AAAACATTCAAATCAAACTTTAATAAAATTGTCTGTCAACAGTTTTCAATTTACACTGCCTAAATTGTTTATTCCTGTAGTATCCTGTAACCGGATAAGATACTCATCAACTCTTAAAAGGTTTTTGTTTAAAAGTTTAGGTTTACTCCCAGCTCACAAACTGCTATTCCAAACAAATGCCCAAAATTTATCCGACCATGTACTCTACACTCTAACGCCTAAAATTAGAGACTAGTCTTATTCAAATACTTGTAATAATTGTATCATTGACCGATATAATATGTATCTGATGCTCTGGTGGCCTGTACTTATAACATACTCTATCAACACAGTAAAACATCTGATTCACCATCAGAATTAAACACATGATTTTAATTTCAGATGGCATGTAAGGACAAAAGAGAATATTGCAAGAGTGAGAAGAGATGAAGCTGAAGCAGCAGAAAAAGAAAAAGAAGAGAGATTAAGAATTGAAAATGCAGATCGGGAAGCCAGACTCAACATTCTAAAACATAAAAGTAAGCAAAAGTTGCTGGAACTAGGCATCAGTGATCTAGAGCCTCAACCTGAAGCATCCCAACCTCAACAACTGGAGCATATTAATTTATTTGTTGACTTAGAACATGCTGTTAAAGCAACAAATAAAGATCATGACAAAGAAGTAAAAGAAAAAAAGGAAGAATATGAAAAGAAAATTGGATACCTAACATATCTGGGACAAGATACAAATGAAGCACTCAAAAAGAAAAATTGGTATGAAGTGTTACCAGATGCATCTAGGTTTTCTAGGTCCGGTGAAATTAAGGATACTTATGACAAATTGGTACTAAGAGATGCAGATGGCAAACCAAGGACAAAAGAAAGTGATACCAAAAATGGTGAAGTTGCTTGGAAGGCTAAGCAAAAGTTAGATCCAATTCAGAAGTTTATTCAATATTGCACTGGAAAAAACAATATTATGACAACAAGTAAAAGTTCAAAGAACATGGAAACAGCTGTGACTAGTCCAGAAAGAAAGAGTAAACATAAACATAAAAGTAAAAAGCACAAGAAGGACAAAGATGAAAAACAAAAGAAGCTACTCAAGCTTAGAGAGGAACGGCTGAAACGAGAACAACAAGAGAAACTGAAGACAGAGATGTTTTTGAGCGGCCTCAATCCTACAACTACTCAAAAGCAGCCAGATCCTAGTGTGACAAGAGTTAAACCAAAATATAATTCCCAATTCAATCCAGAGCTTGCCAGGCAAAATTATACTTAAGAGACATGAAATTGCTGTTATCTTAATAAATGCATATGTTTAAAGAATACACTAAAGTTAACTGTTATTCTGATTCGTTTTTTTCACTTCATCTTCCATCATAACTTGGTTTTGTTTAACCCAATTTTTGACTGGTAGAGAATGCCTTAAAGTGATAGGTTATAATGTTTGCACTTTCTAGTATTGTGCAGATTAAATAAATAAACAAAGTTCATGAAACTAGATTTATATCAAATTAACAAGATGATTATAATTTATGAAATATATTAAACAGTATTCTTATCTATGTATAGTCGTTTTCTTATGTATAATTGCTTGGCATGAATTATTTCTGGAATGTTTGTGTCAGCATAGCAATTGGGAGTTTATCCTCAATTTTATTGTAACTGTATTTGAATGTTTCACAGAATATTTCTAACACTCTTCCAACCATGGCAACCTCACAAGATCCATCTGATGATTTTGACCTGAAAACGTGAATGACATAACATTATTTTAATATTGATTTGTTATAAATTAACCTTTAATTTTACATAAAAAGGTAAGGTAGTGAGTAGACCCTCCTTGGTGCTCAATAGTCACAATGATTAGGAAAAAATATAAAAAAACCGTACAAGTGCGAGTCGTATTTTTAGTATTTGTTGTTATAGCAGTAACAAAGATACATCATCTGTGAAAGTTTCAACTGTCTAGACAGCTAGCTATCACGGTTCATGAGGTCAAAATTGTCATGGAACGCACACGTGTCGCCTTATTATAATCGCGTTGGGCATTAACAATATTTCAATTAGTTTTTACTGTTCATAAATAGCCTCGGACAGTCGATAATAATCAATTAGGTACTACTTATTTATTGCAATCGATTTTCTCAAAGCCTAAACCCGCAATAGCACACCTTAATGGAATGCATGAAGGTTCATTTTGAACTGAAACTATATAGGCGATCACTAGAAGCAACAACTTTTACAACTTTAGTACTACAGTTGATTGTTACGTCGTTTTCAATCGTTAGAATTGCTAAAATATTAGGCGAGAGAATTTCCTGTAGGTACTTTAGTTATTACTAGTTTATTATATGTAAAAAAACTTGGACCTTAAATAAACGACCACCTTCCATACTCACTTAGATAAACTAATGCCTTTCATATAGGCACTCAAGAACCCAACAAATGTCTCGATATTATCCTTTCCCGCTTGGCGCAAAAGCGTGTATATGCCCACCAAAAGCGGGTAGCCATCAATGTTGTCACCAGGTTTTCTTGCGATAAGGTCGCCTGAAAGGACAATAAGGTTAAAAATATACATACAGTCACCTGCAATAATATGTTACACAACGAAGGCCGCAAAAATATCTGCAACGATCTTATTTGTAGAGCCATAGGAGCGAGCGTGTTACATATTTTTGAGGCCTACGAAAAGTAACATATATGTATATTATCGCAGGTACATAGGTACCCGAAGATATAAGTAAGGTATGGTAAGGTTACATACCGACACGGACAAAGTGGCTAAAATATGTATCCGCGACCTTATTGCCCATGTATTAAGGTACTGTGTACATTGACGCTGGCTAAATTGTGTAGACCTCAGAACAACAATACTGTAGAGGCGGAAGGGGGGATGAGCGTACGAGATATATGGTGGTCTTATGGAACTTTCAGCAGGAGTAGCAGAGAAAGCGCTATTATTGTTTGTCCTTGTCATAGTCTCGTTTTAGACGGCGGTATATCGATTGGCGGGAAGATGATATGCAACCTGCGCTATGCTGACGACACAACGCTCTTGGCTTCCGATGAGGAGGAGATGAGCCGACTGTTCCGACGAATAGAAGCCGAAAGCATCAAATTTGGACTTCACGTCAACCATGCTAAAACAAAACTGATGTTTGTCTACCGGAAAAAACCTCCTCCACGAAGTCTACAACTACAACAACTTACTTGTGTCAGCACCTTTACCTACCTCGGCTCACTTATATCTAGCGATGGTAGCTGTGACGGGGAAATTATCCGGAGGATTCAAATAGCAAAGGGAGCTATGGCTCGGTTAGATAAGATCTGGAAAGATCGAGGGATATTGAAACAAACGAAGGTTAGACTTGTGCGCTCTCTGGTGTTCCCAATATTTCTCTATGGTTGTGAGACATGGACTAATCGAGCAAACTTGATCAAGCGTATCAACGCCTTTGAGATGTGGTGTTGGCGCCGGCTTTTACGGATACCTTGGACAGCTAGGCGTACTAATCAGTCCATATTGGAAGAGCTACGCACAAAACGCCGGTTGTCAACAATATGCCAGGACCTAATACTCATGTACTTCGGACACCTCTCACGTCGCTCCTCGGATAGCCTGGAGAATGTTATAATGACGGGTAAAGTTGAAGGCACCAGACCTCAGGGCCCTCCTCCTACTAGATGGTGTGCTCAAATCACTGCACTTATGCAATTAAAACTGCACGAGGCCATGCGCTTGGCGAAGAATAGAAGCCTATGGAGGAACCCGATCTTCAACAGAAGGACATGATGTCACGATCCTCAGCATTGAGGGACCGACTGAAGAAGAAGTCTCATTTTTCATATCTGCCTACCTCTAAAAAGTTCTAAATGCTACGTCAAATGGTAGACATCTTTCTTACCCGCTAAGGGCAACAATCAACCCGTCTAAATTACGAAGTTGTTTTTTGGCATGTTGTCAAGAATGTAATTTTTTATTTTATTTCATCGCATTGCGTAAGTTCTGTCCCTCACGGGCGCATGGATGTGGCAACTCTATAGTATACTTGTTATGAGCGCGGAACAGTCTCTTTTCATAGCAAAGACTGAAGTGACTTGCATACCTAACCTTATTGATTTACATACCAGTAGAAGTGCAAAATTGCATTTTGCCCAGCTGAGATATGAATAACGTGGCACAGACACGGCCAACGTCAGAGATGTTTAATTCCGTTGCGTTCCTGATGTAGATTTTGTCGAAAGGTTCGTAAATTCCACACCTCACTAGATAGTCTTCCAAGTACTTCAAAAGCTCTGATGTCACTTTTTGTTTTGATTCGGGGTCCTCGGATTTTAATTCGTTTAGTAATGCTCTGTAAAAGAAAAAATATACATATTTAACATGTGACCATTGACAGTGTCTTAGGGATCATTTTAACATTTATAACTATTTAATTTCTTAAATTGTAATAATTGTACCTACATATATATAATGTCATTACCTTCCAACATTCCGGACATGTCTTTAAATGGTTTTAGCAGAATTGAGCAAAGAAAGCGGATAGTAACATTGTCTAGCGTTTGGATATAGGTATTGCTTAAGATAGTTGTAAAAAGGGCCCAAAAATGAAGCACTTGTGGTTTTACAATAATGTACTTTATTCCACTGGTTTAAAAAGCTTGACAATATTTAGTACCGGCCAGACGTCATGTTTCTCGGAAAAATCTTAACACCGCGAACTAGGATTTTCAACACATGGTACAACGACACCTAGCGGGAAATTTGACAAATAAATTAACTTCTTGCAAATAAAACTAAGAAATACATACAGAGGTTGGACATTCCGCCCACCAAGGACAATAATAACACAAGTGTCCTTATTTCCGCCCACCATGAGACAACTAACTGTGATAAAATACAATTCATATCATGGCACGGTGTAAGGGAAATTGTAACATGTGATATTCAAAACGTGAACAAACAAACTCAGCATACTGCAATAACATTGCATTTAAATTGAACTAATGATACCAAATTAAAAACCTCAACTTATATTTGGTAAGAAACAGAAAACAAAACAAATTTAACGATCTAAGTTTCTATTGGCAGAAAACATAGTTTGCCAACAGGTCGTTTGATAATATTTCCTTTGCAACGTAAACTAACTACTCGAGTGATTCCATCCAGACCTGGGTGTTTATCAGTGACTACACCATATAACCATCTTGCTGGAGGCAAATTATCTTCCTTTACTAACACCACACTACCTACCACTGGCTCGGGTGTTTGATGGGCCCACTTATAACGGTGGTAAAACTGTGTCAGATATTCACGCGACCATCGGCGCCAGAAATCTTGAACCATTTTCTGTGTTAGCTGCCATCTTCTTAAACTACTTACATTGGTACTTTCATAGTTAAAGTCCGGCACAAGTACTAGGGGCTCTCCAACTAAAAAATGTCCAGGAGTGAGTGGTATAGGATCATCACTGTTGCTACTATTAATTCTTGACATAGGCCTTGAGTTCAGGCAAGCTTCAATTTGAGCTAAAACCGTTGCCATTTCCTCAAATGTCAAGGTGGAATTTCCAATCACTCGTCTAAGGTGATGTTTCGTGGATTTGACTCCCGCCTCCCAGAGGCCTCCAAAGTTTGGAGAATGTGGAGGAATCCAATGCCAATTAGTGGAGTTTGTAGCAAGCTGATCGGCAATTTCCACAGCCACGCTTGATCGTTCTTCGGCGTATAACTGCTTTAGCTCACGAGCAGCTCCTACGAAGTTCGTTCCATTGTCGCTCCACAAATCAGCGCAATGACCACGACGTGCTGTAAAGCGCTTAAAGGCCGCAATAAATCCTTGAGCTGTCAAGTCACTGACTGCTTCAAGATGTATTGCTCGTGTAGCCATACAAATGAAAATGCAGATGTAGCCTTTGTAAGAGCGGTGACCTCTTCCCTTTGAGGTGCGCATGTTTATTGGACCAGCATAGTCCACACCACTCTGGAAAAAAGGGCGATTGACAGTTCCTCGAACTGACGGCAACTGTCCCATCAGTGGATGTCGCAATGCAGCGGCATAGCGAGCATATGTCACACATTTGCGAACGAACAACTTAACGGAATTGGTTGCTCCGATGACAAAATATTTAGATCTCAAGTAATGGAGCATCAGTTGCGAGTTACCATGCAGAGTCTTTTCGTGTGCATTGTCTAAGATTAAAGTTGTTAAGTGCGACTTATGTGGAAGTATCACTGGATGCTTCATCTGTTCACTAATTCCAGCGTGCTCTAATCTTCCACCAACTTTCAGGATACCATCTCCATCTACAATCGGGTTTAGTGAGGTAAGTTGACTCTTCTTATTAATCGTTTTATTTTCTTTCAGGTTCTTCAACTCCTCTTTGAAATGATTTGCCTGAACAATTTTTATACACATTTTCAAAGTCTCTTGGATTTCGCTGCTAGTTAACCACAAACTCACTTTTTCTTTTCTAGCACATTTCAAAAACCGTTTACAGAAAGCTAGAACGCGTAGCAGTTTCCACAATTTAGAAAACCTTGAAATAAGTGTTTCTTCAGCTTCTGCTGCTTTCTTCTAAGTTAGTATCCTTTATGTTTGGTTTTTTATAGCTGATTTCTTTATTTTTCAGCCATGACGGACCTTCTATCCAGAGCTCTTCTTTATTAAGGTGCTGTGTGCCTCTAGACGCGCAGTCTGCAGGATTATCTTTCGACGAGACATGGGACCATTGGTGTGGCTCTACTGACGTTATTATTTCAGATACACGGTTGGCGACGAAAGTTTTCCATCGATTTGGACGACTATTTAGCCAAGAAATGACCACTGTGGAGTCAGTCCAAGCATGAATGTTCGCTCTGCTGATACTCATAACGTCGGCTACTTCAACCAGCAATTTGGTGAGTAACACAGCCCCACACAATTCCAGGCGTGGAATTGAGATTTGTTTAATTGGTGCCACTTTCGTTTTGGACGTGATCAGTGACACGTGCACATTTTCTTCTTCATCTATAGTCCGTAAGTATACAACAGCAGCAAACGCTTCATTAGAAGCGTCGCAGAATCCGTGAAGTTCAGCAGTCACATTGGAACTTGCGTGGTTCCATCTGGGCAGCTTGAATTCGGTAAGTTGATTTAGACTTTCTCTGTAGTTTAACCAATTCTTCAGTAATTGTGGCGGAACTTCATCATCCCAATCGATTCCGGAAAGCCACAATTTCTGGATGAAAATCTTGGCTACTATGATCACTGGGGCCAACTAACCGAGTGGATCAAACAGCTTTGATATGTCAGATATGACACTTCTCTTTGTTATAGGAACTTTGAGTGGAGGAAGTTGTACCGAATATTCAAATTCGTCATTTCGGCGATTCCAGACGAGTCCTAGAATTCTCATAACAGCGTCTATCTTCAGCTGGAGACTTCCTTCCTCTTTGACATCAGTTTCTTTCATGTAACTTATTAATTCTTCATTGTTACTGCTCCATTTCTGTAATTCGAATCCACCTTTTTTCAAAAGTTCATTCATCTCTTTGTATACTACTTTACCTTCTTCTAAAGTTTCACAGCCTGTTAACAAATCATCCACATAAAAATGGTTGAGGACCCTATCAGCAGCGTTTGGATAATGTGCTCCTTTATCGTGGGCTACTTGCTGAAGCGCACGCACTGCAAGATGAGGTGCTGAGGCCGTACCAAAGGTGACTCGGAGCAGTCTCAAGTGCTTTATCTTCTCTCCCGAGTTTTCACGCCATAGAATGCGTTGAAAATCTACATCGTCTTGATGAACTTTCACCTGCCTGTACATTTTTACAATGTCTGCTACCAGGCATATGGGATGGCAACGCCAACGAAGAATAGTATGTCGTAAAACAGGTTGCAGAGTTGGACCTACCAACAGGTCTTGATTTAAGGAAACGCCATTAGAGCCAGGACAAGACGCGTCATACACAACCCGAAGCTTTGACGTGGATCTGTCATCTCGGATGACAGCATGATGTGGCAAGTAAACTGCATCTGGGTTGTTCTCCTGTTCTGGAGGAACTTCTTCCATGTGTTCTAGCTCAAGATATTCATTGATGACATCTGAGTAGCGTTTCTTCATTTCAGCATCTTTTGCGAACCTCTTCTCTAATTGGTTGAGACGCTTAGTCGCAATAGGCACAAAGTTGCCATGTTTGCAAGTGGGATCTTGATCACGAAATGGTAGTTTCACGATGTATCTACCGGTGCTATCACGTTCAGTGGTAGCTGCGAAAAATTCTTCACATTTCTTCTCGTCTTCAGTATAATGTTGCTTGGGATCTGTCGTATTGTGGTCAGCCTCGAGCTCCCAAAATTTCTTGAGCAGCTCATTTTCATCTAAATGAATGTGGTTAACGCTAACACTTTTACGAATTTCCGACTCATCTAAGTGAGTTGGCCCTGAAACGATCCAGCCTAAAGACGTTCGCTGAGCGATGAGTGCTCCCTGTGGAGCTTTGATCATTTCGTTTAAAAGTATTTGACCGTACACCTCTCCCCCTAGGAGCAAGTCGATTTTGCCGGGAATGTTGAATGTGGAATCTGCTAAATCTAATTCAGACAGTTCTGACCACGAATCAATGACAATACGTTTTCTCGGACGATTCGATGTTACCTTGCCCAAAACATGAGCATGCACGTTCACTTCTAAGTCAGGTTCTAGGAGTGATGAAATTGTAACATTTACCACCGACTTAGAGTTCACAGGTGAACTCTCTTCACCGCCTAGTCCCGTGACTGTGCTCTTGTAAGAAACCTTGTTCAGTCCCAGCAGTTGTGCTGCAGACTCCGTAATAAAAGAGGCTTCAGAGCATTGGTCGATTAAACATCTGAGGGTTATACCAGAACCTGTTTTCGACTGAGCTTGAACCAAAGCCGTTGGCAAGAAAACTTGTCCACGACTGGTCGAAAAACACGTTGTTACATTATTGGGCTCATCACACGATGATGATGGAGCTGTTGTTGCATGTGCAACAATATCACCTTCAACCGATTGAGTAGGTTTGACTTGTGAATCGGTTGCTTGAGTGCTAGTTTTTGGGTGTAGTAAAGAATGATGTTTGCGCTTGCAAATTCGGCATCTAGTAGATTGGCGACAGAAATATACGTTGTGACCTGAACCTAAGCAATTGAAGCAATAATTACCGGACTGGATGAAATCACGTCGAGCATCAACATCGATTTTTGCAAAACCTTTACAATTACATAATTTGTGATTTTCTGAACAATAGCCACAAGAAACCTCAGTTACATGATGCACTTTTAAGTTGCTACTACATTGTGCATTGGGTTTCTTAGGAACAAAACTTCTCTTCGATGATTTCCCATCCAAAAATTCTAAGGCCCTAAATCGGGTTTCTAAAAATTCTTGAAGTTGGCTTAGTGTGGGCAAATCATCAGAAGACTCGCTAATCTTAAGTTCCCACTGTTTCCTAGACTCGTTGTCTAGTTTAAGACAAATGATATGAATCACAATTATATCCCATGTATTTGTGTCGATGCCTAAGTTGTTCAATCCATTTAAACACTCATTCGTAGTGTCCAGCAATTCTTTGAGTGCATTCGCGGACTCGGTCGTAATATTCTTCTGACTCATGAAACGTTTGAGAATGCAGTTGGAAAGATACTTCTTATTATTATAGCGCTTTTCCAATTTCTCCCAACATGCGCTGTAATTATCTTGTGTGATCTGTACGTGACGCAGAAGCTGTTCAGCTTCACCGACTAAATAGCCTTTCAGGTAGTGCAATTTTTGGACGTCGTCTAAATCTCTATTCTTGTGGATGAGCGACGTGAATAGATCTCTGAAGCTAGTCCATTCAGAATAATTCCCTGAAAACGTAGGAATCGTAATCTTTGGTAACATTACCATCACCGACTTGCCTTGACCAACATCTGACCTATTCTCAATAGTGGTAGACTGAGTGCTCTTTCCAGGAACTGAAACGTTTAGTTTGTTTAAGGCAACTTTAAGATCTGACTTGTAATCCATGAATAACTCTTCCGCATTAGAATACATGTCTTCAGTTACATACTCGTTGAATTCATGTGTAGTAGAATCTTGAATGATTTGAGTATGAGTTGTCACAAACTGATTCCACAAAGATTCTAAGGTTTCTAATCTTGTGCTGAGATAATCTGCAGAGTTAAGTCGTTCCTTAGGCGATTTTTTAAAGTTAGTTTGAGCCTTATCAATTCTCAAATACAAGTCCTGTTGCACTTTTATAAGAGCCTCCATGATGAAATTTTCTAAGTGTTTGGAACTTAGCAAAATCTAGGCAAAATTGGGCGTGGATTCCCCGTCGTTCCACTTTCTTCGAAACTATTCTAAGTCCAAATTTGCTACGAATTTTCTAAGTCGAAACTTGATGAAAAGTTCAAATTTGTTGAAATTTCACTAAGTTTTTGACAGTTGCACTACGTAATAATTTTAATGTACTCACGGTTGTCTTGACACTTCACTACAGTCACACATATAATCCGCTTACTTCATACTGCTGCTTCTCACCGCTGACGTCACGATGCAATGCTTACGTCACACGTTGCTCCGGAACATAGGCTCTTCTCGCCTTAACACCGCTGGCAGCAATCCACTACCGTAGCTGGCGTCCGTTGGCCCGAAGTTTACCGAATCTACTAGCCGAACTCATCCGGCTCGAAGGACCATGTAAAAAGGGCCCAAAAATGAAGCACTTGTGGTTTTACAATAATGTACTTTATTCCACTGGTTTAAAAAGCTTGACAATATTTAGTACCGGCCAGACGTCATGTTTCTCGGAAAAATCTTAACACCGCGAACTAGGATTTTCAACACATGGTACAACGACACCTAGCGGGAAATTTGACAAATAAATTAACTTCTTGCAAATAAAACTAAGAAATACATACAGAGGTTGGACAATAGTATTAAGTAGTAACATGTATGGACCATTATGAAGTCTGAAATAAACGAATTTATTTTTTAATATTTTTATTATAGGTACACCAGGTAAGGTTAGCTCCAAGAAACTCGCACATACATCAAGCTATGATATGTTGATATCCGCTTGTTCAATCCTGAGAACATGGTCGCTAAGTCAAATCTGAAATGTCAGAACGTAAGTACGTTGAATAATTCACAAGATAACGTCCCATTTAGGTAAAGTGTGTAAAGTTCATGAGGTTAAATTTTTTTTAAGTAAAAACAATTCTTACTCATTCATCGTCTGCACAGAGGCCTCCAAGTGCGCAGAGTCAAACTTCGCCGAGATATTCAATTGATACGCTATATGCCTTCGCAGAATCTGTAGACTCCCAATCAGCACTATAGCATCCGCTAACTGCTGAAAAATCTTCTGTCCCTTAGTTATTGCGAGTTCCGTGTCCTTTACATCAGCATTTAACGTGTTAACATTGATTTTCTCTTGTCCTGTTCTGAATATGGTTTGCACTGTGTGTAGTTGGTTTTTAATCATGAACGCGAACAAGGTGTCCAGGCCGTGAAGACCCACCACTCCTATGGCTTCGTTCAGTTTTGCGAAAGTTTTTGTGTTCACTATTTCAGTTTGAGTTTTGATGTCGTACCATGCGGTACAAATGCTGATGTAGCAGCAAACCCTGCCATGAAAATTAAACAAAATTATCAGAATAGGTTAAACATAGATGAAGAATTATTTAGGGGTGAGAAAGAATTTCTTGCATAAAACTTAACTAAGTAGTAGACCTAAGTACACCTTCCTGAAGTGACGTCAGTTACTAAATTCAGGAAGATGTAAAAAACTTTTAATTAACGCGTAAGCGTACCTACCAACCGGAACGTGTGTAAACTCCTACTCACACCTAATGTGCGTGGTTTGTTATTGCATATCGTCACTACTTTGAAAAATCTCGTATCTCGCACTGCTACTCAAAATTAAAACGCAGTAACTCTGTATGCTTTCCATACATAGTTACCACATTTTTCGTTTGATTGACAGAACAAGATACGAGATTTTTTGTCAAGTGGTCACGATATTGATTACGAGCCTATTGTGTCCCACTGCTGGGCAAAGGCCTCCCCCCTCTTCTCTCTATACGATATACTTTAGTTAAATATTATAGACCCTATAATAAATAAGCAATAAAGTACCTTGCATCAGTAAGCTGCATAATTTGTCTCGCGAGGCTCCCCATGAACCCAGCGGAGGGGCTGTACAGCGTCACGCCTTTACGCAAGCTGATCTCTTTGGCAACACTGTCGACGATTATGGCAGATACCTTCAAACATTTAAAAAGTTTAAATGTACGTTTGAATTTTATTTTTTTATAAAACTATTTAACGAGGGCCAAACCGAAGCAATAAGGGTGGCTGCTGGTGCATACGGCTATTATAAGCAAGTTATCCTTCCTAAATTTACGTAATCCTTATACCACAACGATTTTGAAGTTTACTTCAAAGTCCCTGTCACTTTGAAGTAAACTTCAAAATCGTGTGTGAATACTGATAACCTTATGTTATGCCCGCATAAATCATTCAAATCAGACCCTATATGTCAGTGCCTGGCGACGGCGCGGCGGCGGCCTTCTTCGCCTTAGCGAGCATAGCTGCGGCGGGCTTCTTAGCGGCGCGGCCGGCGGCTGAAGTGGATTATCAACGGTTTTATCTGACGTAGATAGGTCGGTCATACTACTTGTATGCACAGAACACTCAAACCGCGTGTGTCGTTGCTTAAATTAAATGTAGGGCATCATTATTCCTACACGTTTGACGGAATAAGATAATTAATTTTACATTCTGCCTCAGGGGACAGAAAAAAAAACGCCTTTATACCTTCGAGAATAGCAACGTAAAAAAAAAACTAATTGTATTGTGCATACCTGCTTTTGCCAAATCCGTAACCCATGCATGTTAATGTAATCTTGTATATACTCCAGAGATCTTTTGTAACCATCCATACTTTCCGCCAACTTCTGTAGTCGTGCCAACAACGTGTTTGGAGCTAACGGTTTCTTACTCTGGGGTTCCAGGAATTCTACAAACTTCTTGCTAATGTGCGTGTCAAGCTCTTTTAGTAAGCCTTCTTCTAATAGTTCTGCTGGGTCCACTCTTATGACGCCTACTAGAGTAGAGCGCATGTCCAGGATACCTTAAAGTAAAATTTAACTAATTAGAAAAATACCTACTTACTTGAGACCTGTCATACACAAACATAACCTACCTACCAGCTTGTAGATAAACCATATTAGTATTATTTTTGGTTTTCATCGGATTATAAACTCACCTGTCGTAAATGTAGACGCGGAGTGTGTAAGCCTCGCGACCTCCATTCTGTGCTCCAGCTGAGCAAATTCCTTCAACCTCTCCTTATCCAACCTTGTTGGTATTTCCTTAATAGTCCACGTCTGGAGATCGATAATTTTTTCGACTATACTAAATACCATCTCTGGAATAATCTGTAGCACCTTCTGGATATATTTTATCAATTCATTACTGTAGTACTGTGACACTGACACAAGGTCATCACTATGAGCCTGGTTTATCCTTAGCAGAGGTATTTCCATAGCACTTGCAAGCTTAAGAAACAGGGCTCTCAATCTACTTGTGACTGCAGGATTGTCTTTTATACTTTCTTGCATGAACTGCGTGTATGAATCGATTATGCACCATGCGTAACTTACATCAGCTGCAACTTCTAAGGTTACCAAAGAGTCGTCTTTTAAGGAAGCAGCTCTAAGTGCATTCTTTAATGCGTCTTTTGTTTCTGAAAGGAACTGTAGAACTGTTGAAGTGCTTTTGATACTATGAAATTCTTCAACTTCATCTAAAGCCTGTATAAGCTGCGTAATTTTCTTCATAGACTTAGTGCTGATCGAGTCTCCAACTGATTTGATCTGATTTGCAATATTGGTGAACCATTGCCTTAACTGGTCATTCCCTTGTACCTTTGCGAACGATTTGTCACCTGAGAACAGTTCTGCTAGATTGTTGAGAGCTTCCAATGCTTCAGCCTTACTGGTATTCCAAGTTTCGTTTCTGCTTTCTAATAATCTGTTCAGCATTTCCCTGACCTTTAACTCTAACTCAGCAGTGCTTATAAGCAGCTCTAATATTTTCAGTGCATCATAGTTGGACTCCTTTATAACTAGCTCCTGTAGATGTTTGCTCTTTTTATTATTATCGTAAAATATTACGTTGCTATTATGCAACAAAAGCCAGCGTAAAACGAAATTAGAATTTATCAGCAAATTCAGTATTTTGTTAATGTTGTCCAGAACAAAATCATCAGTCATCACGCCTTCCTTTAGAATCTGATGAGTTTTATTTATCAGCATGGGTATGGCGCTTCCTCTTTTAGAGAACACCTCTTTGACCATCTTACTGTTGCATGTATTGCTGAGTGCGGATTTGGCAGCTTTGAAATGTTCCCAATAATCTACGACATTGATGGTGACCCCCATGTAGATAGGGACGATCCAGTTGCTTGGGAAGAATTTATCCGCTATTTCTCTCATTTTGGAAACATCGTTATGTAGGTACTGTGGTATGAAGAATAGACAGACCACGAGCATGCTAGCCTGCGTGGCGAGTGCCGAGGCCTGGTGTTCGGGCATCGTGTACACGGCTAATTGGTTGTATATGTCCTCTGATCGCAACTTTCCAACCACTTTTTCGATGAAGTATGGGTGGATATTTATGCGCCTAAAATAGCAAAAAAAAAAGGTTGAAATTAGGGGCCAAGACAAACCTGTATTATCAAAATGTTAAAGTGCATGTACAAATATTTTTAAACACCTTGACCACTCCCATATATCTGATGGCGACTGTATAACCGATATTGCAGTCTCATGTATTCTTGATAGGTGCTTATTTTATTTGACATTAACAGTCTTCGGTAGTTAAAAAGTAGCTTACCCAAAATATTCAACAGGATAGTCGGCAGGCCTCTTCCTGTGTAACTGATAGTATCCCGTGTCTCGCAATAGCTTACACACATCGTCAACATTACATTGGGATTGACTGGTACTGTAGCGGTAGAAGGCTACTAGCAGTCTTTCTCGTATTATTCCTGGTATGTAGAGGTCACATAGCAGCAGCATGGAGCCATACAAGTAAAGAGACTCGCACTGGAAATTACAGTGAACAGTATTAACAGTACCCAGAGCTATATTTATTGTAACAAGGTGCATAAGGGGTGCGTAGATGAAGGCCTCTGTTCGCGCGCGGCGCGCGGTGCGGTTCGTACTCGTCGGGCCCAGAACGCTCCCACTGCTAGAACTCTGGCACTTTTTAGCGTTCCGTACCTCAAAAGGAAAAAAACGGAACCCTTATAGGATCACTCGTGCGTCTCCGAAACTACTGGACCAATTAAGTTGAAATTTGGTATACATATGTAAGTTTGTGACCCAAAGACGGACATGTAACATAAACAAATGAATTTTAAACACGGGGGCCACTTTTGGGGGGTAAATGAGAAAATTAAAAAACTAAGTTTTTCAAACTATATCGTGTTACATATCAAATGAAAGGGCTTATTGTGAGAATCTCAAATATATTTTTTTTATAATTTTAGGATAAACATTTTAGAAGTTATTCAAGAAAATAGGCAAAAAATGACCATTCCCCCCTTTATCTCCGAAACTACTGGGTCTAAAATTTTGAAAAAAAAAATACGCAAAATATATCTTTACCTATAGATTACAGGAAAACCTATTAGAAATGTGCAGTCAACCGTGAGTCGGACTTAATTACTTAGTTTTTGATCCGACCCCTACGGGGTTTTTAAAGACACTTCACTCACGTTTCACATAAAAAATACATTGTTTAAATTGTGTTATGTATGTCGAGTTGCTTGTGAGAAAAGTTTTTATTATTATTATTTGTATCTCATATAAAGTCACGGGTATATACATCCCGGTCATTTGATAGGCGTGCGTGGGGATACAGATCCAACACGTAGAGGCCCTTTGGAGAAGTTTGCTGTTATGTAATACACCTGCTAGAACCCATTCACGGGTACAAATAGATACCCGTAAATCGGTCCCAACAGGCGTAGGGGCTATTACAAACACAGTGGAAAAGAGTGCCGGTTATGGTCTTGAAGTTTGGCTGGTCAAAAGATTGGGCTATTGCTGAGAGGTCCGGACACCTGCCATAACAATGTTCGAGGCAGGCGGTGACTCGCCGCTGACTAGATGGGCCCCTGAAACTGCCGTCGTGAAGACGACCAGGAGCAACACCGGTGTGAGCGGCTCAGGGGTGTCGAGAGGTGTGCGCCGCTTTCTACCCAGTGGCTGTTAACAGCCACTGTGCCCACTCGCGTCTTATGCATCTTTCACTTCCACCCCTGGAGCATATAGCTCTAGCGACTCCTCTCTGGACAGCCAATGAAGGCAAGCCAGAGCTGAGAGTCCTGCGGGTCCCCTTGGGGTCCATTCCGACCGACGAAGACATGCCGGAGACGGAGACCCTGACCGACTTTCGGGAGCACTCGGGTCCGTGGGGTCGTTACTCCCCAACAGCTCGCCACAAGCTGCCCTGCGGGGTTATTATTATTATTTGTATCTCCTTCTGGATTTCACGGGCCTATAAATCCCGGTCTTTTGATAGGCTTGCGTGGGGATATAGATCCAACACGTAGAGGCCCCTTGGAGAGCTTTAATGTCATGTAGAATATTATTATTTGTATCTCCTTGGATATCACGGGCCTATGCATCCCGGTCTTTTGATAGGCTTGCGTGGGGATATAAATCCAACACGTAGAGGCCCCTTGGAGAGCTTTAATGTCATGTAGAACGCCTGCTGGAACCCGTTCACAGGCGCAACAATAGACACCCATGAACCGGTCGCAGCAGGCATTGGGACTATTGTAGAAAAAGTGAACAGTATACCGGTCTATGGATTGAAGTTTGGGTGGACAGGTCGCAGCAGGCATTGGGACTATTGTAGAAAAAGTGAACAGTATACCGGTCTATGGATTGAAGTTTGGGTGGACAATGAGACTGGGCTATTGTAAAGAAGTCCGGACACCTGCCATAACAATGTTAAAACACGTTATCGAGGCAGGTGGTGACTTGCCGCTGACTAGATGGGCCCCTGAAACTGCCGTCGTGAAGACGACCAGGAGCAACACCGGTGTGAGCGGCTCAGGGGTGTCGAGAGGTGTGCGCCGCTTTCTACCCAGTGACTGTTAACAGCCACTGTGCCAACTCGCGTCTTATGCATCTTTCACTTTCACCCCTGGAGCATATAGCTCTTACGACTCCCCTCTGGACGGCCAATGAAGGCAAGCCAGAGCTGAGAGTCCTGCGGGTCCCCTTGGGGTCCACTCCGACCGACGAAGACACGCCGGAGACGGAGACCCTGACCGACTCTCTGGAGCACTCGGGTCCGTGGGGTCGTCACTCCCCAACAGCTCGCCATCGCCACAAGCTGCCCTGCGGGCTTATTATTATTATTATTAAAGCCTTTATTATACGAACTGTTGACATTTTATGTAACAATTATTAATATTCATTGTATGTTTCTTCCATATGCATATTCGTAAGGTCTTTTTGACCTAGGCCTCTTCCGAATCGCCTTTTTCTATTATATTTAAGTATTTGTCCAACATTTTTTTCCATTTTTGTCTGTCTGTTGCGATTTCTTTCCAGTTTTTTCCTATTGTTTCTATTAGGTCTTTTTCCCATCTTGTTTTTGGTTTGCCTTTTTTTCTCTTACCAATCTTTGGATTCCAATTTGTTGCTGTTTTTGTCGATCTGTTATTTTTCATCCTCGCTATGTGAGAAAAGTTACTTCTCTCTAAGTTAGCACCTTGTGAAAGAGACTGAAAATGTTGTCTTGCACATCTTGCGACTTGACAGTCAGTTACATTAGCCCTGTTGTATAAACAAAATAGTTATGATATTATAAATTCCATACCAGTAGTTGTTTTCCTTCAACATCTTTCATGACAGACTCAATGTTTTGCTGAATGAATGCCCCGTCATATAACTGCTCCACAAATGAGTTCAGATCAATTATGTATTGATGAATATTTTCAAACAGTAAGTAGAAGCGGTTTATTATTTCTAGATACTTTTCTTTAAGATCATCATCCAAATCTTGCAGTTTCTGTAAACAAAAGTGTCAACATCACTATCAGCCCACTGCTGAACATAGACTGACTGAAGAAGGTTAAAAGATACACAACTTTGGGAATAAATCAAATTGTTTTATTAAATATGTTGATTTGTGGTTTTAGAGCGCTGGTGGCCTAGCGGTAAGAGTGTGCGACTTGCAATCCGGAGGTCGCGGGTTCAAACCCCGGCTCGTACCAATAAGTATTTCGGAACTTATGTACGAAATATCATTTGATATTTACCAGTCGCTTTTCGGTAAAGGAAAACATCGTGAGGAAACCGGACTAATCCCAACAAGGCATAGTTTCCCCTCTGGGTTGGACGGTCAGATGGCAGTCGCTTTCGTAAAAACTAGTGCCTACGCCAATTCTTGGGATTAGTTGCCAAGTGGACCCCAGGCTCCCATGGAGCCGTAGCAAAAATGCCGGGACAACGCGAGGAAGATGATGTTGATTTGTGGTTTTGAAGTGGTCACACTATCATAACAGAAAAAGTAAGGGCAAATCGCCTAGCATGGTACGGGCATGTGATGCGGAGGGATGAAAGTCATGTGACGAGAAAGGTATTAAGAATGAATGTGGAGGGAAGTACGAGGAGAGGAAAACCGAGGAAAAGGTGGATGGACTGTGTGAAAGATGATATGAAACTAACGCAAGTGAATGATGAGATGACGGGTGACAGAGACGTATGGAAGAAAAAGACATGCTGCGCCGACCCCAAGTGAATGGGACAAGGGCAAGCGAATGATGAAGTGGTCACACTATCATATATAAATTATAAACTGAAATAGATGTCATATATTAAAGTAAAAGTGACGAAGCCCTCCAGTGGTGAAGGCCGGATTTGCAAACGCCTTTAAACCCCACTGCCATCTATACACAACTTTGGGAACAAATCAGATTATTTTATTAAACATACATATTTTCACAACTTTTGTGAAGTATATCATTAAAACCTAGACCAAGGTTAAAGAACATGAGAATTACATTATAATAGTTTAGTTAATGACTAATTAGGACTACTTACCACATTTATATTGATTTTCTTTTCCTGGTTGTCGGCAATTTTGAAATATCCAAAATCCATGATAACATCTTGATACTTTTGTTGAAGTTCTTTATTTTCTAAGCTGCAACAATAAAAAATCAAACCAATGAATATTCACATTTATACAGACTTTTGGAGGTCTCATCTCTAGAGGTGTCTTAGAAACTCATTGAATTGTATTATAAAATAAAACCTCTACATTCGATATGCAATTATTAAAAATGAGGTGGATATGTAGAAACAACAAGAATAAAACTGTAGTTACTTCATCAATAAAATTACTTACAAAAATATTGGCGGGATATGATCCTTAAGCCTTAGGATTTCTGCTATTATAGCATTGCCATGTGAAACTAGTTTTAACAAATTTTGGGCACAAAGATTATCCTCTGCCATAAAAACCCTCATCCTGTGAGCTGTGATTTAGTACCAACTTGTAGTTAAATATTTCAAACTGTACGCAGAAAATTAAAACAATTGTTGTTACACATCTTTAGTTGAGCTACCCATTAACACATGATAATGATAGAGTTAATCATAAAATAAACACAAAATTAATTAAAGAGTACACACAACTTCTCAAACATAAATAAAGATACCTTTCGAAAGTAAAAGTAGAAAAATACATATTATCAACTTGACAGTTTTTAGAGTTACCATACTTTAATTTAAAATTACCACTATTTAACTCATAACTGTTTTATAGCGTAACAGACTACCTCACCGCACCGCGACCTTGGTGCGGTCAAAATGTCTCTTTTCTCGCTCTAACTTATAGCTGCGTCCTTAACGCACTATCGATACGTGCGCCGCACCGCACCAAGGTCACGGTGCGGTGCGGTAGTCTGTTACGGATTCTATCTTGTAGGCAATTTTTTTTACAGTTCAACGAAAATGTAACTGAATATATACCCCTTATTCATAAAACTAGGGGCCTGCTTTAGTTAAATTATGTTTTATCCCTTTCTTACAAATACATCAAAATGACAGATAAAGGCAAACGATTCATAGCTAGAGTCAAACCAAGAAAAGTCTGAGAGATTTTGACAGCACACGCAGTGCAGGTGTTATTGTAAACGTCAAACTTCTATGAAATTATGACGTATAAATAACACTGGCACTTTTCTTGGTCTAACTTCTAATTAAGGCCAGTATCGCGTTTATGAATAACACCATTAGTCTGTAAAACAACTTTATCATTACAAAAAGGAGCGAAATTCAAAATTTTTATGGGACGATATCCCATCGCGCCTACATTTTTTAAATTTGCCGCTTTTGACATTGAAATGGCTTGACAAACTATATTTATAACAGCTAAGGATATTATTATTTTTGTTTAAATTAGGATATTTGCTGTCATATGGTAATACTAAGTGTATTTTCCCGATGAAAATAAATGTCCACCCATAATTCTGAGGTCCACCCCTTTTTGTACTGTCACTGAATGGTCACTGATGTGTCACTGTCACTTTGGAGTTGCAAGATTAAAAAAATACTATTTATTTATTTACTAGTCTGTCAAGCCATTTCCATCAGTAGAAAAAAGCAGCAAATTAAAAAAATGTAGGCGCGATGGGTTAACGTCCCATAGACAACTTTTTCTACTGACAAAGTTGTTTAACCGGCTATATGTATTATCGACTAGTATTCTTTGGTATAACAACACTATTTGTATAAATTTGTAATAAAAAAAGCTGTCAATGTCATACCTACCTAATCTCATCTCATCGAATTGACTAGGACTGGATTGTGTGCAAAGAGCATAATATTTATAATCACTACGTATTGTGTGTATGACGTGCGTGTGAGCAGACGTTGCAGCTAAAATAACGCAAATTATTATTATCAGTGTTTGCGCTATCCAAACCTCAGGAAACAGTGGCTGTAATGCTAGTGCTCTTGCACTGAATACTACAATACATGGTTGTGATAAAATCGGGAAATGCAATGAAATAATTGTAAACTGAAGCCCTATAATACAAAAAATGGCACCTCCAAATCCTTCTCTACTCAGCTATGAGACCCTCGTGCATGCCCTGGCTGGGGCTACGGTAAGAACACCTGTTTATTCATACAAAACAGTTGATCTTTGCTATGCATTGAAAAGATTATTATTTAATTAGTAATAATGTTTATTCTAATCTCTGTAACAAACGTGTATTGATATTTCAAAAAAAAAAGATATTAAGTATGTATATTACGTGTTTGTGGCTTTCCAAATAAGAAGGTACCTTAGGCAGTTATCACAAGATACCTAACCACATTTACAAATGATAATGTAATACTTGTTGACTTTTCGGTTTACATATAGTATATCAGATAACAGGTTTTGACATTACAGAAGACAGTATTTAGGTAATCAATCAATGTATTCATACTTGAATGTATTATTTGTTTCAGGGAAGTGTTGCAAGTATGGCTGCATTTTACCCACTAGATACACTGAGGTCAAGGTTACAAGGTATTTATATAGTTTCTGTCAACAACATGCATGGGTTTGTTGTTTATTGATCTTGTAAATATTTGATTTCCATTTGTTTGCAGTTGAAGACTCCAATAAGTATCAAGGTTCTTCTTCATGGGAACTACTCATAAAACTCGCAAATGAGGAAGGTATTGATTCTTTGTACAGAGGACTAGCACCCGTACTGCAGTCTCTTTCTATTTCCAATTTTGTATATTTCTACACATTCCATGCTTTGCGTAGAACTGCATCTACAAACTCGTCAGCAATACAAGATCTAATGTATGGGATTACAGCAGGTAGTATCAATGTACTTATTACTTCACCCCTATGGGTTGTAAATACAAGAATGAAGTTGGAAAATAATACTTACAACAGCTTATTTGAAGGTCTGATCACACTCTTTAAGAAAGAAGGAGTGAAAGGTCTGTGGTCAGGTACTGTTCCTTCATTGTTGTTGGTCTCAAACCCGGCCATTCAGTTCATGGTGTATGAGGCCTTGAAAAGGCACCTTGTGTCAACTGGGCATTTCAAGAGCTATTACGCTGCTTTCCTGGTGGGTGCGTTTGCTAAAGCCATTGCAACAACAGTCACATACCCTCTGCAACTGGTGCAGATGAGGCTGCGCTCCGGAACAAGCATGAAGCCTCTGTTCAAAGATGTAAAATCAAACCCATGGCTCATGTTCCGTGGTCTTGAAGCTAAATTACTACAAACAGTAATGACAGCTGCATTGATGTTTCTTATTTACGAGAAGCTTGTGAAGTTAGTGTTTAGCATAATGAGAGTGAGAGCTAAACACAGCTAAGCAACTTAATTGCTCAGATGTAAATGGTAATTTGGTGATAGTTTTAAATGTTATTATTATTTATGAGCCTTGTGTCTCACTGCTAGGCAAAGGCCTCCCTTTTTGTTTTCAAAAGTGGTACCTTTTGTCTAAGAACGCTAAATTCATAAAGGTAATATATTTTGGTGTTTATAGGTACAGTATTATGTTCCTTGCTTTAACTTAAACTATTTTAAATAGTCAATTAAGATTTTTTAACAATCTTGCTCACATATGATGACATGATAAAAGCGCAGCCATTATAGACCTGCTGAATTATATAACTTTCTACTTATCCACATCTAAAAACGAAAATAGATCTTACAAAGCTTACTAAACGTATTTATAAGAATTAACACTTTCCACACCCAAAAAATAAGTGGTTATGTTGCCCTTGAAATGATAAGAACAATTTTTTAATTTATGAATATTGTAATTTATTTCAAGTACTATTAAAAAACATATATATATATATATATTGTTTACAATAATAAATATTAAGAAATGTCACGCCTCGTTCGCTCTTATTGCGCAGGACATAATAGTACATTTCGATGCTAGTGCGGAAAGTATGTCATGACTTCACGAGCACCGAGACCCGAGATATGTAGCGCGAGCACGAGCCGTAGGCGAGTGGCAAAACTCGGGACGAGTGAAGAGTGAAGAATGACATTTCCGCACGTGTATCGAACGACGTTTTTTAATACAGTTGCGAAAAAATAAGAAAAGCAACAGGTAAGGAATGGAATTCGGAACTTTTATATTATTAATTCTATGACATCATTGACATTATGAAGAGGTGTTTTTCTTCTAGCTTTTATTCGACTAGAATAGATTTTTCCCCTCACTAGCTCGGAAAGCCGTCTTTTATCCTTTAAAACAAGCGGGGAAAAACGCATTTTATCCACTAGTGGGGAAAGTAATTTGACCTTGGATGGAGCGTGTTTAAGTAGCTTGACAGATAACAAAACGTAAAACGCTCATAATAATGGTTCGTTCGATATTAATTATCATTAAATAAATGGTTTGAGAATCTAATAAAAAATACCAGATTTAGCCATATTTAATGATTTTAATTCATAAACCTTAAAATTCCATAATAAACGTTTGATTTTAATAATCATGTTAAATGTAATTCTGAACGCACAAGTTAAGTCGATGCAATTTCAAAACGCATCATTGACATTTCATACGTCAGAAATGTCAACATTGTCAACAAAATTTTTACTTAATAACTTCCCACGTAAAAGAATTTCCAGAGTTTTTTGTTATTATATCGTAAAAAAATGAGTGATTCCAGTTGATGAAGATGATCTAACGCGTGTGGATGTTGCACTTTCCTCGCTATAGTGAGGGGAAAAGTTTTGTGTTACACACGGGTGCAAATGTATTTTACTTCTCGTGTGTTAAAACACTCGCGGGTAAAATACAACTTTGCACCCTTGTATAACAAATAACTATTGTTATTATTATTGAACCCACTTCAATGAAAGTTTCTTTTTCAAATGCATGTTCTATAAGACAGAAACAATTGTAAATATTAAAACATTGTACTATTATTACCTAAATATCGTTATTTACGATTATTAGTGTATCGTATATTTATAAAAACAATATCTAATGTTGCCTTTGGAAACTTAAAACATTCTTGCAGTAAGAAAATACACCTCTTCTTTGACAGGCATTCCGTTCCATTCAGACAACTTATTAAGAACGGTTTTTCAACATTAAAAAATAAACGTGTAAAAAATAATACTTATAATGATGAAGAGGTAAGTAATAAAATATGAAATATGCATATTTTTCCTATTCTTACATTAACAATAGGTTTTTATGTTGATTACGACGTTTAAAGGAAACTAATATTAACACTCATCAATAAGTAGTCATGAATTGGAACAAGTAAAAATTTAAAAAAATTTGAAAGTAAAAAGCACTAGTTCGCGAAAACCAACTTTCCGCACGCTAAACAGCCACGAAAAGTAGCACTTTTTGAGCAACTGTATTAAAAAGGTTTTTTTCTATCGGCATTTTCCAATTCCTCGTCGACATATGTAAGGAGACCCTAAGGGTGCATTTTTACAATGGATTTTTTGTCTTATTTTTTTATACTAAAAAGTATGGTCCTGAGCTAATCTCATCCAGAAGTGACCCACAATCTTCCGAAACAATAAATAAATAAATATCATAGGACATTCACACAGATTGACTAAGTAAGTCCCACGGTAAGCTGAAATAGAAGAATATGATATATGGAATTAAATAAAAGAGAAATCAAACATACACAAATCTATCTCTAATTTCACCGCTTCGGTGTGCAGGACATACGTGCTTAGCGTGCGTAGCGCTGTCACGCTCGGAACGGCGTGAAGATCCGCATCAGTGTAATAACATAACTAAACTATAAAATTGATTGTTTATTAGCTCAAATCAAAAGTTCCAAACTAGATATGGGTTTGTGCTGGAGCGTGTAATAAACCTACTTACGACGATAAGTGCCTATAACGAGTGAGTCGTGTCCATATTTAAGTATGCGTTAATAAACCGAATAGTAAACGCAACTTAGTAAAGTTAAATATGTTGATTAAACACAAAACGTGGCATAATATGTCCTTGAAAATATTCGACTACTGTATTTTAGCTTTTATGACAATAGTTTCGTGTACATAATTTTCAATGTCAATGTATCTACAGCAAATAGGTACCTACTAAGTGTTTTAGTCTAAGGTGCAGGTTGTGTATCGTGTACCTACTCGCAAATGCTAAAACGTGATACAGTACCGCATGCCTCTTCCAATAATAATTCCATGACATTATTCATCTAAATTAATAGTATTAGAATCCGAAACTGGTTTATATTCCGAAACCGATGGTTCGGTTTCGCTCTGATTTCGGCCGATACGTCATGTTTTTATGCCGAAACAGAAACTTCGGCTGGACACTACCGAATACAGTTTCGGCGCGGCCGGAAGGTTAGGCAGTTTTTTGGACGCAACTGAACCTGAGGCCGAAACATGATTTTTATGCCAAAACCGAAACTTCAGTCGGACACAATAGGCCTGTATTTGGGCATTATGTCGAATAATGTACTTGTTTTGTTGTCTGAAAAGTGACAATTGTAAAGTGCTTGCATATTATATATTATAGTTGGTCAAGCAAATCTTGTCAGTAGAAAAAGGCGCGAAATTCAAACTTTCTATGGGACGACATCTCTTCGCGCCTACATTTGTTAAATTTGCTTGACCAACTATATTATATTTTTGTAAAATTATATTTAATTTCAGGGTGTTCATAATTTATTTTTAAGGTGAAGGTTGGTGGTTGTTAAGTTGAAGGCTACATGACATTAAAATAATATGCATTCTGAACTTCATGCGTTTTATTTATATTAGGAGTGATTTACTTAGATCTAGTTAACAGTCGAATAGTTGAGATGCGCCAGTTTCATATCTTCTGATGTCCTCACTAGTGTGTCTGTGTACTCCTTTACCAAGCCGTTCAACTCGTCGTACATCTGAAATAAACAAATATGTTTTTTAGATTGGGCAGGATAATTGTAATGACATGGAGTGAAAAATCACCATTTGTTTAATTATCGTTTCATTGTATTTTTTTGTAACATATTTTAGGAGAGGTACAAAAAGTTCCTCCTGGTCAAACCAGGCATACTAAACTTTTTCAGTCCTGCCTGTAATACCCACGCCTACGTCGTTACAGCAAGACTCGTCAGACGAATGGCAACTAGCAACCCATTCTCAAGAACAAAAACACGCCGGCAGGGGCGGCAGCTCATCGAGGGAGATTACGACCGAAACCCTCCTACAAATTGATATAATTCAAGTCTACGCTCCAACCACATCGGCAGACGACAACGAAATAACAAGGTTCTATGACTCAATCAAAAAGGCGCTTAAACATGCAGCACATAATCATTATCGGCGACTTTAATTCAAAAATTGGCGAACCTAATCCTGAAGAGTATTTGGTAACAAAATGCCATGGAGACGGAACAAGAAACGATAAAGGAGAGACATTATAAACACGTTCTTTAAAAAATCGGCCACTCGATCGACCAATCGACTCGCGCACTAAGAATATTATTACGCAAAGAAACGTCAAAAAGTCACGTTTGTGCCGTAGTTTTAGCACTTAACCGGTTAAACTGTTTAAATATTTTTGATCACTTTTAGGGCAGTTTACTGAAACACTAATCGACTTACTATACTATATTATTTATACTGCTTTTATTATTTAATATTGAACTAAATTTTGGTGGTAACTACTGGGAAAAAAAACCCACCTTTTACCACTGGTAACTAACTACTGGGAAAAATAATTCCCAGTAGTTACTACTGGTAACAACTTGGTGGTAACTAGTGGGAATAACCCCGTTTGTTGTATGGGAGGTCCACTTAAATATTAAATTTAGTCTGTTTTTAGGGTTCCGTACCCAAAGGGTAAAAACGGGACCCTATTACTAAGACTCCGCTGTCCGTCTGTCCGTCCGTCTGTCTGTCACCAGGCTGTATCTCATGAACCGTGATAGCTAGACAGTTGAAATTTTCACAGATGACGTATTTCTGTTGCCGCTATAACAACAAATACTAAAAACAGAATAATATAAATATTTAAATGGGGCTCCCATACAACAAACGTGATTTTTTTTGCTGTTTTTTTTCGTAATGGTACGGAACCCTTCGTGCGCGAGTCCGACTCGCTCTTGGCCGGTTTTTAGTATTTGTTGTTATAGCAAAAAAAATTTGTAGCCACAATTTTTAATACCCCTGGTATGCTCCAAAATTTTACCTGAAAATCTAGTTACCACAAAAAATATTGGGCTACAATATTTTATTCGGCGTCTAGTCAACTCTATTGCTGCTTCTCGACGGAACGTTAGCGCAGCGACGCCATTTTCCATAGCGCTGACTAGACAAATACGCTCAAAAGACGCTAGTGTGGGGTGGCACTTATAAGTTATAGCTGTAACAAGTACAAATATGCTAGACTATTTTGGAGTAGTTTATCAGCAGGGCCTAAAGTAAATTGAAAAAAAAAAAGTTTATTTTGTGTTATAACACTTGTGTCGAGAGACACCGCTCTGCTGTAGGTAGTAACCGAAATTTGATACAAAAAAACCGGCCAAGTGCGAGTCGGACTCGCGTTCCAAGGGTTCCGTACATTACACAATTTAAACAGTGTATTTTTTATGTGAAATGTCTTTAAAAACGGTCGGATCAAAAAGTAAGTAATTAAGTCCGACTCACGCTTGACTGCACATTTCCAATAGGTTTTCCGGTGATTTTTATTGATCTATTTTGTGTATTTTTTCAAAATTTTTGACCCAGTAGTTTCGGAGATAAAGGGGGGGAATGGTCATTTTTTGCCTATTTTCTTGAATAACTCCTAAACTATTTATCTTAAAATTATAAAATATATATATTTGAGATTCTCACAATGAGCTCTTTCATTTGATATGTAACACGATATAAATTGACAAACTTTATTTTTAAATTTTCTCACTGGATGGCTGCCGGCCGGTGTCCGCACGGATTTTATTCCGCAGTGCGCGGATTTATTCAATAGTCCATAGGATGCAGAAAATTCGTGCGGCGCCGCACCGCAACCAATCTGCAGCAAACCACAGATTTTAATCCGCATACAGATTATTTTTCGCAGTGCGCGCACTTCATGGAGGTTGCATACTTCACAGATTTTGCGGAAAAAAAACGCACGGTAGAAGTCCGCAGTGCGCGCGTAGCCTTATACCTACGACTCGCTTCCCGCCGGCGGGACTCAAGCTAGCCAGTTGGTTGCCACAAGCGCTCACGCACGCACGTCACCGCGCGCTATGCCAAAGAAATGTCTTCGTCACGAACAAATAACACGGCTTGTAGTGTGGATGGATGCAGAAACAACAAAACAAATAAAAATATAGTTTTTTCCTCTTTCGACGGATGAGGAAAAGTAAGTAGACATTTTCAATATAGGTACTTACACGTACTGTTATTATTTTTACGATAGTTACAAGCTACGTAGCTACGTACTATTAAATTGTTTTAAAGATGTAGGTAATGTTTTTACGACACATTTATAGCTAGATATCTACCTAAGACACCTAAGTATTTGAAAGTAGCGTCGGCAACCCTAGAATTGTCCCGGTGCGCGCGGTGCGGGAAGCGGCGCGTTGAAGGTCACTCCATTGTATTTTTGTGTAGGTATCAAAATGGTAGGTATTTGCGTTTTCTTTGAGAGATAAGTATCTGTTCGTAAGAACTATTATATAATCTGTGCTTTGGGTCACAAACTTACATATGTGTACCAAATTTCATCTTAATTGGTCCAGTAGTTTCGGAGAAAATAGTCTGTGACAGACGGACAGACAGACAGACGCACGAGTGATCCTATAAGGGTTCCGTTTTTTCCTTTTGAGGTACGGAACCCTAAAAACCGTGGCTTAAATCGAATATTTCTTGAAAATAACTAAAAATAGAAAGAAATTAAGCATCTTCTTTCGGTGCCGTCTCTCCTGCCCGAGGTTGGCTATCATTAGGACAATTTTTACTTTTGACGCTGCAGCTCAAAACAGCGATCTGGCGCTCACCTTGAACCAGCACCTCAGGTTTTTCAGCTACGAGACCCCATCTTCTTTCACGTTTTCGATTGCCTTGGATTTTCTCCTGTATTATCAGCTGTACCTTACAAATACAACCTGTATTTGTCATTTCGCAATACATGACGCAAAGTACTGTTTGCGTCAAGTTTCTGAATCTTTATAGTGTCTAAAATGTCTTCTCTTTTGCATTATCTGCAGCACGCAAGTAGGTACGTTACAAGTATAGGTATCTGTTCAAGCCGATATGTAGTATGTTTACAAGCTTTAGTTTGTTGTCCAAATTACCTCAAAGATGTCGCTGTTCCCGACGCAAACTAGATAAAGGTAAAGTAAACTAGTACGAGGTGCGTAAACAACATACCTCAGCATACTCCTGTGTCGGGTTCCGTGTCGCGTGCGGCTGCAGCTCTGCGCGCAGCGCGTCGACGGCGGCGAGCGGCGCGGCGCGCGGCGGCGCATGCGCGTCCAGCCCCAGCAGCGCCGCGCGCAGCACGCCCGCGCACGCGCGGCCCGCCTCGAGCGCGCGCCCGCCGCTGAGCAACGCGCGGACGCAGCCGGCGCCGTCGCGGTCCTGATAACGCACAACTTTATTTTCTAGCCGCTCACGAACCAAAACTTGGCGAGACAAATGCTATTTTTATTTGTCAAAATCGTAAAAGTATCTTCCTATTTATAGGCAGTGCCGAACAAGCCCTGTTTCTACTTGTTATCAATATCAGTATGTTATATTTAATGGAACTATAGGTCTAATTGTATATCTGCAAGTTTAAACTTATCTGTATGTGACTGTTTGTTTCCCAAATAAAATAAAAAAATGAAGATTCGAAATACAATGGTATGGGAGACCCTTTTATAAGGCAGCTAGAGGTTATGTTACATTTATATTTGACTAAATACTACTTATTCAAGTTTGTCAGGCGGCTTTGAAAAATGTAGGCGCGAAGGGTCTATACAAATATTGAATTTCAGGCCTTTTTTACTCATAAGTTGGTTTGCTAGACTGTTCTGAACCCGAAAAATGTAAGCGGCACCGTCGCGGTCCTACGTATAGCGGAAGCCGCTCGACCCCAATTTCAAAGGAATACCGCAAATCGATGTACAGGTGGCACACACATACTAGAGGCCAAAACAAAATTTTTGACCCGCAGTTCCTAAAAAAATTCCGCTGCGGGGGGAGTGGTAAAACATAATTTTTTTTGTATGGAAAAAATATTTTTTTTTCCAAAACCTATCGAGTGTGGTATCATACGAAAGGGCTTTTTGAGGGGATTCTAAAAATATATCACATCCTTACATTTCGGGCATTTTTTTTTTCAATTAAAACAAAAAGAATTTTCGAAACATACCAAGTTTGGGCTCCTCCAGACACGATATGGCTGATTTTTTTTTGTACAATATACCACAAATGATACGTGATATCTTGATATCTAACCCCAAGACAGCAATTTTAAAAATAATTTATTTGATTAAAAAAAAAAAAAAAAAATTGTTAATGATATTATTTTCAAAATTGCTTTCTTGGAGTTAGACATGAGGATATCACGTATCATTTGTGGTATAATGTACAAAAAAAAATCTGCCATATCGTGTCTGGAGGAGCCCAAACTTGGTATGTTTCGAAAATTCTTTTTGTTTTAATTTAAAAAAAAATGCCCGAAATGTAATGATGTGATATAGTTTTAGAGTCGCCTCAAAAAGCCCTTTCGTATGATACCACATACCATAGGTTTTGGATTATTTTTTTCCATGCAAAAAAAATACACTCCCCTCCGCAGCGAAATTTTTTTAGGAACTGCGGGTCAAAAATCTTGTTTTGGCCTCTAGTATGTGTGTGCCAAACGGCTAACCTGTACATCGATTTGCGGTATTTTTATACGAACGGGTTAGACTAGTATAGTAATCTTATCCTTGCAAGGGGATCTTATCCTTACATTCTAAATGCGCGCATATATGTAAGATATATGTATGTAACTCCATATAAGATAAATAAGTCTAAGGAAAAAAACGTGCTTTGGAAATCAAGAAAAAATTATACTCTAATATAGGGCGCCATACCTTTGCCCTATACTCGTGTAGATGGCGTTGGCGACACCGTTTGATATTTAACAATTTTAACACATATCAGTGAAAAAACATGGGTCAAAGTCATATGGCGTTCTAAAAAAAAACAAAAATCATTTATCCATGTAACTATGTATATATATATATATTAGATTTTTATTCATTTTCATTTTTAGTTTTAATCCTGTGTCTAAAGATGGCAGTAAATTTACTATGACAAATGACAATAACGCTCTATACACTTTTCTCTTTGATTAAACTGACAGTTTAGCCTTTAGCTTAGTAAGTGTAAACATGCACTAATAAATAAGGATGATGTTAAAACTATGATTTATTTTAATAAGAAAATATGAAACCCTCAACGAATCATCTTACTACTTAGATCTACTTTTAGTTGGATGGTTCACCAGATGTTGCGTGTACTGGCTGTCGTGACTCGTGACTATTTACTTACTACTTTATATGCTATAAATAAGTACATAGCGTGAATAAAACCTTGATCTGAACATTGATATATTGACCGACATACTGACGACATGAATTAAATGACTAATAAAAAATCTACTTCATTGTAATCTGTCAGTTAAATAGCTATGGGGTATTGAAAGAGTATAACTATTCTTTCATTCTGTGTTGGTTGAATTTTTTATAAAAATATAAGTCAGTTAGATTTTTTTAAATAGTACAGAAGGCAAGCGACTCCTATCCCGCCACCATAAAAATGTTAAAATTATGTTTTCCCCTCACTAGGTCGGGAAGTTGTCTTTTATCCTTCAAAACCAGCGGGGAAAAACGCGTTTTATCCACTAGTAGGGAAAGTAATTTGACCTTGGATGGAGCGTGTTTAAGTAGCTTGACAGATAACAAAACGTAAAACGCTCATGATAATGGTTCGTTCGATATTAATTATCATTAAATAAATGGTTTGAGAATCTAATAAAAAATACCAAATTTAGCTTTATTTAATGATTTTAAGTCATAAACCTTAAAATTCCATAAGAAACGTTTGTTTTTTTATA
Organism: Cydia strobilella; assembly: GCF_947568885.1. NCBI lineage: Eukaryota > Metazoa > Arthropoda > Insecta > Lepidoptera > Tortricidae > Cydia > Cydia strobilella. Next base: position 10,494,217 of record NC_086051.1, read on the forward strand.
ATGATGTTAAATATAATTCTGAACGCACAAGTTGAGTCGATGCAATTTCAAAACGCATCGTTGACATTTCATACGTTAGAAATGTCAACATTGTCAACAATTTTTTTACTTCAAAACTTCTCGCGTAAAAATACACAACTTCCAGAGTTTTCTGTTATAATATCGTAAAAAAATTAGTGATTCCAGTGATGAACATGATCTAACGCCTGTGGATGTTGCACTTTCCTCGCTATAGTGAGGTGAAAAGTTTTGTGTTACACACGGGTGCAAATGTATTTTACTTCTCGTGTGTTGAAACACTCGCTAAGCTCAGGATTCTATTTTAGAACCACTCGCTTCGCTCGTGGTTCAACTGTAGAATCCTTTCGCTTGCTCGTGTTTTAATTCTACACTCGCGGGTAAAATACAACTTTGCACCCTTGTATAACAAATAACTATAATTCGCTGTCCTAGAATAGTTATTTGTGCAACAAGAGAGGAAAGTTGGTTTTTCTTGCGAGTGTTTATTTTGAGTCCCGAGAAAGCGAAAGACTGTACGAGACGACGGACGAGATGTAAAATAACTTTGCTCTCGTGTTGCACACATAATTTTTCACCTCAGTAGTGAGAACATATTAAAGGTTAAAATGTATTTAGAATTACACAGAATAAACAGAAAAAAAAAGTATTATAATATGTACGATACGATACGATACGATACGATACGGGACGGGACCGGACCGGACCGTACCGTACCGAACTGTACCGTACCATACCATACCATAAAAAGAATGTAATAAAAGTATGAAGTTCATGGCCTTCACTAAATTAAAAAGCTACATTGTTTCACTCCCTGGAGTGAGGGCACTTTCCTCACTCCAGGGAGTGACGAAAGTAGGCTTGTTCGAGCTGCTGAGGTGAAAAAAGTATTGTATGTACCTAACTGTACATAAGGGCCTTAAAACACTTGTGACTTGTGTGATCTTATTGAGAAACAAGCAAAGTGAACCGAATTTTACTACGTACGTACGTAAAGGGGTTCGACCTAGCAGGGAGGATGTGGTAGATAATTAAACACACCTCGTTGATCTTTATATTATTTTCATATATTTTAGCTACGTAACAATTCGGCTAACCTCAATGACTGCCTATTTAGGAATGCCCACAGAACTAGGATGACAAAGAACTGTCAGGCTTTAAAAGTGCGACCAAAAATGAAATGCAAGTGTGTGCGTAAATTGTCTATGTGAGATCAAAACTAGTGATGTCAAGTTACAACATATTAATAATCTATCGGTGTTTGACTGATTTATCGACAACTCTTTCAATGTTTCTTTTTTATTACAATAAAATGTCTCAATTATTACTATTATTAGACCCTATTAGCGCCTATATTCATATTATATATTTGTATGCACGTAATCGATTATAAAGAAATTGTAGTCGATTATATGTATACTAATTTTATATTTCTTTGTGTCAATATTTCATACTGGCAATAAAATATCCTTAAACAGAAAAGTGCCACTTTGATCCCTCCTAGCAGGGAAGAAAAAGCCAGTTTCCGAATAGGTGATGTGAAATAGTAGATTGTGTTACGAGGGAGCAAAATGGCATATTTACGGCGAGGGCGTACATTGAATCCTAAACGAACCGAAGAATTCTATAATAGAATCCCGAGAGTCACGAGGGATTCTAAAGTAGAATCCTGAGCGTAGTGAGGGATTCAAGTGTGTTACGCCCAAGATGGAAATAATTTTGATACCATGTGATACATACTGCCTTTCAAATATTTAAAAAAATCATAATTACCTCACAGGTGATGTGAAAAGCAGTATGTGTCACATGGTAGCAAAATTATTTCCATCTTGGACGTAACACACTTGAATCCCTCACTATGCTCAGGATTCAATTTACGCCCTCGCCGCAAATATGTCATTTTGCTCCCTTGTGACACAATGTACTATTTCGGATTGGTGATGTGAAAAGATTTATATGTAACTCCGTATAAGATAAGTAAAGTCTAATGAAAAAAAAACAAGCAAGCGTTGATAATAACCGTAACATACTACCGCACCGCACCGTTACAGCTTTAAAGCAGGTTTCTCGTCGTATGCGTGTGTGTGGTGCAACGTCGTTATCACAAACACATGCTAACAGTAGGCGCAAAGAGTTGACTTACAACAGAAAATATGAATTTCGCCACAGAATAAATAATAGTACTACCGTAAGTACCGTACAGAAAGGAGACTTCTTACAAAACCGAAGTTTGACAGCGGTCACAGCGGTGACAGGGTAGAATCATGATGTCCCTTTCTAATATATGGCACTATCCCTTTCGGCTATTTAGGGTTGTCAAAATTCAGATCATTATCTTATCTGTGACCACTGTGTGCACGACCGTACACGCAAAGGGACGTTAAGTTGTGACAACCCAAATAATTGCTCGGAGCAATGCTGAGCCGAACAGAGCCAAGTTTGCTCGAAGCTAGGAGTTTCGCACCCCTGATTTCGCGCCTTTTTCTACTGACAAGTTGGATTGGGTGTGTATACGCTGTGTGCAAGTATACGCTGTCTTGTGTTTCCTTGTGTTGGCGGCAAAGTCGTGAAAAGTGGCTAAAATGTAAGTAAGTACCTACTGTGTTGGAAAGTGAAGTTTAAATGTACCGCTAAACATGTGCACCTTCAAAAAAGGTATTATAACAATCGTTATTATTTTAACTCGGTTATAAAGGCTAATATCTTAATGATGTAAAAAAATAGTTAAATATATATTGTACTTATTATACCGATAAGTTATCGATACAGTCATATGAACATTTTGTCAAGCCCTAGCGTATAGTAACAGTTTAAGTTTTTACACAAAATATTCCAAATTATTGACTAATATGATAAAATATTAGCACACAACCGAATAAAAACTTATAATTAATTGTATAAACCGGCTTTTTACACTTTTTATGCTGTTAATTTGACAAAACGTAATGTACGGAACCCTTCGTGCGCGAGTACGACTCGCACTTGGCCGGTTTGTTTTCTGAACTTTCTTATAGTTAATTGCCACTGGCCATAACTAGATGACACTTTTGACATTGACAGCAGCAAATTCGCCTAACGTCAACCAAAAAAAAAACAAGGCGAATTTCCTTTAATAAAATAATAAACAATAAAATCGTAAACATAACAATATAAAGAAGATGAACGAAGTGTGTTTAATTATCTACCACATCCTCTCTGCTAGGTCGAACCCCTTTACAGTACGTACGTACTTGTATCATTGCATAGACTATTGTTAAAATTCGAAAAATTTATAAAATAACAATACCATGTAAGCTTGTAGGAACCATCGTGGCAGGAATTGGTCGGTGCTAAGAGCGCGCTTGGTGACGCTTATAAGAGTTTCGGCACTCGCGTCTTTCAGGTGCGGGTAGAGCCCGTCGAAATCGATGTTTCCGCCTCCTACACAGGAATGAATAAGGGATTCAATACTATGACCACTAAAAGTTATGGCCCTAATGTGCAGAAACACATAGTGTTACAAAACCCATGGTGGACACTTAAAAGTCAAGAATCATGTCGTTTTTTATATAGAGTCAAAAGATTTTGAACCTGCTATGTATACCTGCATTCCATATTTGAATAGCAGCACACATGGTTGCGTAGTTGACTGTAGTAAGACGCGTCCGGACAGTCTTTTGATTTCGAACAGTCAGCAGCAGGAGTTGCTAAGTAGACAAGGTGTTCAAAGTGAAACTGATTCGATTTTGTTGTTAAGTCTTACCCAACTAACATTAGCTATTCCTGTGGCTGACTATACACAGGTCACTAGATTAGTTTTGCAATAGACAAATATGAAACAAAGTGGTCTAGCAGGAGAGGAGAAGAGGCCTATCACATATACTTTTAAAAACTATATTTCCATAATTTTAAACTAACACGGGACTTAATCGCGTAAAAACTTACGTTTATTTATGGCCTGACGTTTCGAACGTGACGTTACGTTCGTGGTCACAGGCAGACTGGCGGGGAATTGTATCAACATCTTCCTGGACAATAAATGGAAACGTTGTCTATGGAAATATAGTTTTAAAAAGTATATGTGATAGGCCTCTTCTGTGCTTCATATTTGTCTATTAAAAAACTTATCTAGTGACTTATATTAATAAATCACATTCTCTTTCGATGCGCTTTATCCGCGTTACTCAATCATACTAAACGCAGCACCGACAGTGCGCCGCTCTATTGTAGATAGCAACAACAAAACATATATTTAACCAGTTAATGTGTATGAACATAATTCCGGTATTCAATCCCTAGTAACTTTTAAATCGGCACCACCATGTAGTAAATAATATCTTCCTTTGTTACATACTGATAGGTCATAAAATCACCACATGTAGTAAATATTTACCAAGCAACGCCTGCTGTACGGGATCGAGGGAGTCTGGAACTTCTTCACGGAGTTCTGCTGCTAGCTCGTCAGGTCCGATCACCTGGAATAGGTAGGTATTAGGAAAGATCCATTGATTGATACAATCAGTAACTAATGTAAAGGATGTCCCAAAAAGGACGCAAGATTTCAATTTGCCGCCATTTTTGTATTTTAGTGCTGGCAACCCTAAAAAAAACTATTTGACAGCTGAATGTTTAGGGTTTGTAAAAATGGTGTAAAAATATCGATGTGGAAGCAATGTAGTTTCAACAAGACGGGGCCACTTGCCACACAGCCCGAGAAACGATGCAATTACTGCATGGAACATTTCCCAGTCGTGTGATCTCTCGATTCGGTGATCAGAATTGGCCCCCTAGATCTTGCGATCGCCTTTAGACTTCTTTTTATGGGGTTATTTAAAGTCTAAAGTCTATGCCAATAAGCCCACAACCACTCATGCTTTAAAAGAGGAAATTCGACGCTGCATCGGAGAAATTCATAGACCTGTACCAATAACTTCTGAGGTTATAAGAATATTAATGTTGCTTATTTTTTATATATAGTTTCCAGACCATATACTAAACCTAAAAATAATATTTTGTGTCATCCTAGGTATTTGCTTAGGTAGAAATTTAGGTATTTCTTTTTTCAATCAGCATTCTCTAAAAAAAATATTAGAGACGAAATTCTTTGTTTCCCTGTAAAGGCAAAGTGGCTTCCGACGTACACACGCATTTTGTGTCATTTTCATCCACGGGTATAATGGCATTTAATAAATACATAATATTGATCCTAAAACGCCTAAAAAAATATTAGAGTCGGTAAGTGAAGTGTTGTACTTTACAGAACATTGATATATGTTATTCAAACAAATCTGTGTCAAATTCATCCACCGCTTTTATTAAAAAAAATTTTTTTTCTAATTAACACCCTGTATCTGCCACAAAAAAAAAATTCATATTATTAAGTTTACGTCTACAATATTATAATACCACATTGAGACATCATTCATAATTTGGGTCATTTTGATCCACGGTTTTTTTACTATCTGGCAAAATAAAACTTAATTGAGCAAGAAGGGCGTGCGCGGGGAAGGGTACCTACGCGGGTGGGGTGCTTATTATACTTGCCGCAATATCAGCTGGCGACTGAGATCTTAATACTATCTCCTTTACCCTTGTTAAGACCAACCAAGAGTGAAAGAGATGGCATTATGAGCTGTCTCGCCACTTAGTTTTGCGATACAGTGTATTTATTTCATTCGGAGGCATAATTACATTGTCTTATCAATCTTACCGTAGTAGGTATATAAATATAATTAAAATAAACTGTAGGCTGCACTCCTCATACTGACCAACATTTGTGACGTTCCTAATCAAAAGGTACCACTTTCTCTGACAGGTTATTTGTATAAAGATATAATCAAATTTCGTCTTTATGGTAAACGACAAAGTGGTGGTGGTGGTGGACCTTTTGATTGAGAATGTCACATCAGCGACTTAAATATTACTTTTGTTTCGATTTTTAGTAGACTTTTTAGGTTTATTTTAAGACGCAATTTATTGTGATTTTTGTTATGTTAAAGCGTGGCAAGTGGCAAGCAACATTAATTACAATGATGATGATGTTCATTAAATACAATATTTTTTCGTACTATACTGAACTGTCACCCTATACATGAGAATGAACAGCGCCCTCTTGACAATGATCATATATTACTGGTCAGGCTTTAATATGTGTCATAATTTAGTAAAGTCCCTTTTGTGGATTCTAAGTTTCCGAGTTACAGCAGTTTAGTGAAAGCATTTTTTTTTAAATATAAATTAAGGGTTGAATAAAGAGGAAAGAAAATTTGATTATTTTTGCGCTACGACGCACGGTTTAGGAGATACAGCCCTATAGTTTTTTTTATTGTTTTTTTTCTTTTTTTCTTTCTTACATTGTGTTTTTTGTACATTACTTTGGGGATTCATAAAGGGGAACGAAAATTTTATTATTTTTGCACTACGACGCATGGTTTAGGAGATCAAGCCCTATAAAAAAAATCTCTTTTTTTTGCGTTTTTTTTGTATAAATTAATGGTTACATAAAGGGGACCGAAAAGTTGATTATTTTTGCGCTACGACGCACGGTTTAGGAGATACAGCCCTATATATATTTTTTTCTTTTTCTTTTTTACGTTTTTAAATCTTAATTAAGGGCTTCTTAAGGGGAACGAAAATTTGATTATTTTTCGCTACCATGCACGGTTTAGGAGATACATCCCTAAAGTTTTTTTGTCGTTTTTTTTTTCTTTTTTTGTCATTGCGTTTTTTGTTATTACTTTGGGGTTTCATAAAAGGGAACGAAAATTTAATTATTTTTGCGCTACGACGCACGGTTTAGGAGATACAGCCCTAAAATGTTTTTTTTCTCTTTTTCTTTTTTGCGTTTTTAAATCTTAATTAGGGGCTTCTTAAAGGGGAACGGATATTGATTATTTTTGCGCTACGATGCACGGTTTAGGAGATACAGCCCTATAACGTTTTTTTGTTATTATTTTTTTCTTTTTTTTTCTTGTGTTTTTGTATATTATTTTGGGGCTTCATAAAGGGGAACGAAAATTTTATTATTTTTTCGCTACGACACATGGTTTAGGAGATACAGCCCTATAAAGATTTTTTTTTTTAAATTTACGTTTTTTTAAATATTAATTGTGGGTTGCATAAAGGGGAACGAAAATTTTATTGTTTTTGCGGTACCACGCACGGTTTAGGAGATACAGCTCTATAAAGTTTTTTTTCTGTTTTTTTTTTGTTTTTTTTTTAAGTATTAATTACGGGTTTCTTAAAGGGGTTTTTTTAATTATTTTTGCACTACGACGCATGGTTTAAGAGATACAGCCCTATAATTTTTTTTTTTTAAATATAAATTATGGGTTGCATAAAGGGGAACGAAAATTTTATTATTTTTGCGGTACGACGCATGGTTTAGGAGATACAGCCCTATAAAGATTTTTTTTTAAATTTTGCGTTTTTTTTAAATATAAATTATGGGTTGCATAAAGGGGAACGAAAATTTTATTGTTTTTGCGGTACCACGCACGGTTTAGGAGATACAGCTCTATAAAGTTTTTTTCCTGTTTTTTTTTGTTTTTTTTTTAATTACGGGTTTCTTAAAGGGTTTTTTTTTTTAATTATTTTTGCGCTACGACGCATGGTTTAAGAGATACAGCCCTATAATGATTTTTTTTTAAATTTTGCGTTTTTATTTAAATATAAATTATGGGTTGCATAAAGGGGAACGAAAATTTGATTATTTTTGCGCTACGACGCACGGTTTAGGAGATACAGCCCTATAAAGTTTTTTTTATTGTTTTTTTCTTTTTTACATTGTGTTTTTTGTATATTACTTTGGGGTTTCATAAAGGGGAACGAAAATTTTATTATTTTTGCGCTACGACGCACGGTTTAGGAGATACAGCCCTAAAATGATTTTTTTCCTCTTTTTCTTTTTTGCGTTTTTCAATCTTAATTAGGGGTTCCTTAAAGGGGTTTTTTAAATTATTTTTGCGCTACGATGCACGGTGTAGGAGATACAGCTTATTTGTTATTTTTTTTCTTTTTTTTCATTGTGTTTTTAGTATATTACTTTGGGGATTCATAAAGGGGAACGAAATTTTTATTATTTTTGCGCTACGACGCATGGTTTAAGAGATACAGCCCTATAATGTTTTTTTTTTTTAATTGCGTTTTTTTTTAATATAAATTATGGGTTGCATAAAGGGGAACGAAACTTTTATTATTTTTGCGCCACCACGCACGGTTTAGGAGATATTATATCTATAATAGCTCTATAAAGTTTTTTCCTGGTTTTTTTTAAAGTTTTAATTAAGGGTTTCTTAAGGGGAACGAAAATTTGATTATTTTTGTGCTACGATGCACGGTTTAGGAGATGCAGCCCTATAAAGATTTTTTTGTTGTTTTTTTTTTCATTGTGTTTTTTGTATATTACTTTGGGGTTCCGTATAGGGGAACGAAAATTTTGTTATTTTTGCGCTACCACGCACGGTTTAGGAGATATGGCTCTATAAAGATTTTTTCTTGTTTTTTTGTTTTTTTTAAGTATTAATTAAGGGTTTCTTAAAGAGGAACGAAAAATTGATTATTTTTGCGCTACGATGCACGATTTAGGAGATGCAGCCCTATAAAGATTTTTTTTGTTTTTTTTTTTTTCATTGTGTTTTCTGTATATTAGTTTGGGGTTCCATAAAGGGGAACGAAAATTTGATTATTTTTGCGCTACGACGGTTTAGGAGATACAGCCCTATAAAGTTTTTTTTTGTTTTTTTTTTTATTGCGTTTTTTTAAATATAAATTAATGGTCACATAAACGGGACCGAAACGTTTATTTTTGCGCTACGACGCACGGTTTAGGAGATACAGCCCTATCAAGATTTTTTCCTCTTTTTTTTCTTTTTTGCGTTTTCAAATCTTAATTAGGGGCTTAATTAGTAATATTTCAATTCTTAAAGGGGAGCGAAAATTTGATTATTTTTGCGCTACGATGCACGATTTAGGAGATACAGCTAATACAGCCCTATAAAGATTTTGTTTCTTTTTTTCATTGTATTTTTCATGTATTACTTTTGGGTTACATAAAGGGGAACGAAAATTTTATTATTTTTGCGCTACGACGCATGGTTTAGGAGATACAGTCCTATATTTTTTTTACAATGTATGTGCTCGAAAAGTGCGTTTCCTACGGAGCCATATCGTGCGGAAAGTACTGCTTTTCCGCACTAGTGCTTTTTGTTTTCAATTTTTTTTTTACAGTACATATGGTGCTACTTTCTCGCACTAGTGCGGAAAAGAGCACTTACCGTGCATATGTCGAAAGTTAAAGGGCCATATGTACTGTAAAACGTACGATACACGTGCGAATAGGTAATTCGCAACTCGTGTCGATTTAAAACACTCCTTTTAATAATTAAACTTATTTGTCATGATATGTTTTTTTATTTACTCGCACAATGCATAGTAAAACATTGTATGATACACGTGCGTAAAGATGATTTCCGCACTTGTTGCATAAATAGCAATTTTTTTTTATCAAAGAATGAAAGAAAGTCACGGTATTAATAACCAAATTTTACTTTAGTGGTACCTTTTCCCTATCACTGTCACAAATGTATGTGGCGTTCACGTAAACGCGATATTTTTAAGATTTCCCTGCGCAATGTTGCCAGCTCGCTCGCAAATCAAACATGTACTTACAGTTCTTTTGCATAATGGTGACATTGTACAATATCTATAGGTATAAGTTTTAAATAGGTAAAAGATAATTCGACGCATTCTTTGCTTGCTGCTTGCTTGTTGCTTGTTGTTGTGTTGTTTGCGTAACTTCTTTGAATAAGTTGCGTTAATTTGGCGCACAGGCGAAGTAAACATGCGTTGCGTACGGCAAGGTCACGCCGCGGCCCCACCCTGCACGGCCTCCGTTGCCCATTCAGACCGCCCGCTAGCTTCGTTTGAACGCAAATAATATTTTTGTAATATTTGTTTATGCAGTGGATGCAAGTGACACAAATTCATACATCTTATTTATCCCGCATTTCAAATTAATAAGATGCAAACTCTAATATCTTTAATATTCTTTTGTAACGGTGACAGCCTGTTACAACAAAATCATCAAATATCTTATGAAGCTATGCCTTAATAAGACACAAAATCATTTAATGGACCTATTTAAACGATTAAATTCGACCTAAGTAATTTTTTTTAACTCAAATTTTTTTTTGTGTCATTTAGAATATTATGACATAGTATCAGATTGCAGTGGACGTAATTGACACAAACTATGTTTTCACACTAAAAACACTATCCTAAATGCAACACAGTTACATGTTTTCTCTCGAATATTTTTTTCTCCAAAATAATTAAAAATAAAAAATAATTACCACAAAATAACAAATTACTAGAAAAGCAAATTATATATATGACACAAAACAAAATGTAAGATTTACATCTTAACAAAGTATTCATAAGCGAAAACAGAATAAACTGGTATTGAATGGCTCAATACATTTATTTACATACAAGATATATACAGTGGTACTACGTAAACGAAATTAATAACTAGCTTAAATCTAAAATAGGCCCTTGACAGAATTGACTTTAATATTTTTATAACCTAGTGGTCAAAATATAGCCAGCGGTACAGGTCTATCAGCCGCATCTATGCAAAATGGTCATAGAATTTTTTTACAAAAGCGAGTGCGTATGTGCCAGCAAAGCTTAGGAGGGCATTTGCCTGACGTATTATTCCACAAATAACCCTGTTTTATGTGATGTTTCAAGATTTTATATACAAATATATTATAACGAAAAAAAAAATGTGTTTTTCATCAATTTCAAATCTTGCGTCCTTTTTGGGACACCCTTTACAATCGCGGACATTCCTGGTGAACCACCTTAAGGGCAAACATTATTTAAAGGTCTTGCAGACGGTCAGGCGATATCATAAAAGTGATGACTTAAAAATCATCACACATGACACTTAAAAATATGGGTGTCTTAAAAGGTGAGCTCAGGTAAAGTTTATTGTCATCCATTGTTTCGGTGACAAATTTTCTGAAGTGGTTCACCGGCAATGTCCCCGATTGTACTATGGGATTAGGTATAGCGAACTTTCTAGTTAAGCTGGTCCTTTTAGGGTCCGCAGTCGACTAGGAACCGAAATTGTATAGTTTCACCATGTCTGTCTGTCGGATTATCCGTCCGCCGCACATGATCACGATCAGTTAAGCCATTATTGTTTTCGCAATAAGTGGTACAAAATATTCCCTTTCGCTTGATATGTCCGTAGCGTCTATAAAATTCCTCTTTTTAAGTCCGCCTATTGAGACGAATGGGCAACTAAGGAACCCAACATTTGAGCATGGCCCGACATGCTCTTGGACGGTGTTTTACATTAAGTTATTAATTACGCCTATTTCGGATCTGTTGTGTCACCTGCAGCGCGCGCGGCGCGGGGCGCGCCAGGAAGGCGTGCTCGGGCTTGGCGAGGCGCAGACACGTGAGCGCGGCCGCCGTCCGTCGCCTCCGAGCGTACAGTATAGACACACACCTGCAGCGCGCGCGGCGCGGGGCGCGCCAGGAAGGCGTGCTCGGGCTTGGCGAGGCGCAGACACGTGAGCGCGGCCGCCGTCCGTCGCCTCCGAGGGTACAGTATAGACACACACCTGCAGCGCGCGCGGCGCGGGGCGCGCCAGGAAGGCGTGCTCGGGCTTGGCGAGGCGCAGACACGTGAGCGCGGCCGCCGTCCGTCGCCTCCGAGGGTACAGTATAGACACACACCTGCAGCGCACGCGGCGCGGGGCGCGCCAGGAAGGCGTGCTCGGGCTTGGCGAGGCGCAGACACGTGAGCGCGGCCGCCGTCCGTCGCCTCCGAGCGTACAGTATAGACACACACCTGCAGCGCGCGCGGCGCGGGGCGCGCCAGGAAGGCGTGCTCGGGCTTGGCGAGGCGCAGACACGTGAGCGCGGCCGCCGTCCGTCGCCTCCGAGCGTACAGTATAGACACACACCTGCAGCGCGCGCGGCGCGGGGCGCGCCAGGAAGGCGTGCTCGGGCTTGGCGAGGCGCAGACACGTGAGCGCGGCCGCCGTCCGTCGCCTCCGAGGGTACAGTATAGACACACACCTGCAGCGCGCGCGGCGCGGGGCGCGCCAGGAAGGCGTGCTCGGGCTTGGCGAGGCGCAGACACGTGAGCGCGGCCGCCGTCCGTCGCCTCCGAGGGTACAGTATAGACACACACCTGCAGCGCGGCGCGGGGCGCGCCAGGAAGGCGTGCTCGGGCTTGGCGAGGCGCAGACACGTGAGCGCGGCCGCCGTCCGTCGCCTCCGAGGGTACAGTATAGACACACACCTGCAGCGCACGCGGCGCGGGGCGCGCCAGGAAGGCGTGCTCGGGCTTGGCGAGGCGCAGACACGTGAGCGCGGCCGCCGTCCGTCGCCTCCGAGGGTACAGTATAGACACACACCTGCAGCGCGCGCGGCGCGGGGCGCGCCAGGAAGGCGTGCTCGGGCTTGGCGAGGCGCAGACACGTGAGCGCGGCCGCCGTCCGTCGCCTCCGAGGGTACAGTATAGACACACACCTGCAGCGCGCGCGGCGCGGGGCGGGCCAGGAAGGCGTGCTCGGGCTTGGCGAGGCGCAGACACGTGAGCGCGGCCGCCGTCCGTCGCCTCCGAGCGTACAGTATAGACACACACCTGCAGCGCGCGCGGCGCGGGGCGCGCCAGGAAGGCGTGCTCGGGCTTGGCGAGGCGCAGACACGTGAGCGCGGCCGCCGTCCGTCGCCTCCGAGGGTACAGTATAGACACACACCTGCAGCGCGCGCGGCGCGGGGCGGGCCAGGAAGGCGTGCTCGGGCTTGGCGAGGCGCAGACACGTGAGCGCGGCCGCCGTCCGTCGCCTCCGAGCGTACAGTATAGACACACACCTGCAGCGCGCGCGGCGCGGGGCGCGCCAGGAAGGCGTGCTCGGGCTTGGCGAGGCGCAGACACGTGAGCGCGGCCGCCGTCCGTCGCCTCCGAGCGTACAGTATAGACACACACCTGCAGCGCGCGCGGCGCGGGGCGCGCCAGGAAGGCGTGCTCGGGCTTGGCGAGGCGCAGACACGTGAGCGCGGCCGCCGTCCGTCGCCTCCGAGGGTACAGTATAGACACACACCTGCAGCGCGCGCGGCGCGGGGCGGGCCAGGAAGGCGTGCTCGGGCTAGGCGAGGCGCAGACACGTGAGCGCGGCCGCCGTCCGTCGCCTCCGAGCGTACAGTATAGACACACACCTGCAGCGCGCGCGGCGCGGGGCGCGCCAGGAAGGCGTGCTCGGGCTTGGCGAGGCGCAGACACGTGAGCGCGGCCGCCGTCCGTCGCCTCCGAGCGTACAGTATAGACACACACCTGCAGCGCGCGCGGCGCGGGGCGCGCCAGGAAGGCGTGCTCGGGCTTGGCGAGGCGCAGACACGTGAGCGCGGCCGCCGTCCGTCGCCTCCGAGGGTACAGTATAGACACACACCTGCAGCGCGCGCGGCGCGGGGCGGGCCAGGAAGGCGTGCTCGGGCTTGGCGAGGCGCAGACACGTGAGCGCGGCCGCCGTCCGTCGCCTCCGAGCGTACAGTATAGACACACACCTGCAGCGCGCGCGGCGCGGGGCGCGCCAGGAAGGCGTGCTCGGGCTTGGCGAGGCGCAGACACGTGAGCGCGGCCGCCGTCCGTCGCCTCCGAGGGTACAGTATAGACACACACCTGCAGCACGCGCGGCGCGGGGCGGGCCAGGAAGGCGTGCTCGGGCTTGGCGAGGCGCAGACACGTGAGCGCGGCCGCCGTCCGTCGCCTCCGAGCGTACAGTATAGACACACACCTGCAGCGCGCGCGGCGCGGGGCGGGCCAGGAAGGCGTGCTCGGGCTTGGCGAGGCGCAGACACGTGAGCGCGGCCGCCGTCCGTCGCCTCCGAGCGTACAGTATAGACACACACCTGCAGCGCGCGCGGCGCGGGGCGCGCCAGGAAGGCGTGCTCGGGCTTGGCGAGGCGCAGACACGTGAGCGCGGCCGCCGTCCGTCGCCTCCGAGGGTACAGTATAGACACACACCTGCAGCGCGCGCGGCGCGGGGCGGGCCAGGAAGGCGTGCTCGGGCTTGGCGAGGCGCAGACACGTGAGCGCGGCCGCCGTCCGTCGCCTCCGAGCGTACAGTATAGACACACACCTGCAGCGCGCGCGGCGCGGGGCGGGCCAGGAAGGCGTGCTCGGGCTTGGCGAGGCGCAGACACGTGAGCGCGGCCGCCGTCCGTCGCCTCCGAGCGTACAGTATAGACACACACCTGCAGCGCGCGCGGCGCGGGGCGGGCCAGGAAGGCGTGCTCGGGCTTGGCGAGGCGCAGACACGTGAGCGCGGCCGCCGTCCGTCGCCTCCGAGGGTACAGTATAGACACACACCTGCAGCGCGCGCGGCGCGGGGCGGGCCAGGAAGGCGTGCTCGGGCTTGGCGAGGCGCAGACACGTGAGCGCGGCCGCCGTCCGTCGCCTCCGAGCGTACAGTATAGACACACACCTGCAGCGCGCGCGGCGCGGGGCGCGCCAGGAAGGCGTGCTCGGGCTTGGCGAGGCGCAGACACGTGAGCGCGGCCGCCGTCCGTCGCCTCCGAGCGTACAGTATAGACACACACCTGCAGCGCGCGCGGCGCGGGGCGGGCCAGGAAGGCGTGCTCGGGCTTGGCGAGGCGCAGACACGTGAGCGCGGCCGCCTCCCGTCGCCTCCGAGGGTACAGTATAGACACACACCTGCAGCGCGCGCGGCGCGGGGCGGGCCAGGAAGGCGTGCTCGGGCTTGGCGAGGCGCAGACACGTGAGCGCGGCCGTCGTCCGTCGCCTCCGAGCGTACAGTATAGACACACACCTGCAGCGCGCGCGGCGCGGGGCGCGCCAGGAAGGCGTGCTCGGGCTTGGCGAGGCGCAGACACGTGAGCGCGGCCGCCGTCCGTCGCCTCCGAGGGTACAGTATAGACACACACCTGCAGCGCGCGCGGCGCGGGGCGGGCCAGGAAGGCGTGCTCGGGCTTGGCGAGGCGCAGACACGTGAGCGCGGCCGCCGTCCGTCGCCTCCGAGCGTACAGTATAGACACACACCTGCAGCGCGCGCGGCGCGGGGCGGGCCAGGAAGGCGTGCTCGGGCTTGGCGAGGCGCAGACACGTGAGCGCGGCCGCCTCCCGTCGCCTCCGAGGGTACAGTATAGACACACACCTGCAGCGCGCGCGGCGCGGGGCGGGCCAGGAAGGCGTGCTCGGGCTTGGCGAGGCGCAGACACGTGAGCGCGGCCGCCGTCCGTCGCCTCCGAGCGTACAGTATAGACACACACCTGCAGCGCGCGCGGCGCGGGGCGCGCCAGGAAGGCGTGCTCGGGCTTGGCGAGGCGCAGACACGTGAGCGCGGCCGCCGTCCGTCGCCTCCGAGGGTACAGTATAGACACACACCTGCAGCGCGCGCGGCGCGGGGCGGGCCAGGAAGGCGTGCTCGGGCTTGGCGAGGCGCAGCCCGTGAGCGCGGCCGCCGTCCGTCGCCTCCGAGCGTACAGTATAGACACACACCTGCAGCGCGCGCGGCGCGGGGCGGGCCAGGAAGGCGTGCTCGGGCTTGGCGAGGCGCAGACACGTGAGCGCGGCCGCCGTCCGTCGCCTCCGAGCGTACAGTATAGACACACACCTGCAGCGCGCGCGGCGCGGGGCGCGCCAGGAAGGCGTGCTCGGGCTTGGCGAGGCGCAGACACGTGAGCGCGGCCGCCGTCCGTCGCCTCCGAGCGTACAGTATAGACACACACCTGCAGCGCGCGCGGCGCGGGGCGGGCCAGGAAGGCGTGCTCGGGCTTGGCGAGGCGCAGACACGTGAGCGCGGCCGCCTCCCGTCGCCTCCGAGGGTACAGTATAGACACACACCTGCAGCGCGCGCGGCGCGGGGCGGGCCAGGAAGGCGTGCTCGGGCTTGGCGAGGCGCAGACACGTGAGCGCGGCCGCCGTCCGTCGCCTCCGAGCGTACAGTATAGACACACACCTGCAGCGCGCGCGGCGCGGGGCGCGCCAGGAAGGCGTGCTCGGGCTTGGCGAGGCGCAGACACGTGAGCGCGGCCGCCGTCCGTCGCCTCCGAGCGTACAGTATAGACACACACCTGCAGCGCGCGCGGCGCGGGGCGCGCCAGGAAGGCGTGCTCGGGCTTGGCGAGGCGCAGACACGTGAGCGCGGCCGCCGTCCGTCGCCTCCGAGCGTACAGTATAGACACACACCTGCAGCGCGCGCGGCGCGGGGCGCGCCAGGAAGGCGTGCTCGGGCTTGGCGAGGCGCAGACACGTGAGCGCGGCCGCCGTCCGTCGCCTCCGAGGGTACAGTATAGACACACACCTGCAGCGCGCGCGGCGCGGGGCGCGCCAGGAAGGCGTGCTCGGGCTTGGCGAGGCGCAGACACGTGAGCGCGGCCGCTAACCAGCGCGCGCGGCCGCCGTCCGTCGCCTCCGAGCGCTCCGCGGCGCAGCGGGCCGCGCGCTCGTACATTATGGACGCGGCTGTCACACAAAAATCAATCATTAGTTAGATATATCTAGTCTAAACAAACAGCCGTCTTACGGTGTAATCCCCGCCTTCCAAAAAAGAGTAGGTACCTAATAAGCGGAAACGGACGCATTCCAACTAGCTCAATCCACTCCGCTCACTCGCTCGCGGTGGAAATGCTCTTATGAAAATCAGCTTCTGCGCACACTTTCGTGAGTCTTTAAACTTGTTTAGCCAGCTCCGCTCACTTTTATCCAGTGGAAGCACTGTCACTTTTACGCAGTTCTCCATTGCAAGTTAAACTGTAGTGTAGAGAGGTCATTAACGATAAGAATATATACGTTTCAAAACGGATTCCGTACAGAGCCTTTTCCGCTCGTAATAGAAGGTGGGCATAAAGCCGCTCTCATTGGAAATAACAGCACTAAACAGCAGCACGTGAAAAGCCCAGTGAATTTCCCAAATTCTCCTCATAATAGGCTTTCTAATTCTATTATAGTTTTTGGATATGTATAGCGCTGTTGGTTTTCCATGTACCAAAATAAAATAAATAAAATAATAATCCTGGTCAGGCGATCAACCAGCCTCAAACGCCACCGTTTTCCTCGCACGAGGCACATCTATTGACTTATGGTCCTATATCCCCTAGATGGGGCAGAGGGCAAAGGCACATCTATAGCAACCAACTATTAATTTCGGTGGAAGAGACACTGAAACGTCAACACTTCTGTAACGCTGCCTGAATCGAATCGATTAGTCGTTGTTGGGATTTCCGCTGTTCGCAACGTACAGCTTTCCACACGCGCAGTCTCAGTCACCAATGCGCCGCACGAAACCAGCAATAACAACGTCTCCATATTACAGTCGGGTAAAAGATACACACAGTGACCATATAACATAAGTATCACAACTAACCTTTTCTATAATGATGCCTGGATATGTGTAGTGCGTATAAGAAGTCGTAGTACGGGTTGTCGCCGTGCGCGTCGTGCAGTTTGGCACGCGCTGCCGCTGCGCGCTCCGCTTCTGCTGCTAGCGCGCCGCATGATACTAGGGCGCTTAGTTGTTTTCGGGATGCTAATGAACAAACAAAAAACAGTATTGCTGCATGCGTAGTTATAGGAAAAGTAAAAGCGATTATCGCCCTTGACGTGGTAAAAAAAAAAAAAAATTGACTAGCTTTACAGGAGTCCAGCAGTGGGACACAACAGGCTCTCAATAATAACTAGCTTTAAATATCCTGAGGAGGAGGTTCTTAATACCTCGAAATTTCTATATTTTCCGATTTCTCGACGACGCGGCTTGGAACGACTTGGAAAATTATTATTTTTTGTTCGAAAGTATCCTTCACAATTGGGTCCCGTTGTCATCAATTGTAGAGAAATCGACAACCGACCTTTAGAGGCGTCCCTGTGGAATCCTATGCATTTTGGTATATTTTATAGTAAGTTGTGCATTTACTCTTAGAAACAGTCAACTCTTTGTACAGTCGCCATCAGATATATCGGAGCGGCCAAGGTGTTCACAATATCTGAACACGTACTCTAATGCCTTGACAATAGAGGCGTGTTCAGATATTTGTGAGCGCTTCGGCCGCTCTAAAAGTGTAGTTACCCAGCGTAGTAAGCAGTGTGGCGGCGGCGGCGGGCGCGCTTTCCACGCGCCTACCTACTGTGTGACACTTGAACACTATCTACTGTATGATAGTCAGTGAAAAGTGTAGTTACCCAGCGTAGTAAAGCAGTGTGGCGGCGGCGGCGGGCGCGCTTTCCACGCGCCTACCTACTGTGTGACACTTGAACACTATCTACTGTATGATAGTCAGTGAAAAGTGTAGTTACCCAGCGCAGTAAGCAGTGTGGCGGCGGCGGCGGGCGCGCTTTCCACGCGCCTACCTACTGTGTGACACTTGAACACTATCTACTGTATGATAGTCAGTTAAAAGTGTAGTTACCCAGCGTAGTAAGCAGTGTGGCGGCGGCGGCGGGCGCGCTTTCCACGCGCCTACCTACTGAGTGACACTTGAACACTATCTACTGTATGATAGTCAGTGAAAAGTGTAGTTACCCAGCGTAGTAAAGCAGTGTGGCGGCGGCGGCGGGCGCGCTTTCCACGCGCCTACCTACTGTGTGACACTTGAACACTATCTACTGTATGATAGTCAGTGAAAAGTGTAGTTACCCAGCGCAGTAAGCAGTGTGGCGGCGGCGGCGGGCGCGCTTTCCACGCGCCTACCTACTGTGTGACACTTGAACACTATCTACTGTATGATAGTCAGTTAAAAGTGTAGTTACCCAGCGTAGTAAGCAGTGTGGCGGCGGCGGCGGGCGCGCTTTCCACGCGCCTACCTACTGTGTGACACTTGAACACTATCTACTGTATGATAGTCAGTGAAAAGTGTAGTTACCCAGCGTAGTAAAGCAGTGTGGCGGCGGCGGCGGGCGCGCTTTCCACGCGCCTACCTACTGTGTGACACTTGAACACTATCTACTGTATGATAGTCAGTGAAAAGTGTAGTTACCCAGCGTAGTAAAGCAGTGTGGCGGCGGCGGCGGGCGCGCTTTCCACGCGCCTACCTACTGTGTGACACTTGAACACTATCTACTGTATGATAGTCAGTGAAAAGTGTAGTTACCCAGCGTAGTAAAGCAGTGTGGCGGCGGCGGCGGGCGCGCTTTCCACGCGCCTACCTACTGTGTGACACTTGAACACTATCTACTGTATGATAGTCAGTGAAAAGTGTAGTTACCCAGCGTAGTAAGCAGTGTGGCGGCGGCGGCGGCGCGCGCGTGCGGCGCGGGGTTGGCGGCGGCGGCGCTGAGCGCGCGCTCCACGCGCCCGCCTGCTAAGTGCCACTTGAACACCACCCACTGGAACATTGGCTGCGGACAACGGGGAATAGTGACAAGTGCAAGTTCCAGCTTCCATTTCGAGAGTTTAATACGGCGGGGCGTTCAGCGTTATGTCGAACGCTTCGATTCGTTTAACACTGTCACCGCCCCGGACGTCCCGCCGGTTGCCGCCATTCGGTTTGCACCGTCGATTGCGTGAGACGATTCTTGAATACAACGGATTGTTTCAATCGATGCACGCAACTTTTAACCCGCAACGCAAAAAGAGGGGTGTTATAGACTTTTTATATTTAGCATTTTTATTCAAAGTTATTAATAATGTTGTAGATGCCCCCGACTTATTACATAAAATTTGCTTTCCTGTCCCCCGTAGGAATGAACGTAGTTGTCGCAGTAAGGCATTATTTAGCATTCCTAACAGCAGAACAAAACACGCACGGCATTCGTATATTGGGCGCGCGTGTAGGCAGTACAATGAAAAATGTATGGACGCAGATTTGTTTAGTAGTTCATTAGGCTTATTTAAAAGAATGTATATTCTTTATTAAAATAAGGGTGAAACGTTGCAAGCAACCCGATAGTAAGTACTTGTAATTACAGTAATTTAAGTCTAAGTAAGTAAAGAAGTATAAGTCTTTTCTCTTTTTTATACATTTATATACTATTGTTATTAGTAGGTATACTATTGTTATGATTAAGTACAACTACTAGGTACTACAAGTTTGCACTATTTATCATTACTTTTTAATTGTACCTCGATATGTGAAAAAGGAAACTATAGGTCTATAAAAAACAATTTGTAGCTATTAGCTAAGTTGCTCATGTTTGTTTCTCAATTAAAAAAAAAAAAAATTTTACGCCAATGTCTGTCTGTCTGTGGCATCGTAGCTCTCAAACTTATGGCACTCGTAATAGGGGTACTATTACGAGCTTAGAGGATATAAACAAACGGAGTAGCCATTAAAAGGCGTTCCCCTGTCGAAAATAGGCGGCCAATGGCCATACACAATGTATGGACTGACGTTTATCTGACGTGGCTATTTTTACGTTACGCATAAATTTGACGTGCCCCTCCCCCGCAAAAATCGGCAGACTGCTTTGTACAGAAAATTACAGACAAGGCGTCTCCGTTTGGTTATATCCTCTAAGATTACGAGTGCCAATCAGTTTAAAAAATTATAATTTTTAGTTATGCTTACAGAAGATTAAAATGACGGATATACATACCAAATTGGGATCGTTCTTGTCGGCGATGCTGATGGCGGTTTCCGCGAGACGCACGACACACGCGCCTGCGTCGTGGATCTCGAACAGTTTGATCACCTAAAACAATACAAGCAAATCTAACAATTCACACACACTTGCAGAAAAACAAGTTTTTTATTTTGTTCAGGAACATGGATCTGGGTTCTGACTTTTATCGCCTAAAACCGGTCCGACGTAGTTTTGGGGTGTACCAATAGTTTGTTAACCAAGGGATGAAATTACGTCTTTCACTCGAGTTACACAGTTAAGCACTTAAATTTTTATTTCGAATACGAGGAAAGTATGATGCATGTGTTTTATGAAAACATGACTGAGTATACATTTTTACAATATTTCTTGAGGGTACTTTCAATAAACAATTTAGGTAAAAGTATCGTTACCTATTATGGAACGGGGAGTTAAATGCCAGAATGAAAAAAATATAACAAATCCGTTTAAAACCAAATTTCAACTTTTTATCTTAAAAAAATCGTACTTGGAAAGTTAAATGCTCTAGTGCAGAAACGTATCACTTTCTGCACACTCTTTAGAACAACAATGACCCTCTTTCAGAGCATGAGAAATGAAAAATTATTTATTTATCCATTTGAGCAATGTGAACTGTGTATTAACTTTTGGTTACAGAAAAGACTAGTTAGAACCTATTTCGAACTGAGGAAGCGGTAAGGTGCCTGAGCGAGTTAATGGTTATGCCTTTACTAGTAATTATTTTTTTTTTTTAATTTATTTAGGCAACAAACAGTCATATACAAAAATGATGTAATAATAAGCAATGTGTTAATAGACCTTGAGTGCCCTACCTTAATTAAATAATTTCTAATCTAAAGTAGCTAGTGTAGGAGCAGTAAGCGGAAAACAAAGTTATCATTAATTAAAAGGGTCGGCAACGCGCGTGCAATATCTCTGGTGTTGCAGGCGTTCATAGGCTACGGTAACTGCTTACCATCAGGCGGGCCGTATGCTTGATTGCCACCGACGTGGTATAAAAAAAAAAAAAAAAAAACAAACTTATCAGTAACTTGAAGTGTATCTATATTCATTCATCCATGTATATGTATGCACGGGCAGGTTGCTTACTCGTACATACATCCACACGAGGTACACAAAGAATGTTATAAATTATTTATGCATAAGTTACCTATTACAATGTTAAATTATAGAGGTTGTTACAAAAGTTTAATAGGCTTTTTGACAAATTTTTGAAAATGGTTTTAATTGATTGTTTATGACCTAATAATTACACTACATTGATATTTTCGTGAAATTTTCTGTATTAAATATAAAAAACAATGTTAAAGTTTATTTATTTTGAACGCGCCCTGTTTTTGCAAAGAGGCTAATCACGTGACACTTGTGACGTCACTCACAAGTAAACTCAGTCAATGACCTTAGTTAATCTTATGGTATATGTGCATTGAATTCATTATTTCACTGTAAAATGGTATATAAATGGTGTATAGTGCCGCAACAATGTTCAAGTACGACTATAAAAATCCAGACAAATAGTTTGTTTTCATTCCAACGAATCCCAAAAAAAGAAAAATGTGGTTAAAACTAGCGCGAAGAGACCCAAAGAGCATTTTAGCGCATACAAATGTTTTTATGTGTGAAGACCACTTCGATGTAAGTAATATTTAACTGTAAATATGGTAATTAAAGCAACGGATTTTGTTGTATTTTAACGAAACAAGATCTAGGTATTTAATGTATTACTACATAAGCTCATAACATAGCTCTTTCAGCATTAGTAGGTAGTTAGTAGCATACTTTTTTTTCAAATTAAAGTGCAGTATGGAGATACTATTCTCGTCATCGTATCCTATATATATATATATATCGTCGTCGTATTCGTATCATCGAAATCGAAATATTCAATTTCAATTCAATTCAATTTATTTATTTCAGAATAAAAAATTCCATATACAATTACATTTACATTTAAAATAAAATAAAATAACTAATCCTAAATTAAAACTAAATATGTTAGTAACAATAGGTAATACTTAGAACTATGTTAGTACACAGGAAATAATTTGTTAATAAAATACATTAAAATAAAATAAAATTACATTAAAATAAAATAAAATTACAATTTTAATAACAAATTCATTACAATTAAAAATCCTTCAAATTTTTTATTTCCCCACTGTGGAATGGAGTTCAATCCATCGCCGCAGTATCGGGGAGTCCCACCTCTCGGCCAGTGTTTGTAGGATGGTGTTCGTGGAGCCGCGCACACGCCTCATCATCGAAGCAGCCCGCTTCCTGATTACGGCGTAAAAGCCATCAATTTGCCGCTCCGCAAACATCGCGGAGGCGCTGCAGTGTCGCGGCAGCCCGAACAGCACCCTACACGCATCATTATACTGGACGCGCAGGGCGCCGTATGTACGCTGCGTATGTCTGACCCATAGGCTACACGTGTAAAAAGATTGGCAGTACGCCCTAAAAAGGGTTACTTTGACTGTATCAGTACAACGTGCAAACCGCCGGGCCAACATATTACAACGCACAGCCAGCGCCCTACGTTCCCTCTCTACATCAAGGTTGTCACTTAAGTCATCAGTGACCCAGTGGCCCAAATATTTAAATTGTTGTACCTGTTTTAACGGAGCCCCACATAACCTGACAGGTGGTACATCGAGATATGTTTTAGTGCCAGCCTTGAAAACCATGAACTCGCTCTTAACTGCGTTATATTTAAGCCCATGGGCCTCCGCGTATGACTCACAGATGCGTAACATTTTCTGCAATGCACTAATCGAGGGGCTGAGCAACACCATATCATCGGCATAACTGATGTTGTTTATGCAAACTCCGTCCACTGAGCAACCTATGTTGGTGTTGCTGAGCTCCTCGATAAGCCGGTTCATGTACAGGTTGAAGAGCCGGGGCGAGCTTAACCCCCCCTGCCGCACCCCGCACTCCAACCCATACACTTCCGAGTGCGCTCCTGCCCACTTAACATTGTTTTTCTGCCTGCTGTACCAGTAACTAATGATGGAAATGACTTCACTAGGTATGTCAGTCTCTTCCCTCATCTTCAGCCACAGCTTATCGTACGACACCAGGTCGAAAGCCTTTGACAGGTCCAGATAACAGGCGAATACAGGCGTTTTTCTAGCTGTGTAATACTGGACAGTCTGCTTGAGACTTAGGATGGCACTTTCAGTGGATAGGCCAGGTCGGAACCCGAATTGAGCATCATGTAAATGTATGTGCCTACACAAATGTGTGTCAAGCAGCCTGTCCAGTACCTTAGCTATAACGTTTGCTAGCGAGATAGGTCTGTAGTTGGACATGTCAGAGGCATCGCCGGTCCTATCTTTTAGAATAGGTACAACAACTGTGTGCATCAGATCATCTGGCAGATAGCAATGACTAAGACACAAATTGAAAAACATTGCCAGGACCCTCGGCAAGTGAGCCCCGGCGTACTTCAGGTGCTCGATACTGAGGCTATCCTTGCCTGGAGACTTTCCTGTGAAATGTTCGTAAGTAAACAATTTCTACGTATACTCACACAGCTGTTTTTACATTTCTTAGTTCCGCAGCATAGTAATCCGGATTATCTTTAAAGAAAAGTGCAACCAACGAGTACCTACGAGGACGTCACCGGGAGCGGTCGTTACCTACGCGCGGTAGTGAATTATATTTCCACGAGTGAAATTTCTACCCTCATTGTGTAAAGTGCCTAATGATGGAATCGGACTTTTTTTTCTTCAATAAGTGATAAAATCGTAAATTTCTAATCGTTTCTGACTACAGGAACAAGATGGAATCCCAAACGTTAGCCAATAACCCTAGTTATGCTACTGTGACACAAATCACCACTTTTCCCAAAAAGGACCAAGCAATCGTCATCGATGCTTTAGAAAATGTACAAATAAAAGATTATGCTCAGGCTTTAGGAAGAATAATCGACCCATCTCAAATACGATTTTTGTCAAGAATAGCAAACAATAGAATTTGTATCTACCTTTCCTCAAAGTTAATCGCTGATGAGATCATTGATAATAAAAAGTTTGTCACAATCCAGAAACAAAAACTACCCATCCGACCGCTTATCAGCAGAAACAAACGTATCATTATATCTAACGTGTGCCCCATTATACCGCACACTGAAATAGAAAAGAAACTGATAGAAATGAATATCACTCCACAGTCACCTATCTCTTTCCTACGTGCTGGTCTCAATGAAACGGGCTACAATCACATTCTTAGCTTCCGAAGACAAGTTTACGTAACACCTGAGGATTTTAACCGACTTCCAGAAAAAATATCTATTGATTTTGAAGAAACGAATTACTGGATTTATTTTTCATCAGATACAATGACTTGTTTTATATGCAAAAAAGACGGTCACATTGCCTCTAAATGCCCAGATAACACCAACGACACGAATGCTGCCAACCAAACAACACAGGATATCACTCATACAACGGAGACACAAATTTTCAAACGTCCACATCCACCCACTGAATCATCGACGACTGATGTCATGGAGTCCGAAGCAACAAAAGATGACAATATACCACCTAGCAACGAGAACAGTGATGAGGATTTTGACAGCTTTTCCCAGTCCAGCTCAGACGAAGTTTACAAATCCAGGAGTGGAAAGAAACCAAAGAGAACACCGCACAGTGATCTGGAATCAATTAATTGGGACCACTTAGAGAACTTCATAACCAATCCCTGTAAAGTGTACCCACTATCTACAAAACAAGTGAAAAAATATCTCACCGACACATATGGAGTTAAGGACATCTCAGAAATCACTTACAGTTACACAGAAGAAATTAACGCCCTGATTGAGATGTTTACTGACTTGATACCTAACATCTCATATCGTAGCGTTAAGAACAGACTCTCGCGTATTGTAAGTAAACTAAAGCTCTTATCTCGGAAGGGAAATTCCGAAGCAAATAAGTAAGTTACTTTTAGGTACCTTAATTTTTTTTTATTTTTTTTTTTATTTTTTTTTTGTATTTATTATTTAATGAACTTAAACACACGTTTCAAGCTTAACATTATTCAATGGAACTGTCAAAGCCTAATACCAAAATTAAGTGAATTGGATTCATATCTAAATAACGAGAAAGTACATATATGCATTCTTTCTGAAACTTGGCTGGAATGTGAAAAACAGATTAAATTAACAGGTTACTCTGTTTTTAGAAAGGATCGAGCAGATGGGTATGGAGGTCTAGCTATTCTGGTCCATCAATCTATAAATTGCATTCTCAAAATCCTTCCAACTAATTATGATAATATTGACGTTCTGTGCCTTGAAGTCCTTAATAGCAATAAACTTCAACATATCATAGGTGTCTATTCCCCCTCAAATGTCACAGTGGGCGTTAGGGATTACCAGGAGCTTTTCAGCCACTTCTCTGAAAAAACTCTAATAGTCGGAGACTTTAATGCTCATCACACGGCTTGGTCATACACAACTGACACACGGGGTAGGCTTTTATCGGACACTAGCTTAGAACATAACTACGTATTTCTTAACAATGGAGACTTTACCCGTTGTGCCCAGCTTAATAATAGTATAGTATGCACATCACCTGATGTCTCTTTTTGTAGTGCTGATCTCTCACTCGACTTTGATTGGAATGTCACTAACGAATCTTTTGGCAGTGACCACCTTATTATTTCTATTAAAACGTTAGAGAGTACTCAAATTAGTCCCGAATTAAAAAGAAACATCAGAAAAGCCAACTGGGTAGAGTATACACAACACATTAAATCTGCATGCGAAGGATTAGATTTCGGAGATAATGTACAAAGCAATTACGATAAATTCATAGAGATAATCGAAGAAAGTGCTAACAAAAACATTCCTTATATTAAAATCGGTATTAACCCTAACAAATTCAACCTAAACTAAACTAAACCTTGGTGGAATCCTGATTTATCGAAGGCAGTAGCAGAGAGAAGATTATCTCTTAAACACTTTAGGAAATCACGCACTGTTGAAAATTACTTAATTTACAAAGAAAAAGTAATTATTGCTCGAAAACTAATTAAACTTGCAAAAAGGAACTCGTGGCAACAGTTTTGTGACAGCATAGACTGCAATACGCCCAGCAGTGAAGTTTGGAGGAAACTCAGATGGCTTAAAGGTTACCGAAGTCCTAAAGACTACTTACCAGAAAGTACCGCAGTTTCCTTTGTAACAGAACTCACTCCTGATAGTGTTTCCTTCCAACCCCTAGATTTTAATATAAATGGTTCCAATCCACTTTATTTTACATTTTCAGAACTAAATTTGATTATTAAAAGAGTAGATACTTCGGCTGGTTTAGATTCCATTACTTATTCTATGATTAGCCATTTACCGGATAATGCGAAAGAATACCTTCTGAACATATTTAACACAATTTATAAAAAAGGTGAGGTACCAGAGCAGTGGCGTAGGATCAAACTTATAGCCATACCAAAGAGAAATACTGATACCCCTAAGTATCGTCCTATCTCACTTATTAACTGCCTTTGTAAGACCTTTAATTTAATGATAACTCGTCGCCTTGAATTTCATTTCGAAAGCAACAAATTATTTAATGATGGAACTTTGGGTTTCCGTCGTGGACTTTCATGTCAAGACAATCTTAGTAGGTTTATTGTAGACGCAGAAACTGCGTTTATAAACAAAGACTACGTTTTGTGCGCTTACGGAGACATTAGTAACGCTTATAACAATGTGGCAATTGAACCTCTTATAACCTCTTTAGTTGAATTTGATGTGGATCCGCTCCTGTGTAAATATATTAGAGAATTTCTAAAAGAAAGATTTTTGATATATAGGCTACGGGATGGTAGGGAAATAACACGAATAAGCAGACAGGGTTTAGCTCAAGGTGACCCTATGTCACCTATTTTATTTAATATAGTCACAATTAAGCTATGCAACACACTCGTTAAGACAGTTAAGGTCTCACAATATGCCGACGATTTCGCTCTGTATTGTATTAATCAAAGCATTGATTTTTGTGCTAGTACCATTCAATCAAGTCTTAAGACCTTTACATCAATGTTAGAGAAAATTGGATTAGAAATATCTCTCTCAAAGACTAAACTCTGCATTTTTACTAGAAAATACAAAGTGCCTGCTATTAGTATACGTATAAATGACATTGAAATTGAGGTTATTAATTGTACGAAATTTTTGGGTGTTTGGGTAGACAGTCGCCTTAACTGGACTCGACATGTTTTAGAAACTGCCCAAAAGTGTATTGCATACGTTAACATCCTCAGTTCCATAAGTAGCTCAAAGTGGGGTGTCCACCCAACTCACTTAAGAAGACTTTATATGGCACTGGTGCGATCTCGACTTGATTACGGATGCATAATTTACGGTAACGCTAGTTCTAAGCTCCTTCAGAGGTTGGACGTAATCCAAAACCAATGTCTTCGCCTTTGTGGAAGCTTTATTCGGGACACCCCAATTTTTGCAATGGAAAGCGAGCTTTGTATTCCACCATTAAATTTTAGAAGAACCTATTTAAGTGACAAATACTTCCTGAAACTTTCTTCTAGAACATCTGACTATTTGAGAAAACAATTAGAAATATTAGACAACGCATTAGATTCGGGCGCAAGATATTGGCGCAAAAACCAACTTCCACTGTTAATTGAAAGTTTCAAAAAGTACTCCAACCTACCTATGTCAAAATCTGAAATTTTGCCCCAATTTTTGCTTTCCTCTGATATTAAAACACTCCCATGGGATAAAATCATAATTCATACAGTGAGCACTATTAATGAACCTAAAGCTCAACTACCCATTCACGACCTGAAGCAACGTACTGAAAATATGATAGACGTACAGTTCATAGATCACATTCAAATTTACACTGACGGGTCCAAAACTAGACACGGTTCTAGTTGCGCGTTTTACGATGAGGCTGCGGATTTTGGGGCCAAATTTCTTATTGAAAATTCATGTATACCCATAATGGGAGTCGAACTGATAGCAATTAATGAAGCTGTACACTACATAGAATCGACAACATACCGTAAAATTGTAATCTTTACAGACTCGAAGAGCAGTCTACAACATTTGTTGGGAAGTGCTAAGGGCGGTAGTGTCGGTAGATACGAAACTTACCTCATTATTAAATGTATCCATAGTATGATACGTAACGGGGTTGAAGTTCGTTTACAGTGGATTCCTTCACATGTGGGCATCAGGGGTAACGAGGCAGCAGACTCACTTGCATCTGAGGCTCTACAGAACGGCATACCTCTCGATACGGTACCACACTATACTGATCATCTTCCAAAAGTAAAAACGGACAATTACAGTAAATTTAAATCCTATTTCAATGAGTGCTCAAAAAACAAGGGTATCTGGTACAGGACCATTGTAGACGAACCACCGCGCATACCTTGGTTTGCTTCTCGAAACCTCAACAGAAAAGAATTAGTTATCTGCTTTCGAACCCGAACTTATCACATCCCACTCAACAAATTTAACTTCATAATGAAAAAAAGAGACGACCCAAACTGTACACGGTGCGAGAGAGAGGAGGACCTCCTCCACTTAGTTCTCGAGTGCAAAATCAACGAACAATCTAGGTTGGATCTCTTAAAAGAAACTCGGTGCTCTGCGGGGGATCTTCTCTTCTTCTTCCATCAAATCTTAAGCTCAGGGTTCACTACAGAATATAGTGGTAGATTTATAAGTTTTATCATACAGTCATTGGACCTTAGATTCGAATATTATAGAAACACTCCTCAAGTACTCCCAATTGTTTAAGTAACCTCTAAAGTTTAAGTAACAATGTTATTATTTTTAAGCCGACTTAATCATAAGATGTATGGCTTATAAAATAAATAAGATTAAAAAAAAAAAAAAAGTGCAACCAATAATGCGTCTATGTCTGGTAGGTTGCCGCTATCAGCTTTCACATATTTCGGCTCCATTTTGAGATTCTTATGAATATTGTGCCACTAGATATACGGATAAATCGGAATATATCAGAAAACTGTGGAACAATAACTAAAATTAACTAAATACAAATAAAACAGTTAAAACACTCAAGACAATCAAGAATGTTTACCCGCCTGTGACGTCATCCGAGCGTTGACCAATCACAGAGCGTTCACGTCCCTGATGAAATTTCAAAAAAAAAAAAAAAAAACTTTATTTATTTTCCAAAAAATAAACATAATTTACATTCTAATTACAGTATACAAAATAAACATAATTTACATTAAAGCTGCCGCAGGAACGGCTCCGTGCTGACTCCTTTAGCCGCTTTACAGAGGGTCGTGAAAGAAAAGGGTACCTTCATATAATAGAGCACGAGCGCCTGGTGCTGCGTGAGGCGCGCGTCGGGCGCCGCGACCAGCTGCCGCAGGAACGGCTCCGTGCTGACTCCTTTAGCCGCTTTACAGAAGGCCGTGTAAAAAAAAGGGTACCTTCATATAATAGAGCACGAGCGCCTGGTGCTGCGTGAGGCGCGCGTCGGGCGCCGCGACCAGCTGCCGCAGGAACGGCTCCGTGCTGACTCCTTTAGCCGCTTTACAGAAGGCCGTGTAAAAAAAAGGGTACCTTCATATAATAGAGCACGAGCGCCTGGTGCTGCGTGAGGCGCGCGTCGGGCGCCGCGACCAGCTGCCGCAGGAACGGCTCCGTGCTGACTCCTTTAGCCGCTTTACAGAAGGCCGTGTAAAAAAAAGGGTACCTTCATATAATAGAGCACGAGCGCCTGGTGCTGCGTGAGGCGCGCGTCGGGCGCCGCGACCAGCTGCCGCAGGAACGGCTCCGTGCTGACTCCTTTAGCCGCTTTACAGAAGGCCGTGTAAAAAAAAGGGTACCTTCATATAATAGAGCACGAGCGCCTGGTGCTGCGTGAGGCGCGCGTCGGGCGCCGCGACCAGCTGCCGCAGGAACGGCTCCGTGCTGACTCCTTTAGCCGCTTTACAGAAGGCCGTGTAAAAAAAAGGGTACCTTCATATAATAGAGCACGAGCGCCTGGTGCTGCGTGAGGCGCGCGTCGGGCGCCGCGACCAGCTGCCGCAGGAACGGCTCCGTGCTGACTCCTTTAGCCGCTTTACAGAAGGCCGTGTAAAAAAAAGGGTACCTTCATATAATAGAGCAAGAGCGCCTGGTGCTGCGTGAGGCGCGCGTCGGGCGCCGCGACCAGCTGCCGCAGGAACGGCTCCGTGCTGACTCCTTTAGCCGCTTTACAGAAGGCCGTGAAAGAAAAGGGTACCTTCATATAATAGAGCACGAGCGCCTGGTGCTGCGTGAGGCGCGCGTCGGGCGCCGCGACCAGCTGCCGCAGGAACGGCTCCGTGCTGACTCCTTTAGCCGCTTTACAGAAGGCCGTGTAAGCGCCTTCCGCGTCCGACAGGTCCAGGAGAGACAGACCGAGGATGAATTGCCCTGTGTACAAATTAATCATGTTAAATGAACGTGAGTATGTACGTCGTCATATTTAGAGAATGAAGGGCGATTTTTTTCATATATATACCACGATGGTGACAAATAAGCGTGCAGCCCGCCTGATGTCACATAGGGATAAGTTCGCCTCTGTTGTATTTAATTCTCTTCCTGTGTGTTTTTGTTTTTCTCTTTCTAGCCACCGCACCTATGGGCGTTTGCAACTAGTGGAGTTACATACGCGTTTCCGACCCTACAAGTTTACAAGGATTCATCCGTGGAGCACTGGAAACCATCAGGAACGCAACGATACATACCTACAGAGTAAGTAGCAGTGCTATTATGGCTGTGGTCTTCTGCAAAGTGGGGGTACTTGCCGAGTTGGGCTGCTCCACATTCGAGCGAGATAACCTTTCGCTGTGCCGTACTTTTTAGGGTTCCATACCAAAAAGGTACAAAAGGAACCTTTATGGTGCGACTCTGTCCGTCTGTCTGTTTGTCTGTCACATTGCTAAATATCTCGAGAACTATTGAAGCTATCGATTTGAAATTTGGAATAATTATTAACAGCGCTAACCTTAACACATTAGAAGTGTATTTCTTTTATTTATTTTTTATTTATTATGAAGAATGCCCAATATAAAGAGGGGGCAAAAAGTCAAAGTCTAGTTATTACATAGGTCGAGTGGGATATCATTTGAAAGAGCTCTAATTCAACATTACAAAACAATTTTTTATTTGTTTTTCATAGTGAAAAAAAAATTTACTTATGAAGGAATATGTGAAAAAAAATACCCCCTAAAAATTTTAAAATCAATTTCGTTAGTAAACTTCGGAGATAAGGGGGGGCCCTCATCTCCGAAGTTTACTAACGAAAATTTTTGAAATTTTCACATAATATAGCATTATCATAAATCGAATTTATCATAAATATTACAGGAAAAATATAATCACACCTCTATATTAAAAACTTTTTTTTAATTTACAAAAAACATTTTTTATTTTATTTGCAATTTAAGCCCATTTGCGGGTGTTTGTTATACTTGAAATGTCTATGAGATTACACTAAAAATACCTTCTTTCAAATAAATCAAAAATTGTTGAAATCGGTTCACATGATAAGGATTTAAGTATCCTTGAAAAACCAACATGCCGATAGATGGCGCAGTACACAATTACGCTTAGTATACTTCTGGTCAAGTCTTTCGTGATTCTATTTACATAAGAAAATTTAAAATTTGTACGGAACCCTCGGTGCGCAAGTTAAACAAACTCGCACTTGACCGGTTTTTTTTTGGTCAGAGGTAGTTTTAATGACATACCCACCCATAGTAGGTAAGTCTACCAGGTTAGTCCACCTAGATACCAAACCAAGTTTTGTGGCTGAAATACTAATTGTAATATAAGTTTGTAATGGCGCGCCTAGCCGCGCATTACAACATCATGCAACGGCCACGTGACAGACAGCGGAGCTACCTATCGAGCCGCGGCCACCGATCGAGTGCCAGCCCACTCGCCCCACCCGCCGCGCGCCGTGCCGAGAGTATAAAAGCGGCGCGCGCCCATACAACAGCGTCAGTTGGGCTCACGGCCTTCCGCAGTGAGGACAGCTGATCTCCCGGTCGAGCCGGCGTGTTTTCAGACGCGTAGGCACCCGGTTCCCCTCCGACCCTTCCTGATTCCCGTAGCCCAGTCAGAGCCGGCGTGTTTTCAGACGCGTAGGCACCTGGATTACGTAACCCGTCCTACCCTGTATCTTGGTCCGAGCCGGCGTGTTTTAGACGCGTAGGCACCCTTGATACTCCCTATCGCCCTGGTCAGAGCCGGCGTGTTTTAGACGCGTAGGCACCCTAGGCGCTCCCCCCCGATTCGCATATCCTTCCCGTCTCGCCATCCCCTTCACCCTTAGGGGATACCGTTCCCGAATCCGCGAGTAGCTTAGGGTCCGCGCCGTACCGTTGCGATAATTAGAAGCCACCCCGCGTCGTACCTAGCTTAGGATACCTAGACCTAAGGAATCTTGATTTATAATAAACCGGCATAAAAGCCCGCCGATTTGTATTACAGCATTAAACCTGTGTTTCCTTATCTCACTCTGCACCCTCTCTCTCTCCTCTGAGCTAACTAGGAAACCCTTGCTCCCGTCTGGAACAAGGGAGGTGTATGAGGCCGCGCCCGCCCCGGCGAACGTGACCCCATCACATCTGGCGCCCAACGAAAAAACTCACGTAGGAGTCCATACGGTATCCTGGAAGGAACCATTGCTCGAGAGAGGACAGAATAAATAAATAAATAAATATTTTACATATACCGCACCGTGTACTTATATATTCCGTACAGCCGCTACACGCAGCATCACCGCACCGAGACAACTGGGACTGTCGCATCCCGCCCACCCGTAGACCATATCTAGCTCCCACGAAGGTACAACAGGAGCCCCGACGCTCCATCCAAGTAATAAAGTAAAAAAAAAAAACCCGCACGGACAACCGTGCACCGTACAACCGCTGCTTACCGGTAGGTATTAGAAATGCCTACAAGTTGGATATACCGACTGAAAAAACCCGAACTAATACAAGAAGCCACGGCATGTGGCGTACCGACTGAAGGCCTAACCATAGAGGAGATACGTAAGGGCTTGGTGGAGATCCTGAAGGAGGAAGAAGCCGAAAAGATGGCAGAAAACAATGCAAAGGTAATAACAAAGCTAATAAAAGAGTGGAACCTGTCATTTGAGACCACAGACAACGCCGTCGAGTTCATCGAAAGATTGGAAGAGCTCATCGACGCCAGCAAGGTCGGAAAAGAGGACATACTGCCCGCATTACCACGCATCTTAAAAGGTAGGGCACTGCTCTGGTACAGAAATTACGTAGACTCATGGACCGATTGGAATCAATTCCTGCAAACGTTTAAGCTGTACTACTTCCCGGTCAATTATGAAGAGGATCTCATAGCCAAAATTGTCACTAGAAAGCAAGGAGCCCAGGAGAGGTTTACCGACTACGTCACAGACATTCTGACGCTGATGCGCAGGTACGGAAGTCTCGACGAAGCAGCGAAATTACACCGCATCCACGAGAATATGTTACATAGCTACAAGCTATACATCAAAAGGCAAGACTATAAGACCTTACCAGAACTATTGAAATTAGGAACCGAGTATGAAAATATAAGGACACCCACGTACGGTGCAACGACGTCGTCAGGAGCGTGGCGAGACGCCAGCGACAATAACAAATGGAGGGAGGACGAACAAGCAAGCAGCGAACAAACGACCCAAGGTAGGGACGACCGACGCCACAACAACCAGAGACCGAAACCCGAACCGAGAGAGAGTACGAGACACACAGTGCATCCGAATTATGACCCCAAGACCAGCTGCTGGTCCTGTGGGAAACCGGGACATAACGCAGACGCCTGCAGAGGCAGGCGCCAAGTATTTTGTAGCCAGTGTGGAAAACTGGGAGTGCTGAGCAGGACCTGCTGCAAGAAAGCAACCTGGATAGGGCAGGAAAAGCTAGGAGCAGCCGACAGCCCACAGGCGAGCGACAACCGCATATACACCGATTTGCACATAATGGGAAGAAAATACCGAGGCGTAATAGACACAGGATCCACCAACTCGTACATCAACCAGCAAGTATATAATGAATGTAAGAACATCGCGTACCAGAATAAGCTAAAAACAAGAGAAGTAATACTAGCGAATGGGACCAGGACACAAACCCACAACAACCTGTTGGTCGACATAGTAATCAAAGAGGTAACGATCAGACACTGGTTGAGGGTGCTGCCGTCAGCGACGGACATTATAATAGGAATGGACGTCCTGAAACGACTTGGAATGTCTATAAAATGGCCAGGAGACAGCCAAGACTCAGTCGACCGTGATGACAAGAATACCCAGAGAAAAAATCCGAAAAACGGAGAGGACAAGCAAAAAGTAGACACTCCAGAAGAAAACCAGAATAGCATAACCGCCGAATCCAGTCAACAGCAGCCAACCACACCGCTCACAAAGGTACAACACAGAATAAAACTAAAGCAAACAGAACCCGTAAAACAAAGATATTATCCACGAAATCCGAAGCAGCAAGAAGTAACCGACAAACACGTGAGTGACATACTTCAACAGGGCATGATCGAGAGGTCACACAGCCCACATAGTTTCCCCGTCGTAACAGTGGAAAAACCGTCAGGTCAGTACCGATTCCGTGTAGATTACCGTGAGAATAACCAGATATCCGAAAAGGATGCGTACCCGCTACCACAGGTAGATTTACCACATACCAGGAACATTGACCAGATATCCGAAAAAGGTAAATATACAACAAATCGAGTCCCGCACCGCCGAGCAAAAGCGAACCTTACACAACACACACAGAGTCCAGCGATAAAATACAACCGGAAGAAGAAAATTCGAAAAACACAAACCACGCAGCGCGGACACGAACCGACTTCAGAAATGGAACATAAACGTAAATTTAATAAAAGAAAAATAGATATCGGAGGGATAACAAAAAGTAAGTTACAGATCGCCAGCCCCCTGGCACCGGCACCGTCCTCGAGACCAGACACGGAGGGCGGAAACAAGAAAAGGACGCGCAGGGCGGGCAGAAAGAGGAACGGCGGCCAACAACACGGCCATACGAGAAGGCCGCGAACGCGGCAGGCGCACCCGCCCTACGAACGTCACAGCAAAAGAAAAAAGGGGGGAAAAGAAGACTAAATAAAAAAAAAATGTGTGAAGTGAAATAATATAAAAATATAACAGTGATTATATTAAAGTACCGTAATAAGAAAACCAAATAGTGTAGTAAAAAAAAAACGTAATAAAGCGTAGTAAAAAAAAAACCGTCAGCAGATTTAAGTACCGTAGAAGCATAAAAAAAAAAATGTGTAAAAAAGAAAACCTATTGTTTAAATAAAGTAAAGTAATAGAATGAAGAATAATTACCGTGCAATCAAGTGTGACCAGTAAACCGCAATAGATACTTAATATAAACATAAATAAACCCGCGACATAGTGAATAAATAGAATAGAATGATACAAGCACATAGAAAGAATAGGTTACAGACCAAGTAAGTACATAACAGTGAAGTGCATGGGTAACATTAAGTCAAGTGAACAACAATATAGTGGGAATAGTATAATAGAATAGCAATATATTTACAATAAATAACTTTAAAAAAAAACAAGACGCGGGTCAAACAGAGAACGTAGGCTCAAAATAAATAAACGTGTTGCAAATAGGAAGACGAATACTTAGAATAAATACAAAAATCAGATAAACATAATAGCATCCAGTAAATAAAAAAGAATAATAATAAGAATTAAAAAAAAAAAAGAAAAAAAAGAAATGGTATCGTCTTTCAGCCAGCATATTCTAACGGTGATTTTTCCCCATAGGTAAAAATCTCCAGACGGGTGACGGGACTGTAATGGCGCGCCTAGCCGCGCATTACAACATCATGCAACGGCCACGTGACAGACAGCGGAGCTACCTATCGAGCCGCGGCCACCGATCGAGTGCCAGCCCACTCGCCCCACCCGCCGCGCGCCGTGCCGAGAGTATAAAAGCGGCGCGCGCCCATACAACAGCGTCAGTTGGGCTCACGGCCTTCCGCAGTGAGGACAGCTGATCTCCCGGTCGAGCCGGCGTGTTTTCAGACGCGTAGGCACCCGGTTCCCCTCCGACCCTTCCTGATTCCCGTAGCCCAGTCAGAGCCGGCGTGTTTTCAGACGCGTAGGCACCTGGATTACGTAACCCGTCCTACCCTGTATCTTGGTCCGAGCCGGCGTGTTTTAGACGCGTAGGCACCCTTGATACTCCCTATCGCCCTGGTCAGAGCCGGCGTGTTTTAGACGCGTAGGCACCCTAGGCGCTCCCCCCCGATTCGCATATCCTTCCCGTCTCGCCATCCCCTTCACCCTTAGGGGATACCGTTCCCGAATCCGCGAGTAGCTTAGGGTCCGCGCCGTACCGTTGCGATAATTAGAAGCCACCCCGCGTCGTACCTAGCTTAGGATACCTAGACCTAAGGAATCTTGATTTATAATAAACCGGCATAAAAGCCCGCCGATTTGTATTACAGCATTAAACCTGTGTTTCCTTATCTCACTCTGCACCCTCTCTCTCTCCTCTGAGCTAACTAGGAAACCCTTGCTCCCGTCTGGAACAAGGGAGGTGTATGAGGCCGCGCCCGCCCCGGCGAACGTGACCCCATCACAAGTTAAACTTACGTGAGCAAGCGTTCCACTCGCACCACGGCTCGAGCATCGAGACATAGCTTTGTACCAAACGCGGCTGGTTGATGGAGGCTAGCCACCAGCCGAATTCGAAACCGCCGCTCACCGCCCACCTGAGTAGCTTTACTAAGGAAACTTATAAATACCGAAATCATCATGAATAAGATATTACAATAAAAAGTTGGTTTGATGTTTATAGCCACATTTGCTCCCACCTGGGAGAGTATGAGGAATTCACTGAAAAGTAATTTGGAATGAGATGGTACAGAAAGGGGTAAAGTGTTAAACATAATGCCTTGTCTGAAGCTTGGTACGTATCGCTACAAATACATCTATTTTACTTAAAACATGCTTTTGTTCAAACCTGCCAGGATAGCTACGGTGTTGCCTTCTTAGTAAACATTTATTTATTTTTTACAAGATACAGGAGTGTGACACCTCTAATACAAATAATTTAATAAAATTCAAAAAAATATATAAATACTGTCCACAACGCCGCCGGTTAATTTTGGAGGCTACGCCGTCGCCGAGATTTTTTTTAGTCGGCGCACACGACTAGATTCGCCATCTTGGTCGCACTTATGGCTGTGTGTATCTGATTGATTGACATCTCTCTCTACTCACTCGTGAACAATATAGTCTACAGATCCACTGAGCGAAATGAGTGATATAGCGACCAAAAATATGAATCTAATATTTTCAATTCAGTGAAGCGTTTTGCGCATCTTTTGTTATGGGTTCGAACCCTGGCTTTATAACGTACTAGATAAGATCGTGAGCAAATTGGATTGATTCCTAAAGTTAGGTTCGTTTTGGGGTCGGAAGTTCAAATGGAAGTAGTTTTAGTAAAAACAATATTGACCACGCAAATCTTTGGATTAGACTGCGCATCGGATCTCACACTTCCTCGGCGACCAGCAGTTATAAGTCCCGACAACGTTAGGAACATTAGTTTACTTGAAATGTAATTACATAAGCTAGCCATACACGCACGGATTTGCCCGTCGGATCTGCCTGAAAGATGTGTCTGGCGGACACATCCGTCAATGTGTGGCGAGAAATAGACACAGATGGGCAGCGGACGGACATCCGGCGGACAAATCTGTGTCTATTTCTCGCCACACATTGACGTGTGTCCGCCAGACACATCTTTCAGGCAGATCCGACGGGCAAATCCGTGCGTGTATGGCTAGCTAAAGATGTGTCTAGCGGACACATCCGTCAATGTGTGGCGAGAAATAGACACAGATTTGTCCGCCGGATGCCCGTCCGCTGCCTGTGCTCAAAACCAACGGATCGGGCACGGGTCAGACACATTCGAGCGGCCGCCCGCGCGTGTGTGCGTACTGCGTAGTAACGGATGTGCCCGCCGGATCGCACCTCAGTTGCGCAGTCGTCATTACGACACGTCTCTAGTGTTCGGAAGTGCAATAAAAAAGGATACAGCTGATGCGCCAGATGGTAAGTGAGCAGCGGCAGCGCCAGGTGCCAGTGCGTGCTGGCCCCGGCGTGCTGTAGGTGGCGCCGGGCGCGCGCGCCGCCCCTGCCGGCCGCGTAGCCCGCCGCCGCGCCGCCCGCCCCCGTCGCTCCGCCCGCCCCCGCCCCCGCCGCCCCCGCGCCGCCCAGCGCGCCCAGCTTCAGCCGGAATAGCTCGAGGGAACCGGCGCCCCTGTTGTACACGATCACAGATCACTTAAGGCCCCGTACATTTGTGTACTTCTCTCACTGAGCGAGATGGATGTGCGTGCTTGGGACCGCGATATCATGTTTTGTAATTTTAATTTGTTGTAAGTTTTAACAAAAAAAAGTAATCGATGAGTTCCCTCAAAATAAAATTACGCATTTTTAAAGACTATTTTCATATTTTTAGCTTATGTGCATGAAACGTTACAACATTCCAACCTAACCCAACCCACTTTTCTAGTAGCAGTTGGTGTCAAACAGTGCCTAATCAATCATCGAATGAAATGCACGCACATGATTGGCTGCTCGTGTCACGTGGACTGATTTCGCTTCGCCTGCCACACTGCCGATTTTTCAAATCAAACGTGACCCACCTTATTATAGCAGATTACCATTCCTTTAATATGCATACGTCTGAATTAAACTGCTTAGAGACATTTTTTCTATCAACCAATTTTAAAATCTTGCTGACCAAATAATAATTTTGCAGCTCAACTATTTATTAAGCAGATCGATGTTGGTTATAATGTTGACGTTTGTGAATTATTTGCTGAACAAGAGTTGTAGCTCGATTTTTATTAATTGCCAGCCAAATTTTTGTATGCTGTCCAAATGATTTATTGGCTATTTTTTTGGCAGATCAGTTTTAAAAACAGCTGATCATTTAATTACTTCCCGAAAGGGTAGACGAAATGGATTAATTAGACTGTATCTGGTGATCAATTAAATACCAGCCAATAATTTATATGGCATTTCAAACTGTTTTGATGAGTCGGTTTTTTTTCTATTAAAGATTATATCCAGTATACTCACACTCGCTGTAACGTAACGTTGCGCAGCCACAGCAGCGCGCGGTAGGCCTGCCAGTGCACGGCGCAGTGGTCGGCGCCGGGCACGCCGCCTGAGCCGCGCACCACTCCGAGCGCCACTAGCGCGCCGCGAACCTGGTTATATCCAGTATACTCACACTCGCTGTAACGTAGCGGCGCGCAGCCACAGCAGCGCGCGGTAGGCCTGCCAGTGTACGGCGCAGTGGCCGGCGCCGGGCACGCCGCCTGCGCCGCGCACCACTCCAAGCGCCACTAGCGCGCCGCGAACCTGGTTATATCCAGTATACTCACACTCGCTGTAACGTAGCGGCGCGCAGCCACCGCAGCGCGCGGTAGGCCTGCCAGTGTACGGCGCAGTGGCCGGCGCCGGGCACGCCGCCTGCGCCGCGCACCACTCCAAGCGCCACTAGCGCGCCGCGAACCTGGTTATATCCAGTATACTCACACTCGCTGTAACGTAGCGGCGCGAAGCCACAGCAGCGCGCGGTAGGCCTGCCAGTGTACGGCGCAGTGGCCGGCGCCGGGCACGCCGCCTGCGCCGCGCACCACTCCAAGCGCCACTAGCGCGCCGCGAACCTGGTTATATCCAGTATACTCACACTCGCTGTAACATAGCGGCGCGCAGCCACAGCAGCGCGCGAGGTAGGCCTGCCAGTGTACGGCGCAGTGGCCGGCGCCGGGCACGCCGCCTGCGCCGCGCACCACTCCAAGCGCCACTAGCGCGCTGCGAACCTGGTTATATCCAGTATACTCACACTCGCTGTAACGTAGCGGCGCGCAGCCACAGCAGCGCGCGGTAGGCCTGCCAGTGTACGGCGCAGTGGCCGGCGCCGGGCACGCCGCCTGCGCCGCGCACCACTCCAAGCGCCACTAGCGCGCTGCGAACCTGGTTATATCCAGTATACTCACACTCGCTGTAACGTAGCGGCGCGAAGCCACAGCAGCGCGCGGTAGGCCTGCCAGTGTACGGCACAGTGGCCGGCGCCGGGCACGCCGCCTCCGCCGCGCACCACTCCGAGCGCCACTAGCGCGCTGCGAACCTGGTTATATCCAGTATACTCACACTCGCTGTAACGTAGCGGCGCGCAGCCACAGCAGCGCGCGGTAGGCCTGCCAGTGTACGGCGCAGTGGCCGGCGCCGGGCACGCCGCCTGCGCCGCGCACCACTCCAAGCGCCACTAGCGCGCCGCGAACCTGGTTATATCCAGTATACTCACACTCGCTGTAACATAGCGGCGCGCAGCCACAGCAGCGCGCGAGGTAGGCCTGCCAGTGTACGGCGCAGTGGCCGGCGCCGGGCACGCCGCCTGCGCCGCGCACCACTCCAAGCGCCACTAGCGCGCTGCGAACCTGGTTATATCCAGTATACTCACACTCGCTGTAACGTAGCGGCGCGCAGCCACAGCAGCGCGCGGTAGGCCTGCCAGTGTACGGCGCAGTGGCCGGCGCCGGGCACGCCGCCTGCGCCGCGCACCACTCCAAGCGCCACTAGCGCGCTGCGAACCTGGTTATATCCAGTATACTCACACTCGCTGTAACGTAGCGGCGCGAAGCCACAGCAGCGCGCGGTAGGCCTGCCAGTGTACGGCACAGTGGCCGGCGCCGGGCACGCCGCCTCCGCCGCGCACCACTCCGAGCGCCACTAGCGCGCTGCGAACCTGGTTATATCCAGTATACTCACACTCGCTGTAACGTAGCGGCGCGCAGCCACAGCAGCGCGCGGTAGGCCTGCCAGTGTACGGCGCAGTGGCCGGCGCCGGGCACGCCGCCTGCGCCGCGCACCACTCCGAGCGCCACTAGCGCGCCGCGCACCACTCGTAGCCTGGTTATATACATATATTACATTAGTTGTAATATTGCGGTAGGTATTTAAAAACAAGGTTTTGTTGAATCAGTATTATATATATTTACAATTTCAACATGAGGTTTTAACTAATAATAAGTTATTTGAGAGCCATCAGTCATTCATCATGCGAATATAAAACTTAACACGTTCACTGCGTCACTGCGCAAAAAAACACGCGATAAATAAAATCCATGCGTTGCTTAGTCATCTCATACGCCGCACAGGAATAGGATGTTAAGAAATATAAATAAAGTAATAGTCACCTCATTTCAGCCATCTGACGAATGGATTCTGTTACGATTGAAATTCCAAGGTCGCTGGCAAATAAACTGTCGTATTCACTTTGGCCTTCGTCTTCGCCTTAAAAATAACAAATCAACGAATTACAAAAACATGACTTAATTCAGATAAGGGTTTAGAGATATCCCTTTTATCTTCGGTAATTCTTAGGTAACCATAAACTTAAGAATACGTAATGGCTATAAATGCATTTGCTCCTCCTGTTTTACTTACATTTTGATGTATCTATGTCGGGTACATCTAGTCTCAGGGCGTCATTTAGCTCCAAGACGGCATTCTGTAAGTCTTTTATGGGTTCCAGGATTGCTTCCAGTTCGTCTATTTGGCTCGGTGTCAATGTCTGAAATATACATAACTCCATGTTACATTTGCCACTAGTTTGTCATTTGGCACTCATGTTTACACATGTATCACTATTGACACTAAGAGGGACAAGTAATTCTGTTCTAGGAAACTATGTAACGTCGATTTCATAATTATGAAAAGTTTCGGCAGAAAAGTAATCTCAAGTCCGG
Organism: Cydia strobilella; assembly: GCF_947568885.1. Lineage (NCBI taxonomy): Eukaryota > Metazoa > Arthropoda > Insecta > Lepidoptera > Tortricidae > Cydia > Cydia strobilella. Next base: position 10,536,648 of record NC_086051.1, read on the forward strand.
TGTCCGGGTGCGACTAGGTTAGGTACACGGTGTCTCGGGCGGGACAGTTACCGGCAGGCCGGAGGGGGCTGAGGCGTGGTGGTCGTGGTCGGGCGGCGCGAGCAGCAGGTGCAACAGGCGCGGCAGCAGGCGGTGCTGCGGCGCGGCGCCCGCGAACAGCCGCCGCTCCAGCTCGGCGGCGCCGGCGGCCGTGGCAGCGCGCTCCCACAGCGCGCCGGCCGCCACCACGCGCACCGCGTCGGGGGGGACCGCGCCCGCCCCGCCACCGCCCATTCCTAAACAACATTCATACTACATTAATAAGCCTGTTTTTTCTGTCGGGTTCCGTACCTCTAATGGAAAAAACGGAACCCTTATGGATCACTCGTGCGTCTGTCCGTCCGTCTGTCACAGCCTCTTTGCTCCGAAACTACTGGACCAATTAGGTTGAAATTTGGCACACATATGACATCCTATGTAAGTATGTGACCCAAAGATAGACATGTAACGTCTACAAATAAATTTATAACATAGGGGCCACTTTTGGGGTGTAAATGAAAAAATTAAAAAACAATGTTTTGCAAAGTATAATAATAATGGTCCGCGAGCCAGGCGAAAATTTCGTCAATCATCGCCTTCCTCGCGAAAACTCGTATAGTGGTTAACGGCTATTTAAGATGCACCCTAGTGGAAGTCAGCTGCCGCTCCGTTGGTGGGTTGAGGAATGGCAGCCACCGAAACACGTAAAAAAAAAATGTTTTTAGTCATCGCCTTCCTCTTGATACTTTGTCAGATGGTAGTTTAGGTGCTATTGATAGTAAAAACAATCGTCAGCCGGTTGTATCGCGGTGGAAACACCGTCAGCTGGTCACATGAACTTGTAAAAAAAAAAATGTTTTCAGTCATCGCCTTCCTCTTGATACTTTGTCAGATGGTAGTTTAGGTGCTATTGATAGTAAAAACAATCGTCAGCCGGTTGTATCGCGGTGGAAACACCGTCAGCTGGTCACATGAACTTGTAAAAAAAAAAATGTTTTCAGTCATCGCCTTCCTCTTGATACTTTGTCAGATGGTAGTTTTGGTGCTATTGTTAGTAAAAACAATCGTCAGCCGGTTGTATCGCGGTGGAAACATCGTCAGCTGGTCACATGAACTTGTAAAAAAAACTGTTTTCAGTCATCGCCTTCCTCTTGATACTTTGTCAGATGGTAGTTTAGGTGCTATTGTTAGTAAAAACAATCGTCAGCCGGTTGTATCGCGGTGGAAACACCGTCAGCTGGTCACATGAACATATAAAAAAAATTGTTTTCAGTCATGGCCTCCCGTCCCGTTGTTTGATACTTTGTCAGATGCTGCTGTGTTGCTGCTGCACAAAAAACTGTTTTAGGTGCAGAGCAGGCATGAGTTTCAATAAAATTTTAGTTAATTTACTTTCATATATTTAGTGATAGCATATGCATATAGCAGTAGTGTGTTAGTGCCGGTTCTAGACCAAAACTTTTCCGCTAGGGGACGACACTAAATCTAATAAAAAATACTGCAAAAATGGAAAATATATCCACCTAGTGCATCAAAACATTCAAAGTATTTAAGATGCACCCTAGTGGAAGTCAGCTGCCGTTCCGTTGGTGGGTTGAGGACTCCCGGTTGATACTTTGTCAGGTGATAGTTTAGGTGGTCAGTGAACTTGTAAACTTGTGAACTTGTTGGTTGATGTTAAAATAAATGTATTTTCTTTGATTCTTTCTTTTTTTCTTTAAAAAAAAAATTGTTTTCAGTCATTGCCTCCCGTTTGATACTTTGTCAGATGATAGTTTAGGTGCTGTTGTGAATAAAAATAATCGTTAGCTGGCTGTATCGCGGTGGAAACACCGTCAGCTGGTCACATGAATTTGTAAAATGCTAATTTACTCATTGTTATCCTTATACATAGTAATTTATTAATCTCATGAAAAAGATCGTTAACTATTTATAAGCATTTGGGTATACATATTTTCATTCCTTTTGCTTGATACCCTCTAGCCACAAAGACGATAAAGAAATTAAAAGTAAAAAACGTTGAAACTTCATTCCCCTCCAATTCATTTCTATCCATTCCTTCCAATATTTTCGGAGAAAGAAATGAATCAAAGGACCACGGTGGGTACGTATTTTACCGGTCAACTAATTAATCTAATTCTGGTTGTTTAAATAAATTTAAATGAGTACTTAAATAAATAGATTAGCAACTAAAACGGAGCTAAGTTATACATATAAATATGAGTAGTGTTTTAATGCTGTTACAGCTTTTGTTTGTTTTCAGAAAGGTAACAAGTATTTATTTGGCAACTGAATTATTATAGGTACTCGTATTGGAGACCATTTATGAAGCACATTTTAAAAATAAATCGTCTATCTATTAATTCAAAAATGAAGTTCTTTTAAGTCATGGGTAAATGTTGTTGTTGTTTGTTGTTGTTGTCCTATGGTACCCCATTGGTACAAAGGGCCTTCGTGAGACGTCGCCATCCGCTCCTGTCCTGCGCCTCGCGCTTCGCGTCCCTCCAACTCAGTCCTGCTGCCCGCAGCTCAGCGTCGATTGTGCGCTGCCACGTGCAGGGGTCGGAAACCGGTATTTGCTCCATACAAAAATACCGGTATTATTACGTTCTTTTTCGTTCTTTTGTTTATAATTTCATTTTTAATGGGACATTTTAATAATGCAAAATTGTTTCCTAAATACATGATTCAGTCCTACGTAATGAGCATAAAACAATTCAAAATATTGGGCTATTTCGGGGTTTTTAAAAAATACCGGTTCCGAGCCCTGGCCCCGTGTGCGCCGGCCGGCCCTGTCGCTTGCTCCCGTGCGGCTTCCACTTGTAAGCAATCCTGGCCGTGTTGTCATCTGGTCTTCGGAGGGTGTGCCCTATCCACTTCCACTTCCGTTGTGCGATTTCTTGTTTGACCGGGACTTGGTGGCATCGATTCCATAGATCCTTGTTGCTGGAAATGGGAATCCTTGTCGAAGGAATGGATCTTAAGCACTTGGTAAATGAGAAAATTAAAAAATAAAGTTTTTCAAACTATATCGTGTTATATATCAAATGAAAGAACTCATTGTGAGAATCTCAAATATTTTTTGAAGTGAAACTTCTTATGGCACTTCCAACTGACAGCGTTAAACGTTTAACGCTACCATACATAATAATTTAATTTATATCATACATAATATACATACATATACCAGGCGAACATAACTATGAACATACAAATACAAGAGTGTGACCAGTAAGTTGAATAGGGTAATTTCCCGAAAGTAGGGTAATTGATGCTCTTCTTAATAAATCAAGAATAAATCGCTACCATAGATAATTTAATTTTATACTCTATTATTAACTCACTAAAGTTAACTTTCGCTCGACCAGCACGGTGTCTTATCTCCCTCTCTCTCTGTGTATACTTGTTTGATACATACATGTACCAGGCTAACATAACTATAAAGGAGGTTTAAGAATTATATAACTGGAGAGGTGACAGATAAAAATGCCAATAGATAATTTATACCAACGAGTAAAGTAAGTATAATAGGTAAAGAGAGCACTCTTGAAGCATTTTATGGAAACTGATTTGAAAGCGCCATCTTTGATTTTATTCTGAAACTAAGTATATATGTGTGCGTGCACAACTACATATGCATACATACGTGCACTTTCGTCCCACATAATATTAGGTCTACTTGGCCAGTTTACAAGTACCATTTTTTGTTTGTAACAAAAAACTTTTATTGATTGCAAGATATCAAACAAAAAAAATTACTTGTAAACCGCCCAAGTAGTCCTAATATTATGTAAAAAAGATTTAAAAGAGTTGAATGAATATAACAAAACCATAATAGTAAAGGAAGTATTTTTATTACTTTCAATTTGGTATACAAAGATAGTACCTAATAAGAGCAGGTGTACCAGGTTGTCCCATAATGACCTGGACTGACCCATTTCTGCGCGACATGTCATGACATGTTATGCACTATTGGATAGCACATCTAATCAGTAGTTTTTAAACGGAAGAGCATAGACTTGTTCGCTTTATTTTCAGCTTTAGAGAAAGTTAAGTGAAGGTTGTCGCAAGATTTTTAACAATGTCCAAAATTGAGTACCGAAGTGTCATAAAATTCCTGTTTAAAGAAGGATTATCTCCCGCTCAAATCAAAGATCGTTTAGATGGCGTATTCGGCGAGTCTTCTCCTTCTTATAGCACCGTAAAAAACTGGGTAAACGAGTTTCGATTTGGTCGGGAAGCTGTCGAAGATCTGGGACACGATGGAAGACCAGTGGAGGTCCTCACTTCTGAAAATATCAACAGCGTCCAAGAGGAAGTTTTAAGTGATCGCCGCCTAAAGATCAGAGAAATAGCAGCAAGACTAGGGCTTTCTAAGAGCACCGTCCACCGCATAATTCACGATCATCTTCACATGAGTAAGGTCAGTGCAAGGTGGGTACCTAAACTTCTATCAGCTGTTCAGAAAGAAGAACGCGTGAAATGTGCCTCTAAATTTTTGGAGCTCTGTGGCGAAAACCCTAAAAGCATAATTAAACGGCTGGTAACTGGAGACGAAACAATGGTGCTTTATTATGATCCCGAGAGCAAACGCGAGTCGATGGAGTGGCGTTTTAAAAACGAAAAGCCCCCTATTAAAGCGAAGGTGCACCAGTCCACCAAAAAGCTGATGTGCACAATCTTTTGGGATGGCCATGGTATCCTGATTGTCGATTTTAAAGAACGTAATACCGTTATAAATGGCGCTTACTGTGCTTCTTTGATCCATAAATTGCGGGCTTCAATAAAAGAAAAGAGACGAGGAAAACTAGCCAAAGGGGTACTGCTGCTACACGACAATGCTCCCGTGCATACCGCCTTCGTGGCCAAGGCTGCAGTTCGCGAGTGCGGGTTCAATGAGGTCGACCACCCCCCGTATAGTCCGGACATGGCTCCCAGTGACTACTTTTTATTCCCAAACCTGAAGCGAGACTTGCGAGGAAAATATTTTTTTAATGACGAAGAACAGGCGGCCGTTTTAGGTCATTTTGAAGACAAAACTTCAAGGTACTTTTATAAAGGAATACAGATGCATATTCAAAGATGTCAAAAGTGCGTTGACATTAAAGGCGGCTATATTGAAAAGTAATAATAGTTTTATTTCGCTAGCATAATAATATTTGGTTCCGGCTAGGTCATTATGGGACCTACCACGTATATGTACTTGTACCAAGTAAGTTGAATCCACCGCTTGTAGCTTCCAAATAATCCATTTTCTTGGAATAATAATTGTCACATTAGGGGAATTTCGGGTAATTATATCGCCACGCCACGCTCTGTAGCTCCGTACACAGTTTGCTCCAAATATTATTTAAAATAAACACATGTAATGTTTGATGTCGTGATTCGGGTTATACTATTGGGTTTCTAATTACCCTATTTGAATTTTGCTCAACGTGTTTTATGCTGCTTGCTTGTTTGCTCCGATTTTAGTCTGCTCTGCTATTCACTTTAAAGATATTAGTACAATAATAATTTCATATCAATAATATCTCTGTTTACGATATATTTTTTTCTGACAGTATATATAAATAACGGTTGCTAGGTAACAACATTATGAATAAAGAAAGGTCTTGATCTTGATGTACGAGGTATATGCAAACTTTTTAATGTTGTATTCATGCCTTTAAATTGTATCAATTTTATAGTGACATCTGGTGACGTAGTTTGCATAATCGGAAGTCTCCTTTACGCAAAAGGGATGGAGATAGAAAATTCGAAATTTACGATCTTCGCGGTAGCCGGCCTGTTTCGACATTCGACCTTGTGTAACTTATGTCTTCCTGGTATCCGGGACCGGGACGCTTATATTCACGTGCCAAACAGTCACCGGCTACGGCGGCTACCACACTAAAGATGAAGCTTCATAGTGATTCTGATACCAGGAAGGCCAGAAAGACATGTTACAAAGGGTCAAAATGTGTCATTTTCATTTAATTATGGAAATTGTGGATTTAGCAGTTTTATAGTGGTTTTGATACCAGGAGTATATAAGTTATTCCTTATTCACATTCAGCGGACTCGAACGCAATACAGGTAAGGTAAGTCTGAAGGAGGTTTAGAAAGTTAAATTAAATAAAGCTAATAAAAAAGCTACTAAAGTTTGTCTTAAAAAAACAATATGAGTTCACTTAAAATCAATTTATACCCCTTCCTTTTTTCATTTCCACATTACGAAGTTTCACTTCGTCCGCGCAGAGGGACTCCACGCACTGTTTTTTATTTTTTATAATTTTAGGATAAACAATTTAGAAGTTATTCAAGAAAATAGGCAAAAAATGACCATTCCCCCTCTTTATCTCCGAAACTACTGGGTCAAAATTTTTGAAAAAAAAAAACACAAAATAGATCTTTACCTATAGATTAAGATTACAGGAAAACCTATTAGAAATTGCAGTCAAGCGTGAGTCGGACTTAATTACTTAGTTTTTGATCCGACCCCTACGGGTTTTTTTAAAGACATTTCACTCATGTTTCACATAAAAAATACATTGTTTAAATTGTGTAATGTACGGTACGGAACCCTTGGAACGCGAGTTTTTTATACTTTATAAACGTGTGTTTATTGTCTATGTACAGTCGAAGGAAAAACTATCGATCCAGACAAATGGCTCAAAAATATGTGAACACGACTTTATTGTCTAAGGTGTAAGAGCGTACAAAAATAAGTCGCGGTTTTTATCGATTATTGATAAGTTTAGAGACGTTACTCCTACATTTGACAACTGGCTATCGGTTCTTTAATCTTTTATTTCCATTTTTGTCTACCGGATTTGGAAAGAAATAAATACTTATTTTTTATGATATTTAAACATTATCTAATTTAATAGAAAAATATCATGGCAAAACATGTCTATATATGAGCGGCCAACGTTTTGATGGAATCTCTCTACCTATCTACTTTTTTTCGGAAATCGGAAAAAAAACGGAAAATAATTGGATTTACGGTATTAAAATCGCGTTTTAAATCTTAACAATAAATATCCTCTTTAAAATTATATATCTTACAAAATCTCGCCCAACGCCAATGTAATGCAGAGCTACTCAACACGGAATGACGCTGTTATTAAATTGCACTTGCATGTCAATCTTATCATACGCGAGTCAAGGACTAAAGAAACCGGTATAGGTATGCTCTCCGATTACGCTTAGGTTGTTACGGATCACACGTTCATGTTACACTGGCGTTTTCGGGATATCTACACGCTTGCGAGAAGCCAACCGTTGGAACGTTGACCGTGACGTTCGAAAACAAAAAGTCGTATGTGTATGTGACTATTAATTTCCTATTATGACATGTCTATTTGCCATTCACCGTAGAATTTGACAGATAAAGAGACGTATTATTGCCATATTTAAGGTTAATAAGGTCTACTGTCCTTAAAATGTTGTATGAAATTATAAGCAAATATCAGCTATAATGAGTTAGTATTGTATCCGTGATGTTCAAAAACAAAAAGTCGTATGCTTATTTTAAAGACTATGAACTGTAATGCTGACAATGCTGTAATGCGACATGCTAAAGACACCCCAAAAAATTTGGGGCGAAAGAACAAGTTTCACTTTAAAAATATACGAAATGACAAAACCAATCTATCTTGGTTAAAAAATGCAACGTGCAGATGAGAACTTGCGTACAATCTGAAATAGAGACCTTCGCTAGCGTTATGTCAAAAAACGAAACTAGTGGCTTTGTGAGACACAGTGGGTTTGTCAGTTTGTGGGTTTGTGGGTCAGTGGGTTTTATAGACCTCGCGTAGCTTAAAAATGTAATAATAAAAAATAATTAATTTGTCGAGTCCACAGCGAACTCGCAATAGTCGTAAGTGCCATAAACACTACTGGCGCTTAAGTCATTTATGCCAATTTTGAATATTTTTTATTTGTTTTTCTATAGATTACAGGAAAGCCTATAAAGACATCAAATGCGAGTCGACTAACTAAATCAAATTCAGTATTTCTACATGCCCCACACCTCTAGCCGCATCGTATTTGAGTCTAAAAATCTAATGGATTGATCGCGCCTGACACATCCATATGTAAACAGCATAAGGTGTATAGTGTGTGTGTGTGTGTGTAGGTGTATGGTGTGTGTAGGTGTAGGTGTAGCATTTATTTGTATTATGGATACAAATTGTATCCATGTCTGTTGAACGGACTATAGAACTAAGTGCAGTAGAATTGGAGCAATTTTAAGATAAAGCGGATGATACCTGTATTATTGTACAAGCGGATAATTTCACAGCGGACAAATATTGTACATTTTCGACTATAAAATACAAATACAAATAAACTGAATATTGTAGTAAATGACACCTAAATCCCACAAGTAGACACTGTGAAATACCTAGGATACCAAATCGACTCAGGACTAACGTGGGCCCCGCACATACAATCCACCTGCGACAGACTTGCCTCAGCCTGTTTTGCGCTGTCCCGAATAGCACCCAGTTTATCTATTGAGAACTTAAAGACCGCCTACTATGGATATTTCCGCGCAATACTTTCTCAAGGTGTCGATCTTTGGGGTACAGCTGCTGATCGAGATAGACTGCTTAGAATGCAGACACGCGCCCTTCGTATTATTGATGGCAAACCCGTTGACTATCCTGCACAATCTCTGTTTAAAAAACACAAGATATTAACGCTACCGTGTATATATATATACTGACCGCATGTACGTATGTCAGAACAAATATGCACTTGTATAAATCCAGTGGATCTACCCGCAGTGGCCCAGCCCGCAGGTTGCCTATTCTTCTCGCCCCTAAATGCAGGCTCGCGAAGTCACGAAAGTCACTAAATATTATGGGACCAAAGCTTTATAACTCAGTACCGACCGATATAAAAGAATCGAAAAGTGACACAATATTTAACAAAAAGCTAAAATCGTTACTTGTAGAAAAGGCTTACTACTCGATCGACGAATTCATGATGTCTATGCGATATGATCATTGATTCCATATCGTAACTTCCTCTAAACATTTATATTAACCTATTATTGTGTATAATAATTTTATCTTTATTTTATTCTTAAGAATTTGTGACTTGTAAAATGTATTTTATTTTACCAATAAAGATCTGTACATCTGAAAAGATGTAACACTTTAAACTCTCACGTTTTGTACACATAATTAATGTCATTACCGGGTCTAACGCGATAAAATTTCATTATTTTCCCTTTTATTTCGACGTTTCAACTAGGTTTACAGTTAAAAATAAAGATGTGTTTATTTGTACAAATATAGTGATGAACATAGGTGGACAGTAATTTTGGATGCGTACATTTCACTTAAAGAAGCATGCAAATTTGTCTTACTAGCTACGTACTATAACTAACTAAGTTATACAATAATAACATCATCGGGATACAGATCATATATGATTTCATTTCTACCTACGGTTTTACAATATTACTATTACATAAAATTATTTATTCAATTACAGATGTGAAATATTCATTAATTTTATAATAGCATTTATATAAGTAATTTCTTACTAGAAGGTGATATTTTAAGTAGGACAGATTCCATTATGCTTTCAAATATTTCAAAATTGCTCCAATTTTACTGCATATTCTATAGTCCGTTGAGTCCGTTCAACAGACATGGATACAATGTCCTTACGTTCCTTAAATTTTAAATGACTATTTAATATAATTAACGACCGAATTAACTAGGTCTGGTGAACGAACTTCCCACCTGGTGGTTATTAAGTTGAGGCATTAATTCATTATTGGTTCAGTAATACATAAAATATCAATATCAAAATCATTCAATAAAGTTCTATCTGTAAATATTTTCCTCTAATACATTGAATGTTTTAATGCACCAGGTGGATATACTTTCCATTTTTGCAGTATTTTTCATTAGATTAGTGTTGTCCCCTAGCAGAAAAGTTTTGGTCTAGAACCGGCACAAACACACTACTGATATGCTATCACTTTTTATAAGTTCATGTGACCAGCTGACGGTGTTTCCACCGCGATACAACCGGCTGACGATTGTTTTTACTAACAATAGCACCAAAACTACCATCTGACAAAGTATCAAGAGGAAGGCGATGACTGAAAACAGTTTTTTTTTACAAGTTCATGTGACCAGCTGACGATGTTTCTACCGCGATACAACCGGCTGACGATTGTTTTTACTAACAATAGCAACAAAACTACCATCTGACAAAGTATCAAGAGGAAGGCGATGACTGAAAACATATTTTTTTTTACAAGTTCATGTGACCAGCTGACGGTGTTTCCACCGCGATACAACCGGCTGACGATTGGTTTTACTATCAATAGCACCTAAACTACCATCTGACAAAGTATCAAGAGGAAGGCGATGACTAAAAACATTTTTTTTTTTACAAGTTCATGTGACCAGCTGACGATGTTTCCACCGCGATACAACCGGCTGACGATTGTTTTTACTAACAATAGCACCTAAACTACCATCTGACAAAGTATCAACCGGAAGGCGATGACTAAAAACATTTTTTTTTTTACGTGTTTCGGTGGCTGCCATTCCTCAACCCACCAACGGAGCGGCAGCTGACTTCCACTAGGGTGCATCTTAAATAGCCGTTAACCACTATACGAGTTTTCGCGAGGAAGGCGATTGGTCACGGAAACTGTTCGTGGCTCGCGGTCTATAATAAAAAAAGCCTTTTATTCCTTGCTTGCACTTAAGATTACAGTTTTCATGTTAGCTATTTAAGTAATCTATTTTCTAATGTTAGTATATTTTTTCTTATTTTTGTTCTAACTTCTATATACAATTTTCACTTTATAAAAAAAAATGCTTCATTACTCTAATTGTTTGTGTATATACATTAGTTATTTTTATTTTTATTATTAATATGGTTCTGTTGCAAGAACCCCTGTTTGGGTATAGGCCTCCTCCAAACGGTTCCATCTCTCTCTGTCTTGGGCCACCTGTAGCCACGAAGGTCCAGCGGTTCTGACGACGTCGTCTTCCCATCTCGTATGCGGTCGTGCCTTACGACGCTTTCCTATAGGACCCTTCCAAGAAGTTACTCTTCTCGTCCACCTGTCGTCTTGCAGGCGTGCTACGTGCCCCGCCCATTTCCATTTTAACCTTCGAGCAAAGGTTAGAGCGTCAGTAGCTTTTGTGACGTCACGTATTTATGTATGGCGTATTTTTTGCATTTTCTTTATGTTTAACATGCTGCGCTCTATTCCCCTTTGACACGAAATTAATTTTCTCTTTGCGCTTGCAAAGTATATCGTTTCATATATCAAAGGCTACAATTACTTGTTAAAAAAAACGTCAAAACCATTCAGTTCACGCTTAGGGCGTTTTAACTTTTGTAGCTGTTTGCGGGTTTGTAGCAAACGCTTATAAGTTTAGAGTCGGTTTGAAGCAAACAACAGAAAAACACCGCTTAAAAGTGATAAAAAAAAGTTAAAAAGGCGGGATCGGAAAATACTTACTGAATTGGATAGTGTAAATTGTGTTTGACTAAAAAATACAAGAAACACGTATCTTCACACGTATCGCTATAAAAATTACATCTTCTAGTGAAGAAAATATCAATGTTCCTGGCAAAAATACATCGCTTTCTTTCAACAATTGCCCTCACGCCAATATAAATATTAATTTCTATTAAAGTACTTATCGTAATTATGCAAATGTTTTCTTATTTTCTCGCAGTAGTCGTGAAAAACACTATGCACAACACACACACACTAGGTTAAGTTAATTTAATGTACATATACAATATTGTATTGAAGTCGAAATAATGTATACTTAGTAAATTATACGATTGTAACCTATTGTAATATGTAAGAAAAAAAAAACAAATAAATTATTTTTAATTTTCATTATTTTAGTTTCCCACATGATTCAGTCGTAAAAGAAAAATCGATTGCAGCCACGGGACGGGACGGAAAGACTGGCTCCCCACTAAACACAGTACTATTTGTTCCATACATTTTTAAAATACCAGTTTCATTGAAGCATAGAGTAACTGATACTAGAGCGGTACTGTCATAGTAAATTTTGTAACCCCAGTAAATTCACTGCCATCTGTCGACACACTTTAAAACTAAAAATGAAGATTTATAAAAATACGATAAAATGTATTTAAATATGGATAAATGATTTTTTATAATTTGCATTAATTATTTTTATGATTTTGACCCATGTTCTTTCACTGATATGCGTTAAAATTGTTAAATAACAAACGAAACCGTCAACGCCATCTATACGACAGTAAGCCAAAGCTAGTAGCGCCCTCTGAACAAGAATCAAATTTTCTTGATTTTCGAGGCACGTTTTTTTCTTAGACTGTGTCCATCTATTACGGAGTTATATCTATCTTTGATTGAAGGGAAAAGTTAGGAAAAATATCATTCGTCTGTCAATCATGTCAATCGATGTCATTCATGTTAATCGACTTGTCATTTTTGGCGTGGTTCGCGGCATGGAGACTATATAAAGGAGCCAAATCTCTATCTATGAAAAGTGTCCATCAAAAAACAGCAATTAGGCGGCGCCACCATACACCGAAATACTACCAAAAACAACCTACGTAATTTAAATTAAAATTGTTAAATAACAAACGAAACCGTCAACGCCATCTATACGACAGTAAGCCAAAGCTAGTAGCGCCCTCTGAACAAGAATCAAATTTTCTTGATTTTCGAGGCACGTTTTTTTCTTAGACTGTGTCCATCTATTACGGAGTTATATCTATCTTTGATTGAAGGGAAAAGTTAGGAAAAATATCATTCGTCTGTCAATCATGTCAATCGATGTCATTCATGTTAATCGATTTGTCATTTTTGGCGTGGTTCGCGGCATGGAGACTATATAAAGGAGCCAAATCTCTATCTATGAAAAGTGTCCATCAAAAAACAGTAATTAGGCGGCGCCACCATACACCGAAATACTACCAAAAACAACCTACGTAATTTGGTCGGGTTATTTGTTGCCTTATATCATTATATGGTCCCAGTCCCAGAGCCTAACTAGCGCCACCGGAGAGATTAGGAACTATTATTTAAAGCTGAAAGCGGTCACTTTTGCAACAATTCTCGCCATCAATAAGCGACTGGCAGCTGAGCGCTTGCACACGTGGGAAAGCGAGGTTGAAGACATCTGGCTCCGAGTTAAAGTCTGCCGTACCACCCTACTTATTTGCCTTTGTTACTTACCACCAGACCTTCAAATTACTAAACTTAAAGCTTTTTATTCTAATGTAGAAAATAGACTAGCGCAGCTTAAAACCGACGTAGAATTTTTCCTTATTGGCGATTTTAATTTACCTTACATTCAATGGACAAAGTTGCCTAACTCATCACAAATGATAGCCTCGACCACTTCTCAGGATAACAAGAGCGAATTATTGACCGATGTTATATCTCTATTTAACCTTAAACAATATAATAACATCCCTAATAAAAATAACCGGTTCTTAGACCTGGTACTATCTACACTAGATAATATTAATGTCTACGGAGCTTCACCCTTAAGTCGAATAGATGACCATCACCCTCCGCTGCTAATAGACATTGATTTCGTAGCCTCGCCCTCTGAAACTATAACTGCAAAACTACAAGGTAAGCCTAACTTTCACAAGTGCGATTACCATGAAATTAAAAGGGAGCTAGCCTGTATCGACTGGCAGCGACTGCTATCGAATGCCGATGTGGACGTGGCTGTACTAATCTTCCAAGATAAGCTTAATGACATCATTAAGAGGCATACACCTCTGAAAAGAGCCAGGTCACAAGCCTTTCCGTGTTGGTTTAGCCCTTTTTTAATTCGTTGCTTAAAAGAAAAGCTAAAATTCCATAGACGTTATAAAAAATTTGGTAATCCACTTGACTATAACACGTTTGATCTTCTTAGAACAAGATGTAAGAAACTAATTGACGAATGTTATAAAGCCTACATAGAGTCAGTTCAAGTCTCAATTAAACAAAATATCAAACATTTCTGGAAATATGTTAATGACAAAAAATCTACTAACTGTATCCCTGTCACTATGAAATTTAATAACCTAGTTTCATCAAACGCGAAGGAAGTCGCGGAAATGTTTTCTAATTACTTTGGTTCTGTCTTCGAGAAACCTTCGAGTTGCGGTACCAGCGACTTCCCAGCGTTACCATCTAATAATATCAGCCTAAGTGACACTTATATTAGCATTGACCAAATCAAAGCAAAAATCCAAGGACTTGACTGTAACAAGGGCGCCGGCCCGGACGGTATTCCCCCGTCTTTTATAAAAAAATGCTGCGAGGAGCTTTGTCAACCTCTCTACATAATTTTTAATCGATCCATCAAGAGCGGTACTTTCCCTTCCCCGTGGAAAATTGCTCATATTATTCCAATCCATAAATCGGGCGATAGCAGTCACTGTAACAATTACAGGCCTATTAGTATACTTTCAGCATTTTCTAAATTATTTGAATCAGTTATGTATTGCTCCTTTTACTCTCATTTTAAAACTACAATCTCTCCTAATCAGCACGGCTTTGTTTCTAGCAGATCGACTGTTAGCAATCTACTAATATACAAAAATTATATCTGCGGGGCATTCGCTAAAAAAACTCAAGTAGATTCAATATATACAGATTTTTCCAAGGCCTTTGATAAAGTCGATCACACTATCTTAATAAATAAATTGGAAGGCTATGGAATACACGGTAACTTGCTAAGGTGGATTAAATCTTACCTAGAAAACAGAAGTCAGCTTGTAAGTGTCAAAGGTCATCTGTCTGCGCCAATGAAAGCTACCTCGGGCGTTCCTCAAGGATCGCACCTGGGTCCTCTTCTCTTTGTTGTTTTTATTAATGACCTAGTCGAGCGTCTGTCGTGTCCATGCTTACTGTACGCAGATGACCTCAAGATCTACTCAACAATAACTAACGTCCAAAACTGTGAAATCCTTCAGAGTAATCTGAATGCAATTGCAGAATGGTGCATCTCCAATCGTATGTTCCTAAATACGGATAAATGTTACGTAATTTCTTTCTCAACGTCAAAACAAAAGTTAATTTTTAATTATTCTCTAAATAATTTCACGCTTAATCGTACATCCGTAATTAGGGACCTTGGTATCTGCTTTGACGAAAAATTAACATTCCAATCTCACTATGAGTACTTGATTTCAAAAGGTTTCAAGATTAATGGTTTTATATCTCGCTTTACCAAGGATTTAAAAAACTCATACGTTTTAAAATACTTATACTGTTCCTTGGTTAGGAGCACTTTAGAGTATGGATCTGTAATATGGGCACCTTATTACAACACTCACGTCGACAGGTTAGAAAAAGTGCAAAAGCAGTTTCTTAATATCCTCAGCTTCAGGCTCCAGCTTGGTCGCAGCCTCAGATCATATGCCAGCAGGCTCAAGTACTTCAATATTCCATCCCTTGCAAATCGCAGGAAGTGCAGCGAACTGTTAATACTTTATAAAATTGTACACTCCAAAATTGACTGTCCCACCCTTCTTTCTCTTCTAAATTTTGTCACTCGATACAAATCTCGCAACCCCTCACTCAAAATATTTCATCTACAGATCTACAAAAACAACACATCATTTTATAATCCCATAACAAGAATGTGTCGCTTATATAACGAAACCGTTACCGAGAATCCGTCCTTAGATATATTTGAATGCAGCTTACCCACATTCAAAAATAAAATCCGCAAAATTTTGTGTCCATAGGCTGCGTTCATAATTGTAATTTCCGTAAACGCTTTTTGATTAATTAATTAATTGAAAATATTTAGTATAATTTAGTTTTAGTTTTAGACTTAGGTAGATTAATTACTAGCGCACGCAACTCTGTAAACTGGATCTTGCTACTGTTTATTTTACTTTTCTGTCCATAATCTTGTGTAGAAATGGCATCTCACCTCCCTAGCAATAAATTGTAACTAAATCTTCTAATCCTTCTGTGCACACATGCTTAGAGTTATAGTCTAGATCTGAACTGTATGCTAATATTGTATTAATTCCTGAAATTGTCTGTAACTTGTTTTGTGAGCCAAATAAATAAAATAAAATTCTGCCATAAGAGATTGGCATCCTTTCTATACCATCCATAGTTCGCGGGGGACGAGGAGTGAGCGAGCGAGACCGCAGATATATAAAATCTATGAGTATGAGCGAGACAGTTGAATCGTAGCGGGGCGCAGGGGCATCGGTGTCTTTGACTGGGTTTGGATTTCCCATCACTAAATTTCGGCTGTGACGTCACAGTAGGTGGTAAAAAGTTGGTACGCTTAGTTTCAATTTACAAATCGTGATGTTTGCGTCATCTAGCGTATATATTAAATCTGTGGCCGCAATGGTTTACTTGAAACTTGGTGTTGTTATTGTATGATGTTGATGTACCCTTAAAACGCGAGTCCGACTCGGACTTGGCCGGTTTTATAGGTAAATTTTAGGCGCATATTTTTAAGTTTCCAAAACAAAAACTGCGTCTTGGGCTTAATGCAGATTGGAACCATATAGACATCGAGCCGATGATATGTGTCTATGTGACAGCGTGACAACGATTGTCTGCCTCTTTAAATCGTAAGGTGGTTTATTTCATCACTTAGATAACGCTATCCACCATACGCCTGCTGGCCATCACAACAAACAACCTCGATTAAGATCATTAAACAACAGTACCTAATCTACGAGTACCTGACCTATCTGTGAGAGAGCTGTATGTCCGACTAAGCCGCACCACCATCCGTTATCCACGTCCCAACCCAACTCTACATTAGTATATATATTTGTTTATCAACTATTGTCACTGACCTGAGTCCAGCGCGGCGACATCTGGCGACAACATCATACGCTCGAGCGGCTCCAGTTCGCGCACGAGAGAGATGCCCGCGCGCCCGACTACGCCGCACCACCATCCGTTATCCACGTCGCAACTCTGCGTTAAGAGAATACATACATTGATTTACACTTTATACAACAGAAAACATTATTGTAACGAGGCACAGAAAAACAGTAATGAATGATACATATTGTAAGTTGAGGATTCGGAGTTGAGTAGAAACGAGTGTTCAGCTTAAACGATGCTTTATTACTGTCCTGAATACATAAGTAAATGGTCCTTATATATATCCTATGAGCTACATATCGCATGTTAAAAAAAATAAAAATAAACATTTTCCCCTCACTAGCTCGGAAAGTTGTCGTTTATCCTTCAATACAAGCGGGGAAAAACGCGTTTTATCCACTAGTGGGGAAAGTAATTTGACCTTGGATGGAGCGTGTTTAAGTAGTTTGACAGATAACAAAACGTAAAACGCTCAAGATAATGGTTCGTTCGATATTAATTATCATTAAATAAATGGTTTGAGAATGTAATAAAAAATACCAAATTTAGCTTTATATAATGATTTTAAGTCATAAACCTTAAAATTCCATAAGAAACGTTTGTTTTTTTATAATGATGTTAAATATAATTCTGAACGCACAAGTTGAGTCGATGCAATTTCAAAACGCATCGTTGACATTTCATACATCAGAAATGTCACAGTCAACAATTTTTTTACTTAACCGACTCGCGTAAAATACACAACTTCCAGAGTTTTCTGTTATAATATCGTAAAGAAATGAGTGATTCCAGTGATGAAGATGATCTAACGCCTGTGGATGTTGCACTTTCCTCGCTATAGTGAGGTGAAAAGTTTTGTGTTACACACGGGCGCAAATGTATTTTACTTCTCGTGTGTTGAAACACTCGCTACGCTCAGGATTCTATTTTAGAACCACTCGCTTCGCTCGTGGTTCACCTATAGAATCCTTTCGCTTGCTCGTGTTTCAATTCTACACTCGCGGGTAAAATACAACTTTGCACCCTCGTATAACAAATAACTATTTTTTTTTACATTACTAAGTAACTATATCTACTTACGATATTAACAAATTATGTACTTACACTAACAATATTCAAAGTTTATAGTAAAATAAAACTACGAATATGAAATACTTACAAAATATAGGGTTTGGTGCGATTTTTATGCTCTACATCTTCTTTTCCATTTTTAAGTATTTTTACATTACATCCTAAATCCTCTAAAACTAAATAAGGTCCTACATAAATGCTTTCCATCTTGTTATTCGATACATTTCTTAATCATAAGTAACTGTTGTTGTTATAGCTGACAGGCTTTGAATGAGTCATATTTCTCCTTCCTTTTAAGTTTGCTGTTTATTAAATTGGTACGAGCATCTGCCTGCGCCAGCTCTAATCTATACTTTAATAACTACCGTGATTATATAAGGGATTAACGTTACCGTTTCTTAAATTGCTAGGAAGCATGCATGACTTACCGAAAACTAATTCATGAGGCGTGTACTTTGTCTCCATGAGCACGGTGTTGTTATACGTAAAGCACCAGTAAGGCAACCAGTCGCTCCAAGAATTCGGTTTATTTTCGCATTGTATCCTTAAGTAAGCTCCCATAGTTTTATGCGAATTCTCTAAAGCACCGATTGACTCATGGTGGTACGCTGTGGAGGGCAAATGAATAATGTTTAGTAAATCACATACCTCTTTGATTGTGCTACTGATGAACTCGGTTCCTCGATCGGTGGTTATTTCTAATGGAATTCCATACCGTAGTACAAAGTTCTCTACGAATGATCGAGCTACAGTTTGAGCGAGCGAGCTTTGGAACGTAAAGGATACGCTTCTACGAACGACACGATACACGTTATCCGTTTACACTTCACTCAATAACTTATATGAGCCGTACGAGCAGCACGCTGCAGCTCAGCTAGAGCGACCTCCTGGCGCATCCATTTCTTGTGGGTTATCTTACACCTTCTATAGAGGGCATAGCCTCCTCCAATGACGAATATGACGAGCATTATTCCCAGGATAATATTAGTGGTACTTGCGTGAAATCGAAGTTCGTCGGTGCCCGCAGAAGCCTTATTGTCACCTCCGGCCGCAGTTTGTGCAATGATAACCTCTTCTCTTGATGTTGTAGCCCATGACGAAAGGTGAATCAGCAACAGCGTAACCAATTAACCGTGAGAAGCAACATTACGTTATTTTATTGTCCTATTAACTGTCCACTTGAGCTATATTTACATTGTAATAATTGAGCTCTCAATATCACTCGGTGACTGACCGCACGCGCGACACCGTATATGGCAGGGTCGCCATGTAAGGTGAGGATTCGGAGTTGTATAGAAACGAGTGTTCAGCTTAAACGATGCTTTATTACTGCTCTGAATACATAAGTAAATGGTCCTTATATATGTATATCCTATGAGCTACATACATAACTATATCTAGTATACACTACAATATGTAGTTAAATATCTTGATATTTAACTCGGTAACGCTTGTCATCATGAATCCTAGCGTATTTGGTGGTATGTTACTCGTATATGTACCTGTAATACCTGTATAGGAATTGTAAACTGATCGACCATTTCCTGCAAAAGGTTTTATAATGTAACATACAGGTGGTGAGGAAGTACGACAAAATTAGTAAATAGATAAATTGTGCTCACCGATTTAGCAACCATTAATCCCAAAGGCTTTTGTAGACCCTCCATGTACTGCATACACCAGCTATACAAGTCCGACCAGCATCTGAACAAAAAATGTCTAATTACAACCAAGAGAGCCAGCATAACTGTTACAAGATAGACGCAGACTCGATTAATATTCACTTCTACGTAGTTCACTGCTGTGGGGTAAGCAGATTCAATCCGCTCGGATGGAAAGCCAGCTGACTCGTTCAGTCGTTTACTACACGAGCGTCGCTAAATCCGTGCGTAACAAGCTATTTATACACCAATGTTAGTTACTTGTGCATCAAGTGCGAGTGGTCGGGCGAGGCGGCGCGGGCGGTGAGGTGCCGCAGTCGCGTCTGCACTGCGTTCATGGCCGACTCGCTCAGGTCGCCCTCGCTCGCTGACTCGCTGCTGCCCCATGTTCGTCGGTAGATCTACGGGAAACGAAAATATATTATGATTAAGGCAATTTCCCAAAGGAAGTTGTTTACAAGATAGGTAAAATCACATGAAAAAGTGACCAAAGAAATCGTTACTAGCAGCTGGACGGCCTGGACGTAGCGTTTACCGTGAGCAAGCCGCTCACAAGATAAGTACGATATTCGTCAGGATATCAGATCTGGTGTTAGTGATGTAACAGTACTCACAGCCAGAGCCTTTCTGGCGACCTGGTGGGAGGACAGCGCGGGCAGCGGCGGCGGCGGCTCCCTGCACCATGACACCTCCCCTCGTGTGTGATGTGACAGTACTCACGGCCAAAGCTTTCCTGACGACCTGCGGCGGGAACAGGCCCGGCGTGAGGAGCCGATCGCGGTACTGCTGGTGGGAGGACAGCACGGGCAGCGGCGGCGGCGGCTCCCGGGGGGCCACCATGCGCCATGACACCTCCGCGCTCAGGGTGCTGCCTGTGCCAATAACAAACATTCATATACTAGTTAACCATTATCGGAAGAAAGTACGTTCTCAACTGTACGTAGGGTAGATGTGCATACTTAAGTCATCCTTGACAAGCAATTGGGATTTGCAAATAATATAAGATCCGGACTGCAAATCCCTACACAAAATAAGTAATCTGTGACAAAATCCTAATGTTACTTACTTGTTATGATAGTTTCTCCATCAGGTTGACTCCACAGGGCCCAAATGACGTCACTGCCATCTCCGTAGCCTATTGTATAATCCAGAAGATCCAACTGGAACACAGGAAAGTATTTCTAACGATAAACTATGGAGATTGTTCTGCCACGCTAAAATAACCCAGCTCACCAGACAACTTATTCAATGCTCAACAAGAAAATTCACAAGGCATGCTAGGATTTTTCAAAGAATTTAAAGATACAGCAAATATGCTAAGCTCTGCTGTGACATATCCTGTGTTAATGGTAACATGTCGCAACTTCGAAATATGTTTACCCCAGCGATTGATAATAAACATGGATGACTAGCTTCAAAGAAAATATCAGCTTATAAAAGGCTACAAAATTTGAATACGCATGCTCACCAGCGGACCAATTGCAAAGTCAAAGTTTAGGTATGGGTTTTCTTTGACCAAGATTATGATTGGTCAATTTCACCGACCCGAAATACTATTAGTCTATTTTAAAATTACTCGCTCTGATTGGCCGTAACCATGCTGTAACACTGTCACTTGAAAATACATGACAATGAAAACTGTCTCTTAGTAGACGGTTTCATGCAATATAGAACATGTTTTAATTATATGCAATATTTTTGTACGATAATTTATTATGTTATTTTTAAGTGAATAATGGGATAGATAATTTATTGATGGCCATGTACGTCTGTCGCACGTTTTTAATAGTTATTTACGATACAAGCGCGATATTCGCAACGAGTGGCGAATTTTAAAACACGACCGAAGAGTGTTTTAAATCGACACGAGTTGCGAATTACCTTTTCCCACGTGTATCGTACAATGTTTTACAGTACATGACATATGGCCCATTAAATTTTCCACATAGTTACGTAATGTGCTTGTTATAGCACAGGGTATCGTAATGGAGCACCAGATGTACTGTAAATAACGTAAACGTTTCTATAAATTTTGACCTCAGATTCATAATAAAGGTCCTCTTTAATCCTCAGACATCGATTTTCATCTTGATTGATCATCTCAAATAGAGAAATTCAATATGACGGCCGTTCTTGCCGCTTTTACCTCAGAATCATAATGAAAAGCCTCTCTCAGATTCGCAAATATCGATTTTCATCTTGATCAGAAAAAAAATGCAGAAATTCTTATTTGACACGTCGTAAGAACAGTTTGTTTGAACAATTTCCATATTTTCTCACCATTCTAACCGTCCCTGTAGGGCTAGCACATGTTTGGCGCGACAGCATCTCGCGGCGAGATAGATTATCCGTCCCTCTTTTAACATAGAAAAAGGCGGGTAGTCTGATCTCGCCGCGAGATACTGTCGCGCCAATCTTGTGCTAGGCCTACTGGTCTGCCACAAATATTTTTATACCAAAATTAGCCACATCGGTCCTTTAGCCAAGGGGCTGAGCCAAGAGCCAAGATGCCAGGGACATGTTAAAATATACACATTAAAAAAGCGCCACCTACAACGGCGATTAGTATTTACTACCACTAATTTAAATTAAACGGACTATATCAAAACAACCACAACATATTAACAAATTTAAAATAATAGGATCTTAATAATATCAATGGCTGTTTAAAACTGCATGACATCATCCCCATATAAAATCTGTCATGAGCAAAAGAAATCAAAATAATATTATCATGGCCAAATTATATGTGAAAGGTAATCCCATAATATTTTCAGTGTTTGTTGGAACGGCTAGCACATCATTTAACCGCACAGTAAGGCATATCTTCTCCTTAAAGAAATAATCTAAATACTTCTTACTACGACTGTGACAACGGGCCGCCATTTGCGAACTAAATAGCGCCGTGGCGCAACATTTACGCCCCACCCAGCGTGGCTCAAAATGTGTGGGGTCATTTTGCAGGGCTAGTTCGTCATCTATGTTTATTATCAATCGCTGGTTTAAGGATGAATCACGTTAGACCGGGCCGTGTCCGGGCCGGAGCTTCCGGCGCTTACTTTTATATGACATGACAGCTGATCACGTGATGCTTTCCATAGAAAACGAAGCGCCGGAAGCTCCGGCCCGGACACGGCCAGGTCTAACGTGAGTCATCCTTTACCCGCGATGTTTAATTTGACTGAAAGCGTTTTTTTTCAAAAACCGTTAAATTTTCCACACTTGAAAAAGGCATCCTATAAAAGCCATTGGATTAGGTTATTAATTTCACCTGCGGTCCAAAGATACGACAAACATGTGAGAACTTGACGGCGCCCGCGCCAGCGTCTAGCATCTTCATCACTACGAATTCGCATTCGTTGGGGAACGAGAGATACGCCACTAGTGTCACGTCTCCGTTTGGCCCGGTGGTCTTTTGTAGCATATGACCATGTGCTGAAAATTAAGACTATACATTTTTGTTCTTTGCATTTTGCATAAAAAACACTTATTTTCTGCATAAAGTAGATATTACAATAGTTCTTTAGTTTTCATATCATATTACCTTTGCTATGAGTTTCTAATACGTTTTTCATTCCCAGTAGCGCTAACACATATTTTGCATCAGGCACCCGTTTCTCAAAAGCTTGTAACTTGTAATACAAGTGGATGTCACTTTTTGACAGCTTTTGTTATGTTATAAGCTATTGTACAAGCTCCCCTGGGGCCCGTTTATCAAAAGCTTGTAGCTTGTAATACAAGTGGAAGTCCCTTTTAGACAGCTTTGATTAGAAAGGGACTTCCACTTGTATTACAAGCTACAAGCTTTTGATAAACGGGCCCCTGGTGTAGTGCTAAAACATGTCGGGGGTCGATTTTTTTTCTTAAATCACTGACGTATAGTGTTTAGATTTCAAACAGTCCCCTTTCGGCTTATCCTTTGTCTATTGTTAAATGAAACCGCACGTGCTACTTACTAGCATAAAAAAATGGTAGGGCCGTTTTAACCGGTTATTGAATTACCACTAGGGAATGCAAACCGGTTATAACCGTAACCGAAATAATCGGTTATAACCGGTTATTTGGCCATATTTCATAATCGGTTATTGAGAGTTTAAAATAACCGGTTTCGGTTATTATCGGTTATTTCTCGTATGACATTTTTGCATTTTTTGCCTATAGTTTGCTACAACATACAACAAATACCAATTGACATTGACATATAAATCCTGAATTTGTTAATTGTAATAAACAAATACGCAATGATTATTAAATAACTTCAAATATATTTCAAGTCAAAACTAAATTACCGTCTAATTATAAATTCAATATACGCGATATAATCCGTTTTCATAGTTTTATTTCATGAGTAACTATCGCGGTAACCGAAGACAATATTATACCGTCTTATTGTTTAAGAATCTTAAGTCTCTTTCGCACTGTGATAAGGAAGGGTGGTTTAAGCTAATGGATCTACCTGAGCGGCTAAGTTAGAACGTCAGTCACCAATCTGTTTATCGGGAAATAGCACATGTTAACGCATTCGTACTATTCGTAGTGAATTTTTTAAAAGTTATTATTATAGTATAGGTGTTGAACTGTTGGTGTTGGTTGAGTGAATGAATATTGAACTATAATTTGCCATTACAAATGTTCTAAGGTAAGAAAGTGTTTTATTTACTATTTTTGGTCATTTATAATTTAATCTATCTGTGTACAGTGTGTACCTATTTAACAAAACTTATTATTTTACATCATGTCATGATACTTATGATAATCATGTGTATATGCTTAAATTCAACTTATAATGTAATGCTAACCAAATACAAAAACTATTTTACACTGTATTAATTATGTGATATGAAAGTGAAACATGTAGATTTGAACTGTTAATATTATATTATATTATAATTTATATTATATGATTAGTAAAGTAACCATATAATTTATATGGTTACTTTACTAATGTTGATTGTTAAATTTTAAATAATATTCATAAATCTCTTTAAAATTGATAAACCAAGTCAAAATTAAGTTTTTGTTTCATTTGCTATGCCCGATACCTAGTTTATATCGTTATTTAGTGATATTTACACGTTTCATTCAGTAATGAAAAATAACCGGTTATAACCGAAACCGGTTATTTGTCTGTCATAACCGTAACCGAAACCGGTTATGGAATTTGACCGGTTATTGCATTCCCTAATTACCACTCTATGAAGATTGCAATAAGGTTTAAAATGAACTAATGGGAAAACATATTCCATAGCTGTGTGGTCTTTGCGGTTACTGAGTGCCGGCAAGTCGAACGCTACAGAACCAGTCTAAAATGTGTCATCGATATGCGTAACAAAGGCGCGTTATCGGAGAGCGCACTTACACTGGTTTTTTTAGCGTTGGACTAGCCTGGCCTCAGGTGCCATTTAAAATTATGCACGAACCAGGTAAGGGACAGGGACGGATTGCGATTAAAACATTTTGATGGATTCATGACAAGTATGTTTATTCACTGGGCAACTAAAATATTAAACAGGACCTTTCATTGGGCATAATATATAATAATATAATTTGGCCGTGCATTAATATTTTAAAGGCCAATAATTTATTAGCTCCAAATATAAGCATCATATTATTAAAAAAACTGGCATCAAATTCAAGCCACAAAATAATAATTGGGATCTTGAAATGATAGTTTGGCAACTAAATAATAAATTGGCATCTATTATTGTAAAGCGTATGATTTTTAATATTTGTTGTCATATTAGTTGTTTACACCTAAGTAATCATAGTTGCCAAACTATCATTTCAAGATCCCAATTATTACTTTTGTGGCTTGAATTTGATGCCAGTTTTTTTAATAATATGATGCTTCTATTTGGAGCTAATAAATTATTGGCCTTTAAAATATTAATGCACGGCCAAATTATATTATTATATATTATGCCTAATGAAAGGTCTAATATTTTAGTTGCCCAGTGAATAAAAAGCCTTAAATAAATACATACTTGTCATGAATCCATCAAAATGTTTTAATCGCAATCCGTCCCTGTCCCTTACCTGGTTCGTGCATAATTTTAAATGGCACCTGAGCGCAGGCTAGTCCAACGCTAAAAAAACCAGTGTAAGTGCGCTCTCCGATAACGCGCCTTTGTTACGCATATCGATGACACATTTTAGACTGGTTCTGTAGCGTTCGACTTGCCGGCACTCAGTAACCGCAAAGACCACACAGCTATAGAATATGTTTTCCCATTAGTTCATTTTAAACCTTATTGCAATCTTCATAGAGTGGTAATTCAATAACCGGTTAAAACGGCCCTACCATTTTTTTATGCTAGTAAGTAGCACGTGCGGTTTTATTTAACAATAGACAAAGGATAAGCCGAAAGGGGACTGTTTGAAATCTAAACACTATACCTACTTACGCCCGCGACTTTGTCTGCGTGGGATAATGATGATGACGACAAAAACTATCCTATGACCTTCCTAAAGTAATCAGTATTTTAAAAAAGCGAATACCCGCCACTGCTGTACATCATATCAGTGTACTCACGGGGCGGTTTGGGCCGCACGACGGTCTGCGAAAGCGGCGGGGTGACGACACAAGGCGCGCCGCCGTCGTTGATGGCCCAAGCGCGGAGGCACGCGTCGCCGCATATCGCTACGGCCAGGCCGTGGGTGAGCACTACGCCATATGTTTCTATGCTGTCTACATTTTTTCCTCTGGAAATAAGAAAGTTAAAATGTTGGTCTTTAAACACTTGCTTTAAGAATTAGTTCAAATTATTAATAGAAGAAAACTAAACTATATATTGAACTGAAGGAAAAAGTATTAAATCCTCCAGGGTTATGAGAAACTAGCGATGGAAAATGATGGTGGTTATACAACCTTCCCCTAAACCACACTCTCTCCCTCACTAAAAGGAGGGAAATTCATGAAATAAAAAATTGTGAACTACATATTTTATCTTCTACTTCTTTAGTTGCCTTAAAAGTAATAGAATACCTAAGTGCTCCAGTGATACCAGACAAAAATCTCGGCACAGTAGACTCTCTCTTCAATAACGTAGTAACAGCTGACCCAGCAACAGGCAACTTAACCAGTAGCAGGCCACCTTCCCCGCCATAGCCAAATGCAAGTGCAAATACCGCTTCACCATTATCGAGGAGGAGGGATGCGCAAGTATGAGGCACCCCACTTGCTGTAACCATACAATTTAGCATCTCAAGGCAAAGACAAACAGTAATGAAACTTAAGGATAGATAGTGATCTGACCAAGTGCGAGTCGGACTCGCCCACCGAGGGTTACATACTTTTTAGTATTTGTTGATATAGCGGCAACAGAAATACATCATCTGTGAAAATTTCAACTGTCTAACTATCACGGTTCATGAGATACAGCCTGGTGACAGACAGACGGACAGCGGAGTCTTAGTAACAGGGTCCCGTTTTTACCCTTTGGATACGGAACCCTAAAAAGAACAACAATGTTCAATGAGCTTATGACACATTTATTCAGGATATTTTAGAGATTGACATAAAAGGAATACATTTTGGCGAGAACTTTAAATACAATGAACCATATATTAAAGCTGTATGCTACCAAATGTCATCTATCGTTAACCATATTAGATTAGAAACTTACTTGGATTTGAATACTGATTAAGAATGTGATAATTGATAGGATTATTGATGGCACCGGTGTCATGGAATATTGAAGGAGTGGAGCTGCTCATAGAACCAAAGGTGGACTGTAACAAAAATAATAGTTATGTTGGTATGGGAAACATTTTACAGTATATGTATACAAATATTTGAACAGAATTTAATGTAGCTACCAAATAATTAATGTTATTATTGTTTTAGTTAATCAATCTCATTATTACATGACCCATAATATTTACATATGAGCATGATTATTAATACTTTCACATTACAGTACAAAATTATGTTGATAACATATAGTAGTAGCACGAAAGACCGATTGGTGGAGCAAACGACTACGGGGGGAATAGCGTCCTCAAAGTAGACCCCAGATGCGTTGGGACGACGACATCAAGAAGACTGCGGGGAAACAGTGGCTCCAAGTCGCACAGAACCGCGACGAATGGCGCAAAATGAAGGAGGCCTACACCCAAAGGGTAGAAAAAGGCTAAAGAGAGAGAGAGAGAGAATAGCGCTGTACATTTTTTGTATTTAAATAACACAAGCTACACATGTGCCACATGCAATAAAATAAAAAAACCGACCAAGTGCAAGTCGGACTCGCGCACCGAGGGTTCCGTACTTTTTAGTATTTGTTGTTATAGCGGCAACAGAAATACATCATCTGTGAAAATGTCAACTGTCTAGCTATCACGGTTCATGAGATACAGCCTGGTGACAGACAGACGGACAGCAGAGTCTTAGTAATAGGGTCCCGTTTTTACCCTTTGGGTACGGAACCCTAAAAACAACAATTACAATTTTGAAAACAAAATTAATGATAACATAATAAATATAATATTGCTAATACTTGGTAAGCTATTGGATTGTTACTTGAAGACAATAAAAATATGTAAGTAACAAGAAATTTAATGTACACTAAGGGTACCATCGCCCACACTGTTAACTTCTGCCTTTTAAAATAAGGTCCACCAATGTACATAAGAGTGTTGCTGCATTGTGGGTTGTAGATCTAGACTTCTAGGCGCAAATTTCGTCTGTCTTCGCCTCCCGGGCAAAAACTCATATAGCGGTTAACGGCTATGTATGATGAACCCTCGTGAACGTCAGCTGCCGCTATGTTGGTGGGTTGAGGAATGGCAGCCAACGAAACGCGTAACACGGTCTTTCCATCGCGATACAACTGGCTGACGATTTGTTTTATTAACAATAGCATCTAAACTATCATCTGACAAAGTATCAAACAGGAGGCGATGACACCGATGACTGAAAAGAATTTTCTTTTTTACATGTTCATGTGACCAGCTGACGGTCTTTCCACAGCGATACAATCGGCTGACGATTTTGTTTATTCACAATAGCATCTAAACTATCATCTGACAAAGTACCAAGCGGGAGGCGAAGACAAAAAACTTTTTTATAGACTATTGATGCCATTCCTCAACCCACCAACGAAGCGGCAGCTGACGTTCACGAGGGTTCATCATACATAGCCGTTAACCACTATACGAGTTTTCGCCCGGGAGGCGATTGGTCATGGAAATCTGTTCCTGGCCCGCGGTCTAATCTAATTTTATAAAAAAAATGCCTTAGTAATTTAAAGTTTTAAACAAATAATGTGTCAATTATAAACTGAAATAGATATCATACACTAAAGAAAAAGTGACCAAGACCACCGGTGGCCGAGGCGGGAATCGAACCCGCGTCTTTAGCTTACGCGGCTAACGTCCTGACCACTAGACCACCCAGCCCGGCCGGCGGTTTCTAGTGGTCAGGTCGTTAGCCGCGTAAGCTGAAGACGCGGGTTCGATTCCCGCCTCGATAAATAGTAGTGTGACTACTTAAAAAGAGTTAGTCAATGAAAATCAGCGTCGTAACAATACCCATGTGCTGCGACACATGCTGAGTGTTATCCTTTTCTGGAACCCCTCGCAACAACGTGTGCTTCTAATTAACCTAGACAATTAAGACGAAACAGGAGCCGAGCCCGAACTCAATTTTGAGATTTGAAAGTAAATATCGCCGTCGTGCTGACGGGGGCGGTACCGCGTACCGAGGGACTATCGCAGTGTGTGTGGTTCACGCACACAGCCGCGCACGTTATTTTCGCTCCTCGCCGGCCTCACGCCGATCGCGTTTTAAGTAACTGAATTCAATATCCTTCTACAACCTGCAATCTAATTAACATTTCGAGTTACAGACGAGTAAAAAAACATAACATAACATGGACATACAAGAAAACATTGTTGTATAAAAACATACAAGATAACGGCTGTTAAATTAATCCAATTAAATATTTTTAAATATCATAAACAAAAATATTAAATTATAGTCGTGAGTATTTTAAAAGTAAAACTCCCTTACACCTTGACTTTAAACAAAGTATTTTACTTATAACTTACTTGGTACGTATGAATTAGTGACATACCTAATTAAAAAAGAAAGCTATTACTCCCGCGGGAACAATATAGGCCTTTTCCCTTCAGTACACCTGCATGAAATAAGATCTTTTCGAGCAAGTGTGATGAAAAACAAATTTGCCGCTCTCCGGCTCCGTTGAATAGAAAAAAGAAAGCCTCAGGTTAGATAAAATTATCATAATAAAGAAACATGTGACATGTGATATTTCTTACTTTGATGTAATTATACAGTTTTATTAATGGTCCGTTTTTTATTTACGAGTCAGATTTTGATAAAAATAGGTGTGTTTGAAGAGCTCCTAATTCTGGTCGGAATAAATATGAAACCCAATTTGGGACAATAGTCTAGTCTACAAAACGTTCAAGTAGTGAAAAATATAGTGTAAGCTGTTCGCATAAAAAAAACGCAAATCGATATACAGGTTAGCCGTTTGGTACACGTATACTAGAGGTCAAAACAAAATTTTTGACCCGCAGTTCCTAAAAAAAATTGCCTTAAGAGGAGAGTGCTGAAACCTTTTTTTTTTTTATAAAAAAACTTTTTTTTAAACCTTTCGTATTATTCTCTTATCTATCATACGAAAGGGCTTTTTGACGCGATTCTGAAAATATACCACATCATTACATTTTAGCCATTATTCTTAAATTGAAAGAAAAATAATTTTCAAAACATACCAAGTTTGGGCTCCTCCAGATACGATATTTTTTTGTACAATATACCACAAATGATACGTGATATCCTCCTAACCCCAAAAAAGCAATTAAAAAAAATTGTTTTGTTTTTTTTTTCAATACAAAGTGACACAGTTCTACGGGTTCTACTTCAATACCTATTTAAGAGACTTATGGAACTGTACTGCAGATACGGTACATATTAATCATACAATGATACGTAAATACCTCCTTAACCCTTTAACTTGACCCCAAACTTGGTATGTTTTGAAAATTCTATTTGTTTTAATTTACAAAAAAAATGGCTAAAATGTAATGATGTGGTATACTTTTAGAATCGCCTCAAAAGGCCCTTTCGTATGATACCACACACGATAGGTTTTAAAAAAAAAAAAGTTTTTTTCCATACAAAAAAAATGTTTCAGCAGTTTTTTTAGGAACTGCGGGTCAAAAATTTTGTTTTGACCTCTTAGTATGCGTGTGCCAAACGGCTAAACTGTACATCGATTTGCGGCTTTTCTTTGAAATTGGGCTTGTACGGCTGCCACTAATAGAGATACTAACTCCTAAAAATACGTATGATACCTCATTGGATTCTCAATGTATTCGAAGCGTTTATTCCCACATAAAAAAAGTTTAAAAGCTATTAACAAAAAACGGCCAAGTGCGAGTCGGACTCGCGCACGAAGGGTTCTGTACCATTACGCAAAAAACGGCAAAAAAATCACGTTTGTTGTTTGGGAGCCCCACTTAAATATTTATTTTATTCTGTTTTTAGTATTTGTTGTTATAGCGGCAACAGAAATAACATCATCCGTAAAAATTGCAACTCCCTAGCTATCACGGTTCACGAGATACAGCCTAGTCACAGACGGATAGACAGATTGACAGACAGACAGACAGATATTATTTTAAATGTATTAATTATTCTTTTAAAAATTAGAAAATAATATGGTGTATTTAAAACATATTATGGAATATAATACAGTTATAAATTGATATTATGTAAAGTTATTTTTTCAACAAGTTAGGCAATTATTAAGTAACCATATTTTTCTCGAACTTTCGTCTTTGTTGTAAATAAAAAAAAAAGATAAAATAATTAGCGTAAAAAGTATTTCGCCTCGTGGAGCCCTTTTCATGTACATACTTAACAAGATCACGTCATTAAAATTTTAATAAAATTAATACTTTGTTTAAAATAAATTTTAGAATAATAGTGAAAATTGTAAAATATAAAACAATATTTTAACCAAAGTATTACTATTTTTTTTTTACAATCAAATGTATGAATACGTACTTAGAACTGATACTTTTCTAAATAAAGAATAAATAAACTAAATTGTGTAATAAATTTTTAGTACAAATCACCACAATTTGCTTCTAAAAAGCAAATCAGTGACCAAAAATTATATATAATATATTATATGTTTCGTTCATATATTCAGAAGTGTATGAAAACGTGAAACTATTATTTCTAAAATAAATTATTCATCCCTAATTTACACAAAAATTATACCAAATTTGATCTCTTAGCAACAGATAGGTAGAAATAGAGCGCAAATTGGACCGCAGGAGCCGACTTTTCCCCTCCCTTTTTGGGGGGTAGCCAGGACTTAATCTCGTAGCTAGTGCGTCAGCGGCCCGCTATCCCTTATCCGGGTTTTATAAGGGTATTGCATAAGGCTTAACTCACCATACCCTTTGCCAGACGAAACCCTTTGTTTTGCTTTTAAAAACCCTTATATAAAGCTACCACATTTGAGTAATCGGTAGCCCAAATACCTTTACAAAACCCTTATCATCCGCTCACCAACACCTTGCATATTGCTTATAAGGGTTAGCCTTATAAAGGGCTTCCGTTTTAGCATATAAGCGTGCTAATTTAAGTCGTCTACCTTGTTCATAAAGCACACATTACTTCGAATCCGAGCGATCATCGGCGGCGACGGCGGCGTTCTTTGACTAGGCACGTATTTTCTTTCCTTTTCATACTACCGTAGATATATACTAATCCTGCCTCTTTCACGCAAAGGGAAACCTTTATAAAAAGCGCTTAAAGATAAGGGTAACCCTTATTAAGAGCTAGCCTTATTTTTGGTTAGCTTTTCGGTAAAGGGTTAGTCAAAGGTAGGGGTATGAATGGGCTTGCAGTTCAAAAGGGAAAGTCTTTCAATGTGTTAGCCGTGTTTAAGTGTCGCCCATTGAAAGGGTTTTATCGCGGAAAGGGTTGTCCGGTCCCTGGCGTCAGCTCAGCTTTGTATGAACCAAGGAATAATAAATAGTGTTAAACGATATCCCCTGGGGCCAAAGTGCATACTCACTTTACATACTTCGCCTACTAAGAGGCAAATCGCGACTTTGTTATGGTTTATCGCTAACTTATCCCATCACTAGATTATCAATTCAATTCAATTCAATTTTCTTTATTTCAATTTAGGCATTAACATAATGCACCTATGAAAGTCAAAAAAGTACAGTTGTACAAAATTAAAATTAAACATTCATCCAAATAATCACAAATCACAACATACATTACAATTTACATACTTAGAAAATACAGAATTATTAATAAAATCAATTTCAATTACCTATTTAACAAATTAAACATTTCAATCAATACAAAAAATATATAACAGAAATATAAATAAAATCAATTTCAATTATTTGCCATTAGACTACTTGGTTTGTCACTTAAGTTAATTTTCCATACATCCCGATCTGTGATATAGTCCTTAACTCTATAATATGCCCTTGCAATCAGCAAGCATATCGACATTCAATGTCGACTATTGCCCATTACTTTTCTGTCTGTGTACGTATTTAGAAACTTGACCCCGCCCCTAAAATTAGTGCGATAAGGACAACTGCAGCTTAGGCGAAAAATCCTGAGTAAAAATCTCAAAAATCGAGGTTTCGTACTCACTGTTTTCTCCTCCAAACCTTAACCAATCGTAACCAAATTTGGAAATCTAAATGATTATGAAATTGTCTGTGTCGGACCGTTTTGATTTTTTGGCTAATTGATATCAGTTTTGAATACCACACCTCTCATCCTCATCTGCCGGCGACAGAGACCCTGATCAACCTTCTGGAGCACTCGGGTCTGTGGGGTCGTTACTCCCCAACAGCTCGCCACACGCCTGCGGGCTTATTATTATTATGTGTGAATGCACAGGCAGCTTTATTAATTAATTAATAAAAAAACAAAACAAGTAGATACCTTTTTATCAATACTCTCTGGATGTGGAAATATGAGCCTATGGACTGATGATACAGTAGCAGCTAAGATAACAATGTCCTGGGAAGCTGTCCTTTCATAAACAGACATGCCGCTGAGGGGTGGTGTTCCAGGAGCCACTTTGCATCGCAGGTTACTGCTAGTCAGATTCACATCTAGAGAGGCTTCTGATAGTTCAATAGCATCTGATGTAGTTTGCCTAAAAAAAAGTTATATTTTTTACTTTTTTCATTTAAAATAATGTAATATTTGTCATATTCGTTGTTCGCTCGCTGTTCAATATAAATACTCTGGAAGACCGTCGCTGGGCCGCCGACCAGGTACTGCTTTACAAAATTTTGAATGGGGCTTTGGATTGTCCTCAGTTGTTGCAGAAAATTAATTTTACAGTACCCAGAAAGCATGCTCGACCCACTAATTTTAGACCATTCGCAACTAGCACTTGTAGAACCAATGTAGGGTCTCAGAGTGTAGTTCCAAGGATGTGTAGAGAGCACAACAACCTGTTCAAGGAAACTAAAATTGACATATAGTTGTTTGTTTTTTTTTGTTTTGTTTTGGCTAAGGTTAAGAATTTTAACATAAGTACAAAAGGAAGCACGTAATTTTAGCAAGTTGTGTTTGCCTATAAATGTGAGAATACTCTGGTATGATTTTTGTGTTCATTACTTAAGTCCATTTGTATCTGTATTACACCTGTTGGCAAACCTTAATATTAAATAAAATAAAATATATTGTTTAACTATATACCAGTATATAAAACGATTTCTAGTGTTAGCCTTCTTTGAATCCTTATACCAATATCCTCCAGCTCTCTGAGGCAGCTTGATGTCTTGTAATGTGCTGTGTGTACCGCCTGAAACAAAGTGTTATTATGGATAAATTGAAAAGCAGAAAATCAAGAAACCTATACTTTACAAAAGCATTCCAACGGTAATAAGAAACAGTATAGCAACAGGAAAATAAAGTAATACAAGTAAACAAACAAAATACTTGCCTGTGTTTAGAATAACTTCCTTCCATTTCTCAGGTACGTTGCTAGTCGGGGTAATCTCTTTAAAAGTTATCGGCACCGCATCCACAAACTCCATTTTTCAAATAAATACAGAATTTACAGAAACCCGTAAAGTTATTTTAGAACTTAATGTATTTCAAACGATATAGGAAAGAAAATATTTAGGTTATTTTATGAAATTGCAACGGCGGGTACACAACAAGTATGGATGGTATAGAAAGGATGCCAATCTCTTATGGCAGAATTGTTGTAAAGTGACCGCTTTCAGCTTTAAATAATAGTTCCTAATCTCTCCGGTGGCGCTAGTTAGGCTCTGGGACATGAGTATAACATGAACCATATAAGCAAAAGGACCCGATTCTGAGTATTTTTTTCAGCCGTTGACTTAGGAGCATAAGTTGGGTTATTAAAATTTTCAAATTTTATTTTTTTCCGCAAAACCTGATTTGATTTGATGATGTATTTCTGTTGCCGCTATAACAACAAATACTAAAAAGTACGAAACCCTCGGTGGGCGAGTCCGACTTGCACTTGGCCGGTTATAATTTTTATTAAGGAAGACAATTATAGTTGGTCAAACCAAATTGGCAGTAAATAAGAACAAAAAAAACTATACTCATCCTTTTCTTTTGGGTGCTAGTACTAGTGTAAGACAAAGACAGTCAGATTCTCTCTGTCTATGTTTGAAATGAGACAGTCCTTTGACAAACTATAATTTAGGATGGTTTATGGTGGGCAAATACTTACTTTACTCTTTGGTGGGCAACAAGGGCTTGTATAGTCATAAAGGTCCCTCCACACGGCGCGAGGCCTCGATTCGCGCATGAGTGTGGAGGGACCTTCGGAGTCATACCCTCTTATTCATAAAGTTCGCTCCAGACCACAGTATCAAACTTATGACATCGTACGTAAATGAGAAATAACAAGCATATATGCATCTCTTTTCGGCACATTATCTAATTCGTAAGGAAGTAAAGGACGGGTATACATATTTGCGAAGCATTTTTGCCCGGCTTCTATGCTTTAGTTATTATTCTGAGACTTTTACCAAGCTTTTATTTTTGCCCGGCTTCTATGCTTTAGTTATTATTCTTTATCTATGTTACATACATAGACAAGAAAAATGCGTAGGAGAAACGTCAAGAACCATAGACATAGAATATATACAACAAGAACAGACGAATAATTTAAGAATACTTGAAACTTCACAACTTTGACTGTCAACATTAACTTTCTTATTTAGTCGATTAATTTTTCTTCCAAAGCAAGGTGCTGAGCGAAACTAATTTGAGCTTCATATTATTTTCATTTTTGCAAAATACTAAATAACATTCGCTAATGGTGCATAGTATTAAATTAAAGCAAATCAGATATGCTGACATAAACGTGATAATGGTGTTTTTATGTCTACTAAATCAAATATAGGTCTGTATGAAGTTGCATCGATTTTTTTGTTTATTTCGTTTTAGAATTACTGTAAATAATTAATTAAAATTGGAATTGTACATATTTCATTTGATAGATTTATGTGATATTACCAGGGTAAAGTAAAATGCCAGCAGTATATTTCATTAATTCTTAAGTCAACTCGACTCATGATATTCATGATTATTATTCTGCCTAAGATGTAATAAAAGAGGTGAAAACTGTAACATGAAATCCTTAAGTGGTAGAAACTGTTGGTTTTTTACCTTGCATTATATTATTAAAAATATAGAACAAAAAAATTAAGATATACTTCAATTCATATATTTCACATATAGATATTAAGGTTTTTATTGATGTCATATTTTAATTTTACTTAACTAATTATTTTTAATGGAACAAGCTATAAAATCACCTATTGTTTAAGTTTGTTTTTGTTGCGTAACTCGTAATTTTATATCAATTAATAGATTTTGCAATTCATTATTTTTATTTCCATTAAATTAAAGTATTTTTTGGGTATTATTCTAGATAGGGTTCATCCATTAATTACGTGTCACACGAATTTCGAGGTTAGGTTAGTAAATATTAGTAATTTTATAATAGTTTGTCAAAGGACTGTCTCATTTCAAACATAGACAGAGAGAATCATGCTATTTTTGTCTTACACTAGTACTAGCACCCAAAAGAAAAGGATGAGTATAATTTTCCGGGTTGTGTGTAGGAAAGTAAATTAAACGATTAAATCAATTATAAAAAAAAGCATTTTATTTCTAGGTAAAAATTATGAATATAAAATTATTTTTATTTGCAAACTTAGTCTAGGATATAAACCTAAATTTGTAAGGGTAAAAAAAATCACACCAGAACCCTGAGGAACCAGACCCCAGAACTTATGAGGTATCCAGAATCTTCCACCTCTCTCTCGATCTTGTGCCTCCCATACCCAGTTGGCACCCACCACCATAACTATGTCGTCAGCCCAGTGTGCCAATGGCAGTCTCAGTTTTCTTTTTCCATCTGGACCTCTCCAGGCTGTCACTTGTAAGGTCCATCTCTCGTCCTGGAGTCTGGCAACGTGGCCAGCCCATCTCCAAAAATGATGATCACTCCATAAACTTGTTATTTAACTGTACAGCGAATAAAATAATTTAATAAGTTAATGTGACGTCACAAAATTTGTGACTCCCCCCTCCCCCTTGTCACAACATGTCACATTTTCTTGACCCCCTCCCCCCCTAAGCGTGTGATGTAACTAATGTATGACCCCATCCATACTATAATCCATACTAGTCCATACTAATATTATAAATGCGAAAGTCTGTCTGTCTGTCTGTGTGTTACCTCTTCACGCTTAAACCGCTAAACCGATTTAGTTGAAATTTGGTATACAGATAGTTTGAGTCCCGGGGTAGGACATAGGATACTTTTTATCCCAGAACTCACCCCTCAAGGGGGTGGAAATTTGTATGGGGAATCAATAACCGCTAAACTGATTTACATGAAACTTGGTATGGGGATAGTTTGAGCTGTGGGAAAGGATATAGAATAACTTTTATCCCCGAAATCATCCCTTAAGGGTGTAAAAAATGGGGTGGAAATGTATAGTGTAGACCAATTTGGGAGTGAAAAAAGCATGGATTAAAAAGCAAATTTGTTTAAGAATTAAGGTACCCAAACTGGAGTATCATAATACCATTTCCAAATTAAATACTATATGATTTACTCATATATTATGTAATTAACAGAGGCTCGTGGCAGTTTTAATAAAATTGTCATTAGGGACTTCTCGTTTATCCACTTTCGATATACCTACCGATATGGATACAAGCTATATATCATATTAAAAAAGATTAAAAGTAGAGGTACAGTGTTGATTTTCCTATTGACTGCCATTTTATTGCACACCAGTGAATTGATCTACGGTTATAGTTGTCCCCTAATTTTCATTATCCTTTTGACTGCACTATTATATTGCACACAGCTGTAAATATTAAGCACATCATATCATAGCTAAAGAGCGATCTCTTCTAGATAACTTTTGAGTAGTTGTAAATGAGAAATAGAGATGTGTAATAAAAAACCGGCCAAGTGCGAGTCGGGCTCTCGCACGAAGGGTTCCGTACCATTGCGCAAAGAAACGGCAAAAAAATCACGTTTGTTGTATGGGAGCCCCACTTAAATATTTATTTTATTCTGTTTTTAGTATTTGTTGTTATAGCGGCAACAGAAATACATCATCTGTGAAAATTTCAACTGTCTAGCTATCACGGTTCATGAGATAACGCCTGGTGACAGACAGACGGACAGCAGAGTCTTAGTAATAGGGTCCCGTTTTTACCCTTTGGGTACGGAACCCTAATAAAAACAATGAAAACTTAATAGTTTTACTCTCTGTTTTAGTAGGTACTAACAAATATTCCCTTAGTTTCTTTATAAAATAAATTAGTAGTCATTTTTTTTCCATATTATCTGCTTAATTTACTTCTTTTACAGTCAAATATCCATTAACTATTAAAACTTTTTAATATTTTGTGTTCTACATTCAATATATATGTATCGAAGTCGATAAATGAGGACTCTCTATGACAGTTCAAAAATGCCACAATAATTTCGGTCTCTAGTAATTAACTTAATGAAATTGATTGTCATATATTTTAGTTTGTAGCAAAAAATTTGCTGACAATTTTTTTCCAGTCTAAATGTTAATCATAGTAAAGAAGAAGTGCGAGTCGGATTTGCGCAACGAGGGTTCCGTACATTACATAATTTTAACAATGTATTTTTTATATGAAACGTGAGTGAAAGGTAAATTGCGGTTTACGATTTATGACGTACTTAATAAAAAAAATTACTTTTGAAGACCTATCCATAGATAACCCCACACATATGGGTTTGATGAAAAAAAAAAATTGTGAGTTTCAGTTCCAAGTATGGGGAACCCCCAAAATTTATTGTTTTTTTTTTTTCTATTTTTGTGTAAAAATCTTAATGCGGTTCACATAATACATCTACTTACCAAGTTTCAACAGTATAGTTCTTATAGTTTCAGAGAAAAGTGGCGGTGACATACGGACGGACAGACAGACATGACGAATCTATAAGGGTTCCGTTTTTTGCCATTTGGCTACGGAACCCTAAAAGTTAGGGTGGGTATCCTAAGCCCATTTTGTGTAGGAGTACACAGGTAGTTGCCCTCAGTGCCCCTTCCACTTCTTCTTAAGAGCACTGTTTAAATGCAAATGGTTTGATTTTGGATTTCATCATCATCATCATGTCAGCCGATAGACGTCCACTGCTGGACATAGGCCTCCCCCAAGGCTCGCCACTCCGACCGATCCTGTGCCGCTCGCAACCACCGAATTCCCGCGACCTTCACCAGGTCGTCGCTCCATCTCGTTGGAGGCCTATTTTGGATTTAAATAAAATAAAAATACCAATAAGTAAGCTCTTAAGATTTGAGTAGTTTTCTCACTATCTCGTGGGATCCATCATCCACCTTGAAAAAATGTTGCTTTAAAACCTAACTTGCTGAAGAAATTTAACTATCTTGTTGTTGACATGTGCCATTCTGGTCTTGATCAGCAGCTCCACCCACTTCATCAAATGTCACCGTTTTGAATGTAAATGGCAATGAGAAATGTAGAAATCACTATATGTATGCCTATAAGATTTGAGGAGTTCCCTCTATTCCTCATGTCTATATATACTTTCAATCAAAACAAATATTTTCTCGGAACAGTTTAGAAATAACTGAGTTTTGAGGTTATGAGGACTTAAAGTTGGACCCGGACTCGGACCCGGACCCGGGTCTGAACATGGACCTTAACTCGGACCCGGACCGAACTCTGACCCAAACTTGGACCCGGACAGCCGGACACGGACCCGGACTCGGATCCGGACCCAGACCCAGACCCGGAAATGCTACTAGAAAAGTGGGTTAGGTGGGTGGGTGGGTTTTGAACTGCGATTCTCACAGGACAGAACTGCTATCAGAAAAGTAGGTTAGGTTAGAGCTGTGACCCTTACAGAAACGAAATGCTATCAGAAAAGTAGGTTAGGTTAGAACTGCGACCCTTACAAAAACGAAATGCTACTAGAAAAGTGGGTCGTTTTACCTCCTTTTCTACATAATTAGGCAAAAGATGCTGTCTTTTTCATTTCATTGTCTGGAATCTAAGAGTGCACCATCAACAATAAGTGAACTTTCAGCAGCATCCCCTATTGAAGTCGGTTTTTTTTTCTTAAGAATTATTTAATTACATTACAATCAATATAAGGCTGACTGGTAGAGAATGCCTTATGGCATTAAGTCCGCCTTTTATACTGTAAGGTTTTTTCTTTTGTGCAATAAAGATTAAATAAATAAATATCAAATTTAACGGATTCAAGGGAATCCATCTACACAAAAAAAAAATATCCATATATATTTTATATCTGGATAAAATTACAGATTTATCGTAAAACCTGGCTAAGGACAGGCCAGGGAAGAGACATTTTGCATGTTTGAGTTGCAATTGTGACAAAACTGAGTTAATTAATGAATTGAAATAGATTGTCTATAAAGAATTTTTTTTGCCCATTTTCTTGAATAACTTCTAAACTGTTTATCCTAAAATTATATAAAAATATATTTGAGATTATCACTTAATATATTTGAGCTCTTTGATTTGATATTTAACACAATATAGATTGAAAAACTTTAATTTTTAATTTTCTCATTTACCCCCCAGAAAGTGTCCCCCATGTTTAAAATTCAGTTGTTTACGTTACATGTTCGTCTTTGGGTCACAAACTTACATATGTATACCAAATTTCAACTTAATTGCTCCAATAGTTTCGGAGAAAATAGGCAGTGACAGACAGACGCACGAGTGATCCTATAAGGGTTCCGTTTTTTTCCTTTTGAGGTACGGAACCCTAAAAATATCCAGTTCATGCATGGCAAATATATCATGCATAATTTTAAATCTCAGTGTAACTTACACTTACAGTGCATTTAGATGTAACAGGGATGTTTTAACTAGGTTACTACTTATTTGCACTAAGCAACTAGTGACCTACACCTACTAGTTATTTCTATAATCAATATTTCAAATCTAAATTGTTAGTAGAGGTGCTTGTAAATGTGTGACCCTTTTTTACCAAATAGCGACTCCACTAGTACCATGGTATGCTAGACACTACCAAAACATCGGGCCCAATGTCGGGCCCGAGCAAGATAATTTTTCCGTTTTTTATCTTCTGTTCTGAACTACCTAGAAGTGCAGAGTGAAACCCCTCGTTTGCTTGTGTGCAGTATCGCGGTGGCGGGTTGCGAGCAGGGCGCGGGCGGGGGCGGGGGCGCGGCGGGCCGCGGCGCGGACACGATCCGGCGCGTGAAGGTGAAGATGTCGTCGGTATCCGCGCAGGGCGTGGTGGAGCGCGCGTCGGCCGAGCTGTCGCGCCGCATCACGGGGCTGGGGCTGCGCGGGCGGCGGCGCTCGCCCGGCGTGGTGGAGCGCGTCGCTAACGCGCTCTGCGGCCCCACCGCCGCCGCGCCCCGCGTGCCCCGCCGCCGGCGCCCGTCCCCTCGCCCCCTCGTCTGGACTCAGTACGTCCAGGAGGAACGCTTTCTTGAAAAGTTCTTCCTGTATTTCAACTCCAACGAGCGACGGACGTTGGCTCAAGTCTGCACCAAGTGGCGCGACGTGCTATACTCGTCGCCGCGATGGTGGACCGGCCTAGTGGCGGTCCTCGACTGCCGCGAGCTCCGCTCGGCCACGGGCTTATGCATGCAGAGGTTCTATAACTCCTTAGTTAGAAGAGGAATCCGCGGGGTTGTGTTAGTTTCGGCTAGTGATGATGATATTAATGAATTTATAAGACAATTTCCCTTGTCGGCTCACCACGTCCACGCTATTAGCCTAAAAGGATGCACAATAACAGACAGAGGGCTTGAAGCGATCTTGGATCACCTACAGGTCAGTTTACTAACATCGTAATATATCTTCAAATTCTGAATTAAAGACAGTACAGATTTATTTAATACTGTAAGGCCCTGGTCTGCAACAAACGCCGAAGGTCGCGTCCGGCGTGACGCTGTACGCGACGTATGAATGCTTATTATGGAAATGCACTATAGTGGTCTCTCTCTCACACGCCAGACGCGGCGCACGGCGTATACAGGTTGTCTCATTTAAATCGGTCAGTATGGGAAAGTCTGAAACTATAAGACATACGAAGATCTGTTCGTAGGAACCATGTCATCGATTGTACAAACAATGCATTTTATTCATTTTAGACATCATGTTTCATAGAGCCATTTACTGCTTAAGGGGCCCACAGACTATCAGTCCGCCGGACGATATCGGCCTGTCAGTTAGAACAAAAATTTGACAGTTCCGAACAACTGACAGGCCGATATCGTCCGGCGGACTGATAGTCAGTGGACCCTTTAGACCTACACAATCGATATCTAAATAGAAATAGTGTAAGTTATTTTTTTCAAAACAACCGGGTTCGATTCCCGAGCTGAGTACAGGTTTTCTTAAATATATGAATGCAGTTTTTCTTCATATTAAAATCGATGACATGGTTTCTACTACGAACAGATCTTCGTATGTCTTATAGTTTCAGACTTTCCCATACTGACCGATTTAAATGAGACACCCTGTAGTGCATTTCCATAGTAAGCATTCGTACGTCGCGTACAGCGTCACGCCGGACGCCGGACGCGACCTACGGCGTTTGTTGCAGACTAGGGCCTAATGCATATTCCTTTATTGCTGTAAGAGGTGATTGTATTTAAACGATTTTTTAAAATTTTTTAGGTTCTGTTTGAACTAGAACTAACTGGATGCAATGAAATAACAGAAGCTGGTTTATGGGCATGTCTAACTCCACGAATTGTCTCACTCACGCTTACTGACTGCATTAACATTGCTGACGAAGCCGTAAGTATTTTCAAAACAATGGATTAATTATCGAACTAATTGGATTCAATCAAGAATCACTTCTATCTCCGTGATCGTGTAAAACTTTATGCAAGGTCTTCGAGGTATTATATCTTGCGTTTTTTAGGGTTCCGTAGTCAACTAGGAACCCTTATAGTTTCGCCTTTAATCAATAAGTCCGACAGTCCAATAAAATCTAGAAAAAAAAAGTTTTTAGGGTACGTCCCCTACACGTAAAGTGCGGGTGTAATTTTTTTTTGCTTCAATCGTACAGCGTGGGGTATCGTTGGATAGGTCTTTCAAAACGAAAAGGGGTCTTCAACAAACATTTTGTGGATAAAGTTAATAAATTCGGTAATTATCGCTCCAAAAAAAAAAATGTGTCACCCCCTCTAAGTTTTGAACCATGGGTCCAAAAAATATGAAAAAAATCGTAGAAATAGAGCTTAAGAAAGCATTAATGAAAACTATAGCGAACATGATCACTTTAGCCGTTTTTGAGTTATCGCAAAAAGCAGTCATGCTCATTATACGTGTATTTCATCCCTTTGTTAACAATCTTCTATACTACTAGCTCCAGTTTAGCCTATTGTGACGGAAGGGTAACTACGGAACCCTACACTGAGCATGGCCCGACATGCTCTTGGCCGGTTTTTTTAATGGTTCCTAGTTTTAAGGGTTCCGTACACAAAGGGTAAAAAACGGGACCCTATTACTAAGACTCCGCTGTCCGTCTGTCGGCCTGTCCGTCTGCCCGTCCGTCCGTCTGTCTGTCACCAGGCTGTATCTCATGAACCGTGATAGCTAGACAGTTGAAATTTTCACAGATGATGTATTTTTGTTGCCGCTATAACAACAAATACTAAAAAGTACGGAAGCCTCGGTGCGCGAGTCCAACTCGCACTTGGCCGGTTTTTTTTTTACACTGTGTCACGACAGGTGATGAGATCACGAGAGACTATAGAGATGACGGTATTCTTTTAAATACCATAATCTAAACGAGCTGTAAATGTTGTAATGCTCTACTTTAACTTCTCTTTCAGTCACACTTTTTGATCGTAGAGCTCAATCCGCTGTATCTAGTGTTCTTCCTGGTTTCGGCATCTGATAGTTTTTTTTAATACAGGTAGGAGCAGTGGCGCAACTCCTGCCGTCCCTATACGAATTCTCCCTTCAAGCATACCATGTAACGGACGCGGCGCTCGGCTACTTCTCGCCCAAACAGAGCGCCTCGCTCAGCGTGCTGAGGCTGCACAGTTGCTGGGAGCTCACCAATCACGGCGTCGTCAATATTGGTGAGTGTTATATGAGTTAAAAGTGAAGTGTACAAGTTAAGTGTAGTTACCACTCAAACAGAGCGCCTCGCTCAGCGTGCTGAGGCTGCACAGTTGCTGGGAGCTCACCAATCACGGCGTCGTCAATATTGGTGTGTTATATGAGTTAAAAGTGAAGTGTACAAGCCAAGTGTAGTTACCACTCAAACAGAGCGCCTCGCTCAGCGTGCTGAGGCTGCACAGTTGCTGGGAGCTCACCAATCACGGCGTCGTCAATATTGGTGAGTGTTATATGAGTTAAAAGTGAAGTGTACAAGCCAAGTGTAGTTACCACTCAAACAGAGCGCCTCGCTCAGCGTGCTGAGGCTGCACAGTTGCTGGGAGCTCACCAATCACGGCGTCGTCAATATTGGTGAGTGTTATATGAGTTAAAAGTGTAGTGTACAAGTTAAGTGTAGTTACCACTCAAACAGAGCGCCTCGCTCAGCGTGCTGAGGCTGCACAGTTGCTGGGGGGAGCTCACCAATCACGGCGTCGTCAATATTGGTGAATGTTATATGAGTTAAAAGTGTAGTGTACAAGTTAAGTGTAGTTACCACTCAAACAGAGCGCCTCGCTCAGCGTGCTGAGGCTGCACAGTTGCTGGGAGCTCACCAATCACGGCGTCGTCAATATTGGTGAGTGTTATATGAGTTAAAAGTGTAGTGTACAAGTTAAGTGTAGT
This sequence comes from Cydia strobilella, assembly GCF_947568885.1. Lineage (NCBI taxonomy): Eukaryota > Metazoa > Arthropoda > Insecta > Lepidoptera > Tortricidae > Cydia > Cydia strobilella. The sequence continues at coordinate 10,581,601 of NC_086051.1, forward strand.
TACCACTCAAACACAGCGCCTCGCTCAGCGTGCTGAGGCTGCACAGTTGCTGGGAGCTCACCAATCACGGCGTCGTCAATATTGGTGAGTATTATATGAGTTAAAAGTGTAGTGTACAAGTTAAGTGTAGTTACCACTCAAACAGAGCGCCTCGCTCAGCGTGCTGAGGCTGCACAGTTGCTGGGAGCTCACCAATCACGGCGTCGTCAATATTGGTGAGTGTTATATGAGTTAAAAGTGTAGTGTACAAGTTAAGTGTAGTTACCACTCAAACACAGCGCCTCGCTCAGCGTGCTGAGGCTGCACAGTTGCTGGGAGCTCACCAATCACGGCGTCGTCAATATTGGTGAGTGTTATATGAGTTAAAAGTGTAGTGTACAAGCCAAGTGTAGTTACCACTCAAGCAGAGCGCCTCGCTCACAGTGCTTAGTTTTCACAGCTGCTGAGCGCTCACCAATCAAGCAGTGGTCAAAATTGGTAAGTATTATACAATACAAATTAGAAGTGTCTTAGATGGGTACCACCCAAACAGAGTGGCTTGCTCAGCATGTTAAGTTAGTAACTTAGCTTAGTATTAGTAGCTACATGAGTACTTACATGACCGTCAGTCGGTTCGGCCTCGGTTTAGCTTAGTGATCGTTCGTTATTACTAGAAAGAAAAAGAAAACAAACGTATAAGGAACATGGAACATCCCATACTTTTCTGTCTTTCAAATATCATATAGGTTTAAAAAAAACATTATTCTGTATGTATTGATATGATATGTATTTTCTATGTGTATTGATTACCTAATTTCGTAAATAATCGCTCCAAAGGTCTGAAAAAAAAATCCGCTGCTGTAACTTATGCTCCGTGATGGGTCCAAATAATATGAAAACCGGCCAAGTGCGAGTCGGACTCGCGTTCCAAGGGTTCCGTACATTACACAATTTTTAACAATTTACCTATTTTTTATGTGAAACGTGAGGTCTAAAAAATCCGTAGGGGTCGGATCAAAAACTAAGTCATTAAGTCCGACTCACGCTTGAACATTTATAATAGGTTGACTGCACATTTCTAATAGGTTTTCCTGTGATCTATAGGTATAGAGCTATTTTGTATATATTTTCTTCAAAATTTTAGATCCAGTAGTTTCGGAGATGAAGGGGGGATGGTAATTTTTTGGCTATTTTCTTAAAAAACATCTAAACTATTTATTTTAAAATTACAAAAAAAATTATTTGAGATTCTCATTACGAGCTCTTTTATTTGATATGTAACACCAAAGATAAATATAACTCCGTAATAGATGGATACAATCTAAGGACAAAACGTGCCTCAAAAATCACGAAAATTTGATTCTCGATCAGATGGCGCCACTAGCTTTGGCCTACTCTCGTATAGAGGGCGTTGACGGTTTCGTTTGTTATTTATAATTTTAACGCATATCCGTTAAAGAACACTGGTCAAAATCATATAAAAATAATTAATGCAAATAAAAAAATCATCCATATTTAAATACATTTTAACGTATTTTTATAAATCTTCATTTTTAGTTTTAAAGTATGTCGATAGATGGCAGTGAATTTACAGTGGTTACAAAATTTACTATGACAATACCGCTCTATCTTATTATATCCTCTTTGGTAACACGATATAGTTTTAAAAACTTTATTTTTTAATTTTCTCATTTACCCCCCAAAAGTGGCCCCCATGTTTAAAATTCATTTGTTTACTTTACATGTCCGTCTTTGGGTCACAAACTTGCGTACGTGTACCAAATTTCAACTTAATTGGTCCAGTAGTTACGGAGAAAATAGGCTGTGACAAACTGACAGACAGACAGACGCACACAAGGGTACACTACATAATTCCGAAAAATGTTATGCCGAATTTTATTATTCCGATTTTTAAATGCTCGACCTATCAAAATTCCGAATGTCGTAATTACGAATGATGAAAATCACGAAGATTTTATGGACTACAGGATCCCAAGCTGGTGGTAGAGAAAAGCCATCTTCCCTATTAAAGTTCGGATATTTCTTAATCTCAATGGCCTCGCGCAGCATTCTGGGTATGTAACGCTTCTCCTTGGCAAGAACCAGAGGCTTATCAAACTTGATTGAGTGATTGGCTTTATCCATGACATGCTCACAGACAGCAGACCTAGGTCGACGGTGCTTGACATCAGCTATGTGTTCCTTCACCCGAGTGGAAATGCTCCGTTTCGTCTGCCCGACATATGATAGGCCACACTCACAGTCCAGCCTGTACACTCCACACTTTTTTTTTCATTGGAAAAATGCTTTATGCATACCCACACCCTCGGGGGAGAAAGTGCGGGTTATGTGGGACTCGGCAAAAGGCGCCACTACCCACTAAAAAACCAACGCGCCATTCTAACCTAACCTAACCCACTTTTCTGGCGACAGTTCGTTTTCTTGAGGGTCGCAGTTCTGCCGAATTTATTTATGCCGAATTTTTATGCCAAAAATATTTTATGCCGAATTTAACGTGATGCGGCACGACAGGCACCCGTAATAATTACTAAAACGTGAGTCTTTATTTGAATATCACGAATTTCATTTTTCCGACCTTACAAAAGACCGAATTTCTGAATTCCGAATTATTTTATTTCCGATCGGACAATGGGTTTTTCGGAATTTAAGAATTCGGAAAATATTTGTTTCGGAAAAGTGTTAAATCGGAGCTTTCGGTCAAATGACAGTCGGATATTAAATTTTCGGAAATAGCACATTCGTGATTTTCTCCCATCGTGTTTTTAAAAATCGTAATTTTGATATTTCGGACTTATAAAAAATCGGGATTATGAAAATCGCGCTTATAAAATTCGGAAAAACTTATTTCGGAATATTTGGGTGTTCCCATCCTACAAGGGTTCCGTTTTTTCCTTTTGAGGTACGGAACCTTAAAAAGTAAAGAGTCACTGAAAACTATTTAGAATGTGATCCGGTTAGCACCGTTTAAGTTTTCGCAAACAGTATTGAGTAGTAAAAACCGGCCAAGTGCGAGTCGGACTCGCGCACCGAGGGTTCCGTACATTACACAATTTAAACAATGTATTTTTTATGTGAAACGTAAGTGAAAGGTAAATTGCGGTTGACGATTTTTGACGTATTTAAAAAAACTACTTCCTAGATCTCGATCAAACCAATTTTCGGTAGAAGTTTGCATGGTAATGTACATCATATATTTTTTTTAGTTTTATCATTCTCTTATTTTAGAAGTTACAGGGGGGGGGGACACACATTTTACCACTTTGGAAGTGTCTCTCGCGCAAACTATTCAGTTTAGAAAAAATTGATATTAGAAACCTCAATATCATTTTTGAAGACCTATCCATGGATATGGGATATGGGTTTGATGAAAAAAATAATTGAGTTTCAGTTCTAAGTATCGGGAACCCCAAAAATTTATTGTTTTTTTTTTCTTTTTTTGTGTGAAAATCGTAATGCGGTTCACAAAATACATCTACTTACCAAGTTTCAACAGTATAGTTCTTAGTTTCGGAAAAAAGTGGCTGTGACATACGGACGGACAGACAGACAGACATGACGAATCCATAAGGGTTCCGTTTTTTGCCATTTGGCTACGGAACCCTAAAAAGGACCTGTAGTCGTGACGCACATCTAATTCCAAGAACCGGCACGTGCCATCCATCAGGCAAGTTAATTAAAGGTCTATAAAAATAGATGGAGCCTGAACCTGAAATAGAAATAGGTATAACATGTTCAAAGAACATAACAGAGAGCTTCCAATTAGTCCAACTGAGTGCTCTACATCCACATGCATTCGTGTTTCCGTGTCAAGAGACCGATCTTAGCATTGTGCCCGGTCTCGCATGCCTACAATACTTTAGTTAAATAAATGCTTGGCATACGTATTGTAACACGCTTTAGCCCATCTTAAACCTAACCGCTAGGTTATAAGAGCTACAGTGACACTGACTAAGAGTTTGCGTAGTGCGTAGTGCGTAAAACAATTAAATTAAACGGCTTGAAACGTCTCTTGGTTATCTGCACTTATAACGTATGCGGAGTGAAATCTGGACAAAATTTAATGTCGTATTAAATAAAAACAACATATTATGGTTATTTTTCATAAATTTTCATGTTGACATCGTTAAATAAATGCAAGATAATGTTTACTAAAATGCGAGATTTTTAACGGAAGTTGTGGTACTTTAAAGCCATCGGTGTCGAAAACGCAAATGTTGTCTTTTTTTTAACCGACTTCAAGATTTCAAAAGGAGGAGGTTATCAATTCGGTTGTTTTTTTTTTTAAATGTTTGTTACTCCATAACTCCGTCATTTCTGGACCGATTTTGACCGATCTGGACCGAAAATTCTTTTTTTGATTGTAAATATATACATCCCGTCCCGTTTTTGTCAAAACGCAGTTCTGATGATGGGATCCATGAGGAATCGAGGGAACTCCTCAAATGTTAAAGGCATACATATAGTGATTTTAGTATTTTCATCAACAAATCAAGCACTTACATTTAAAAAAGTGACATTTGATGAAGTGGAACTGCTGATGATGATCAGAACGGAACTCTTTAATGACGCATAGTTCACGTTTGGCGATTTGTCCTCTTCGTTATGATTGTTAAGCAAGTTATGTTTTCAAGAAACATTTTTGTCAATCTCGAGTTCTGATGATGGGATCCATTAGGAATCGAGGGAACTCCTCAAATGTGAAAGGCATACGTATAGTGATTTTTGTATTTTTATCAACAAATCCAGCATTTCCATTTTAAAAAGTGACATTTGATGAAGTGGAACTGCTGATGATGATCAGAATGGAACTCTTTAATGACGCATAGTTTACGTTTGGCGATTTGTCCTCTTCTTTATGTTTGTTAAGCAACTTAAGTTTTTAAGACATATTTTTGTCAAGCTCGAGTTCTGATGATGAGACCCATGAGGAACCGAGGGAACTCCTCAGATGTGAAAGGCATACATATTGTGATTTTTGTATTTTCATCAACAAATCCAGCATTTACATTAAAAAAAGTGACATTTGATGAAGTGGAACTGCTGATGATGATCAGAATGGAACTCTTCAATGACACATAGTTCACGTTTGGCGATTTGTTCTCTTCCTTATGGACCCAGACCCAAACTTGGACCCGGACTCGGACCCGGACCCGGGTCTGGACATGGACCCCAACTCGGATCCGGACCAAGACCGAACTCTGACCCAAACTTGGACCCAGACAGCCGGACACGGACCCGGACTCGGATCCGGACCCAGACCCGGACCCGGAAATGCTACTAGAAAAGTGGGTTAGGTTAGGTTAGGTTAGAACTGCGACCCTTACAAAAACGAAATCCTACTAGAAAAGTGGGTGGTTAAACCTCCTTTTCTACATTATTAGGCAATATTATAATAATTAGGCAATTAGGCAAAAGTAGGCAAAAGATGGATTAGGATAATTAGGCAAAAGATGCTGTCTTTTTTATTTCATTGTCTGGAATCTAAGAGTGAATCTTCAACAATAAGTAAACTTTCAGCGGCATCCCCCATTGAAGTCGGTTTTTTTTTCCTAAAAATTATGTAGTTAAAATTTTATCTTCCTTAGGAAAACTTTTTTAGGATACTTCGTATGCTCGACATATTTCACATTCTCGTCCATTGGATCATTGGTATTTTCAAAATAGTAGTTACCTTGTCATAAATTTATATTTTAAGTGACATGATTAGTCCCCCATACATCCCATTACGCAAAAACAGCTGTTTTTGTACATTTTTGTGGGTATGACGAACCCACATTATCAAAGTTATTTTTTTTATTTTCGGAGACGGTGACCTTATCTTTTCTGAAATGTTTGCCGATGCCCATATCTTCAAGATATTTTTAGACAGTTCTACTGCCACATTTGAATAATCTCATGACCTTTCTGTAAGATTTTGTGACTCAGCGGGCTGTCATTTTCTTCACCGATCTCTCCCAGGAAACTGGCTAATGCTGGAATGTTTACCTGATCCAGACTTTCTAGTGGTAGTTTTTTTAAGAAAAAGGATTTAAAAATATTATTAACTTACCTCCACCTCTAACCCGCTTCCACAAAATGAACCACTTATCTTCGCTTTCAGCCATAGGGAAATAGTACTGGAGAAATTACATACAGTTTCGCGACGGTGTTCTTCTAGATTGACCACTATTGCAAGAGAAAGAATCCAATGACCATGAAACTTACCGGATTAATTGACAGATACATATAGACTTTAAATTGGTAGTTGGATATAATTTCAGTTCAAAACTTTGTCCAGATTTCACTCCGCATACGTTAGGGTAGTTTTTATCCCAGAAATCATTCTTTAAGGGGGTGAAAAGGGGGGTAGAAGTTTTTATGGGGAATCGATAAAATGCAGATTGGATAAAAAATAAGCTAACCAAATTACTAACTCCACGCAGACAAGTCGCGGGCAAAAGCTAGTACGTAAATATTCCTAAAAATAGCTTTACCCCCGGATCTGAAATCTGAAATCACATTACTCAAAAAAAAAGTGACTAGATCTACCGAAATTAAACTGCCTTCTACTAGAACTACCGTGAAACTACCTCGCGGACCGTCTCCTAATGTGGTTGGGCTGACTTTAAAATATAATGTAACATGATTTTTTTTTACCCGCAGTGCATTCTCTTCCCAACCTGACCGTACTGTCACTAAGCGGGTGCAGCAAAGTGACTGACGAAGGTGTAGAGCTCCTAGCTGAGAACTTGCCGCGGCTCCGCTGCCTCGACCTGAGCTGGTGCCCGCGCGTCACCGACAACGCACTGGAGTACATCGCTTGCGACCTCAACCACCTGGAAGAACTGACTCTAGACCGGTATGTTCCTATCCTAACTTCGAGCGCATACAATATTGACGGATTGAGCTTCTAGCAAAGAACTTACAATACAGTAAAACAACCTCCAACGCGTGCAATAGTGACAGATGATTGAGCTCCTGGCTGAGAATTTGCCGCGGCTTCGCGTCCGCGCGTTACTCAATGCGCTGAAGTACGTTGCTTGCGACCTTAACCATCTGAAGAAACTGAGTCTTCACTACACTTTACACAAGTATGTTTATGTTTATTTTTGATGCAAAATCATAGGTAGTAGGATTTTTATGTTCGGAAATAATAGTCACCAGTTTTTTCTACATAAACCATAACTACCTATGATATTAGTTAAATATGCATAATTCCATAATCATTTTACACACATTATATTTACCGCCGACTAGAAAATGTTTTTTTTTTTTTGCGTGATTACTTTTCTTCAAACTTTAATACGAAGTCGGGGGTTCATATTCTTCTAAGTTTCATCAATCAATTTTTTTTGGATTTTCTTTCTTTTGGTATCCAATGTTTAAAATTCAAACTTTTTTAATTACAGTTGCGTGCACATAACGGATATAGGCGTGGGTTACATCAGTACGATGCAATCGTTAGTGGCGCTGTTCTTGCGCTGGTGCTCGCAACTCCGTGACTTTGGCGTACAACATCTCTGCGGTATGCGGTCGCTGCAGCTGTTGTCACTGGCCGGTAACAACTTTATATTCCTTCCTTATACAGAATGGCTAAAAATAAGTGCATTCCCGTTGCCGTTGTCTCGAAAAAAAAAATTTACGCTACCATAGAAAATGGACCAGCCAAAATGTATGATACAGCCAGTTTTTTTTTTCGCGATTCCCATAGTAAAAGTTGCTCAGTATAATCCCAAAACCTCCCTGGCAACGGGAATCTTCTTTGTCCTACCCTTATCCCAGTTTATCTGGGGTCGGGTCTTCCCGTACATTTGCGCCAAAGAATTCTATTTCGGGTTGTCTGTGGGTTAATGTTCTGCTTCTGGACCTCTCTTTGCACGTTAGACCACCATGTAGAAGGTGGCCTGCCTTGTCCGGCTTGTCCCTTCGGCTGTTCTGGGAGATTAAGGACCCGTTTTATGGGATGAGTTTCTTCACGCCTCATTACGTGCCCGTACCAACGTAATCGTCCTTCTTTCACCTTGGCATTTCCCTGGCAACGGGAATGTACTTATTTTTTAGCCAACCTGTATAAAGTACAGATAAAGATCATCGGACGCTCATGTATTGTACAGTTCATGTTATTAAACATCAACACGGGCAAAGTGACAAAATTATGTATACAGGTCATTATTGCCCAACATTAAGGTCGTGTGAACATAATTTTGCCACTTTGTCCGTGTCGATTTTTAATGCTTTGACTATACAAATAAACATAGCGGTGGGTTACATCAGTACGACGCATTCGTTGGTGGCACTGTTCTTGCGCTGACGCTCTCATTTGCGTGATTTTGGCGTGCAACGTCTCTACGGGATGCGGGCGCTCCAGCTGCTGTCACTGACCGGTGGCCGGGAACTCGAGAGCCCAGTATCGATTTTAGTCGAAAAATGTTAAATTGATAGATTTAGTCGGTGAAATTGTACACATTTTGTTACGTAATAGAAATAACAAGTAGGTACTGGTTTCTATTAGCACGTCTTTTCATCATGCCGTTTAATAGATTTTTTTTTTTTAAAACAGACACTAAATTAGTAATGATTTTTTTTCTGATGGACGTTTAGATAATCGCGCGTAAAGCATTTTTGAATTTCGTAAAGTTTGGACTGCTAATAATTGTAATTTTGTATTACGCATATCCTGTACTCCACCTTTAACAGACTACATTTTTGTTATTATGACTTTGAAGTAGTGTAAATCAAAGTTAGACGAAATCAATTTTCTCCAGAAATAACTTCTAAACTGGTGACAATTTCTCTGAAAACGGACTTAATTTCAACGTAATTTATTTGTGAGTGACTTCCACTTCACTGCTTTAGGTAGTCTAGTAGTATTCTTTTGTACGGGCGATGAGAAAAATTGGTCTCATGTAATGGTTTTTTCATACAGGTTTTTTTTAAATGTATTGTTTACTTAATTTTTTTTACTAGAGGTTTTTTAGTAATATGCTGAATATCCTATTGTAATTCACAGTATTTCATTGCAATATTCATCATAAATTTGTATAAAATGACTAGTAAAATATGCAACCTACAAACTAACCTGTATTGTTTACTCTATACAAGCTCATACAAAAACACTCAAAGGTGATATATTATTGGCCGGTACTGTACTTGTTATTTAGATATTACGTAACAAAAGGACGACTTTCGACGAATTTCAACGACTAAATTTATCAATGTTACATTTTTGCTCTAAAATCGTTACCGGGCTCTTAATACTCGTTACGTTGTCTACTGTCATTGGGCGCACACATATACATAAACGTGGGATACATAAGTAAGATGCAGATATTAGGAACACTGTTTACGTGTGAGTAGCACGTACATCTCTAAGTGATGAGGTGTTTGGTGTGTTTTAATGTTTGTTTGTCTAATGATTGGCGCAGTCGGTGGGATGGAAGAAAAATTTATTAGTAACAGTTTAGTAGTTATCTAATATCTTATAATAATTGCAATATCAGTATCATATAATTTGAATAGGTTGCCCGCTGCTGACTTCAGGCGGTCTCTCAAGTCTGATCCAACTGCGGCAGCTCCGAGAGCTCGAGCTGACAAATTGCCCCGGCGCCTCGCCCGAGCTCTTCGACTATCTGCATGAGCATCTACCCCGGTGCACCATCATAGAGTAATCAGTGTAATCACGTCAATTCAACAGGTACTCGAGGAAAATCATTTTCGTTGCATTTTGCATTCAATACTGAACACGTCATATTGTATGATGTTTGTCATGTTGTATGATGCCGTTTGATCAGTATTTATTTTTATAGAGCTGTACCGAATATACAGTTCAGATCTTACCTAACCGAATATTCGGCCGAATTATTCGATTCATCTGTATCATCTCATAATTTGAAAACGCTTTAATTAAATTAGCAGCGACAGATGAATCGCTTCTTAGGCAATTCCCTAGAAACAAACAGGTCAAAGGCAAGAGACACTCAAACAAATCACCATTATCCAAATAATCAAAATATCCTGTGGATTCAACATGCTGAATACCAAATCTTCAGAATTCGAATAGCAGAAAAACGGTTCTGTTTTAGTTTAAATTATAATGATTTGTTGATACATAACTTTTCATTATAATTATCATGAAGATTACCTATAAGATTGTAACGAAAATAATTACTTATTTATTTTAGCGCCACCTTGTAGACACTTATAAACCTCGATTTGATCATCAGTAATGGCAAGATGGCGGCATCTAATTGCGGATTTTGACCAAACAAACGAAAAACGGCTCCAGCACAATATGTTAATTTTTCTTAACAATCTATTGCAGATGTGTTTATTTGTTCGTTTGGTCTAAATCCAATAACTACCAAACATTAAAAAAAGAAAGTATTTATAATTTTATGACGCACGTATTATTTTGATAATGTAGTTATTCTGGTCCTTTTATTATTGAGTTGGTTTATTGCTCATCTTTGGATTGAATAGCAATATTGATTTTATATTTATTTAGGTATATAGAAAATAAGGATAAGTCAATTGTTTAGTTTGTGTAATTATTTAGATGTTATAATATTTACATAAACGGTTAAATATTTCATGTAGAACTGTTTGTATTGGTAGTTTTGTAGAAGCATTGCAGAACAATTCAAAACACCTACCTACAATATGCAAAACACACAATATGATCAAGTTCTAACTATTTGCTCAAATTGTTTTAAATGTTATGTCGAAACTGCGTCTGAAAAGAATATTATAAAAGTGTTTATGTAATGATTTACTAATCAGCTTGTACATATTTAAATCAAAATCGGATAATTTTAAAAAGTGTGCATGAGATTTTTCGCAGATATGAGCAGATTATACAATGAAAATACTGAAATGCATCTACTTTAATGAAATCTTTTAAAAGAGCCTAAAATGAATCATGTAATTTACCCGTTATGACCTGTGTATTTTTCTTCTATACCAATACGTAAGTCATGATGTATCATGATGTATGTGTATTTCCTTTGTATTCGATTCTAAATAACCTTTAGAATTTCGTCTTTTAAATTGGTACAGTTGATGTAATACGTATTACGTACATTAACTGTTTGTAAATAAGATCAGCATTATCGCTGGACATACTATACCCATAGAGCCATGAGACTTCAGAAAAGGTCTGTATATAAACTGAATAATTATATTTAAGACTCTTTTTTCCGATTGACGATTTTGGTGTGTAGCACTGTTTTCTCAGTCTATAAAATATAATTATTTGTGCTGTTCTCAGAGGGCACTAAATTTGGTAAGCGCATAATTACGTGTCGAAACGTTAATGATAGCCAAAGAGAATATATAGGATAGAGGGGTACTGTCATAGTAAATTTTGTAGTCACAGTAAATGTACTGCCATCTATCGACACACGATTAAAACTAAAAATAAAAATATCAAAAAATACATGGATACAATATGGATATATATGGTACATGATTTTTTGATTTTTATGATTTTGACCCATGTTGTTTCACTGATATGTGTTAAAATTGTTAAATAACAAACGAAACCGTCAACGCCATCTAAACGAGAAAAGGCCAAAGGTTGGTAGCGCTAAGTGCGAGAATCAAATTTTCTTGGTTTCCGAGGCACGTTTTTTCCTTAGACTTTATTCATCTTATACGGAGTTTAAATAACTTAGCGGTTTCACTCGCGTATTTTTAGTCACTCGCGCGACATGTTTCGGAGAGCCCTAGGTCTCCATTTTCAAACACTAACAGTGCCTGAGTGAGTAGCGGTCACGACGGATGGGCGTCATGGACTTTTAAATTCGATTACACGGAGTTATATAGGTCTTTGATGACAGCGTGAGCGGCGACCACATCAAGGTTCCTTTTCTTGAAAGTAACACATTTGTAACAATAACAATCTACTTTCCGTAACATTGTATAAATTTCTTAGAGAAAGTTTCCATTTGCCTTTTAAAACTTCACCATTTCTACATAAAACTCTTTTATCTACTCAACTCATCGGAACCGGAAATAAGTTTGTGCGGATATATATTAAATACAATTTAGTCTTTATTGACTTATATAATCATTTTCGTATTGAAAATCCAGTCAACATTTTGGGAAGTTCAATACATTTATATAAAAATCGACGAGGCAAATAATGAATTTCAATCAACGTGTAACTCGTTGGTTTCTCTTTACATCTACCTTTAATGTACGGTAGAATAAATTATTGGTTTATAAACCAGCAGAATAACATTGACAAGATTGCTTTATTTTATAAACAAAAAGTACGTATTTTGTAAATAGTTACGTTACCTATTATGCTTCTTGCATTTATTTATTTGACAGTATTACGCCAGCGCATAAATAAATTGCACATTGTTTTTTCTGTGAGTTACATGTTTTGTAACGTTACATTTCAGTATTTACATGTTTTGGCTATTTTATTTGTAAAGATATGAATATGAGCGTACAATATTTTTAATTTGTCGCTATACCGTCCGAAGTTGTGAGTTTGTGTGCGTGTGCCTGTGTGAACACCTAAGTTCGTATCCATACGATACGACAGAAATGCTTGATACCCTGTATATGTTAGAGACCCTACTTTCCAAGGTAATTAACGTTTCCAAATGTTCGTGTGCATTCGGCCTTAGATTATTAGTTAAGTCGCGATACTCTGCACAGAGCAGTCGTATCCTAGACTAAAACACCAAGTATAATATTTATGAATGGCACGTTTCTCTACAACAAACGCTGCATTTAATCTTAAGCATGATATTTCGAAGGCAACTAGTGATATATTGCAACGTTGCATGTATCGAAACACATCAGCCTTCTGGTTAGTTTTTAACTTTTAGAAGACGAGCCAGATGGTTGATGTGTATCGTATATTAATATATGCTTTGCAAATAGAATAGTAAAGAAGATCTGTCGAAGTTTAACCAGTTGTTATTTCAGGCATAGTATCGTATTATACATATGTTAGTAACGTACAATAAAAGGTATTTCACCGGTCATGGCACTCGTGGCCGATGCCTACATAAAAATTGAGGATATTTTAGAGACGAACACTTACGAAACTTAATTTAATGAAGTTAAAGTTGCAATTTCATTGATAATGAAATTGCTCAAGGTGGAGATTGTAATTACATCTGTACTTTCATTACTTAAGTTTTATTTTTGTGGGTATCTAAAAATTCGTTGCCGCTAGTGAGCGCCGGCTATAACCGTTACCTTGTGGTAAAATTATCGGTTCCCATGGCAATATTAGCTTACTAAATAGCGTTCGACCATATTGCTGTATCGGTTTGGATTTTTTCTAGTCATGAAATTATTTATACCTAAACAAAAAGTAGTTCTTAGCATTTCCTATTCGGTAATCCTGTGACAGTTTTAAAGTAGTGTGTAATGAGAACATGAAAAGTGTGTATCCTAACGCGTGTAGTGTGTTTAAAAAAGATTTGCAATAACAATATAGACTGGGGATTCACGTAGACAGACTGTTAATAGATTTATATATTTAACAGTTAAACCAAGAAGTCTGCCGAAATGTTGACAGCACACGTAGTGCAATTTTAAACTTGTATGAAATTATGACGTATAAATAACACTGGCACTGCGTATGCTTGCAAAATCTTTGCAGACTTTTCTTGGGTTATCTCTACTACTGTATTGTATCATCAAGTCGATGCAAACTGTGACAGTAAACATTGTTGTTTACCTAAAGTAAGGACGCAAAGAACGAACAATTCTGTACATTGACCTGCCTGTTCCTATCTCTATCGCACGCGCGCGTAATTATATTGCTATCCTGCCCATGATGCTGGCGCGGGCCGTCAATGACACTGTGCAAGAGGGACTGCAATATAACATTAAATAATTTCACGGTTTAGAGTTTAGACTCACTTGTTTTAGCGAGTGACTAGGATCGAAATTTATGGAGAATAATGTCATAGTTTGCATTTACTTGCGGCGCGTGAGTAAAATTAATATAGCAACCTTAAATAATTCATAGTAACAAACAAAATTTATAGTAGATACGTAATTGAAAGGAAATATTGGTTTGAAGTTGCCTTTTAGTGTCGTATCATCTGTGGTGAAATAGCAATACCTATGTCAATTGTAATTTGAACTCATTTACACTATAAACGTGCCAGTACCCAGAACGTCTTCGATGTAGGTGCTTAGTCTTACAAGTACTATCTCCTAGTTCAAATTTCATTTGAGCAACTCCTATTGTCGATTGAAACTTCCATATATTCTAAACCGGAATATTATAAAAAGAACTAAAAGGTTTAAAACTTTTTAAAAGAAAATGACACATGAGGAGTCAGTTGTATTGTGTTAGATTACTGGACCATGGATGATGTAAATACGACGTGTTTTGTATATAAACAATTAAATTAGTAAAATAATATACATAATATGTTACGTATATAAATCTCACATTGTTGACGAGACGAGATTCCTTCTCCATTGCTTTATAACGGTTGTAATGAAATCTTAATAAGCAATACCTACAATGTTAAAAAATATCTACCTAATAACTCTTGGTTTTAAATTTAAAGTTCCGTGCCTGTAACATTTCTTGTCTATAAGCATCGCTAAGCTGTAAGAATTGTATATTATAAATGCCGGAGATATTTTTGTACAGCTTCAAATCTTCAATTAGTCATAAGAAGATGCGTTTTGCTCCAATAATTAATGTTCCCTGTAGACAAAATTGTTGTCTACTTTAAGTGTACTTTAACCCTGAGTTGTAAATGGGCAACTATTTTCCATATGTTTAATGCACCTGCTAGAATTTTATTGGCATCAGTGTATCTTCTCCCTGTGTTGTATTTAGAGAATTCGAAATTACACCCGATTTGTACAATACCCAAGTGAGATGTTATAGTGCAATATAGATGTATTGTTTTACCAAATTTATTTTTTATTTATCTTCCATCCTACCAATAATCCTCTATCAACATTTTTCCCCAATGATTGTCAACGATGTCCGTCGCCTTGTCACGACAAAATATTCTGACTTTATTCAGGAAGTGGGTCCATAGAAGCCACAAACATCTTATATAGACATTATACAGGGTATCTCATAACCAAAGACGCTCCCGCAGTGTACCTTCGTGGCCAAACGTTACTTCAACCGTATTAATCTATCTGCTTTCTGGCTCTGAAGCAGCTCTGGACAGGTCGACTTTTTGATGGCCAGCATTGAGTGTTAAGAAAAATGATACACTGGCAAGCCAGCTTTGCAAGTAAAAAAGGCGGCAAATTTGAGTAATGTTGGTGCGAGAAATCGATTTCCCATACTTATTATGAATTTCGCGCCTTTTTTTAATTAACAAAGATTATATTTTTGTTGATATACGTGGCGGTATAAGGGTTAAAGTACCTTATGGTGGTTGGCGCTTACGCTATTATTCATCGTCATATCAGCCCTTTATAACCCCTTTATGGTTAACCCTTTATAAGGCATAAGGGTGTCAGAAATTATGCAAAATATATTGCCTCTGACTTATAAAGGCTTAACGGCGCTCCAATAGTAATGCGGTGGTACGTGCTACGTGTCGTAAAGGTACATATATATATACCCTTGGAACGCCACATATTTAGCTTGGTGCATTAGAGCTTAAAACGACAAGTAAAACTATTATGTTCTTGTACCATTTATTGCGATAACAGTCTTACAAAACAATTCAGCAATGACAGCGACAAGACCCTATTAAACGATGGTAACTTCATTTCATTATTTTAAGATCACAAAAATTTTGACTGAACTTGCACGCCCCTAAACGATTAATTTGCTAAATGTAGGTACATAATTAAAATTATATATGTGTGCAAGTCGACTGGTACGTGGTGTGGTGGACGTAAGAAACTATTGCACACTGGTAAATTAAATTAAATACGCTACTAAGGTTTGTTGTGTCAGTATACAGTTTACACTAATGTTAGAAACAAATTGTACTTTCCCCAGAATAAAGAAATAAAACAAAAATAATGCTCTCAGCACCAATATTACAAAACTCGTAACATAATCTAAACATAAATTAAAATAATATTTTACACATTATAATACATGTTAAATCCTGTAAGTATAGCTTCTATAACAGTGGACCATTGAAACTGTAGACTTGTAGAGCATTGAAGTGTTATAACAACGGGCCGTATTTGTTAAATTATGATAATTCTTGTCTTAGCTCCTTTGCCGCTGCGGAAATCTAGTTAGGCGCATGTGACTAGTGTCATCATTGTACTGATGTACATGCGAATTTGAGCGAGCACAATAGATCAAAATGCATAAGATTTTTTTTACTAACATGTTAGATACCTTTTTAATACAGTTGCTCAAAAAGTGCTACTATACGTAGCTGTTTAGTTTGCGGAAAGTTGGTTTTCGCGAACTAGTGCATTTTACTTTTCCAATTTTTTTAAATTTATACTTGTTCCAATTCATGACTACTTATTGATGAGTATTAATATTGTTTCCTTTAAACGTTCGTAATCAACATAAAAACCTACTGTTAATGTAAGAATACGAAAAATATACATATTTCATATTTTATTACTTACCTCTCATTATAACACGTTTATTTTTTAATATTGAATATTGAAAAACCGTTCTTAATAAGTTGTCTGAATGGAACGGAATAGCTATGGAAGGTAGAGGTAGGAATAGCTGCCGAAACGCCTGTCAACGAAGAGGCGTTTTTTCTTACTGCAAGCATGTTTTACGTTTCCAAAGTTTTTATTCCTTACTTGTTGTTTTTATTATTTTTTCGCAACTGTATTAAAAAACGTCGTTCGATACACGTGCGGAAGTGTCGTTCTTCACTCGTCCCGAGTCTCTCGATATTTCGGTACTCGTGAAGTAATGACATACTTTCCGCACTAGCATCGAAATGTACTATTTTATAACAGACTGCCATGTACGAGCCCCGATGCAAATTAGTTCGTCTAGTTCCACACAACAATTTTGTTTATTCCAACTCCAACAACTATTTTGCACATGAAGAAAAATAGTTTATTTTGATCGTATAATAAAATTACATGACTCTTATTGTTAAAAAAATGTACTTTTCAAAAACGTTCTCCAAATCATTTTGTCCTCTCCTAGCACTGGTAGAGCCGTGTTGCTTTCCCTAGTAATAGCCCTTTTCACATCTGTTATATTCCTAGCCGTCAAATAAAAAAATAAAAAATCGTAATTTTTTTCTTTTAGTACAAACGGTATTTATTGTATTTGGATTTAGTTATTGGAGAATATTACCATATAAAATTAAACTACATTAGCATTAAATGTTAGTGATTTTTAAACTTAAACATGGTTTTTGTACAAACGCGAGAACCTCAAAAAATGGTCTGACTAGACGAAAACATATGCATCGGGGCTCGTAGGTATGTGTTTTCAGTGTACCTAGTGGTTCTCGTTGGAATATTATTATATTATACAGGTAAGCCCGATGTAAATCAAAATGTACTCAAGTTTATATCAAACTCGTGAATACATATATTATTTTCTATCCCAGCTTTTTTGCAGTATATTGCGTGAAAGGTAAGAATAGTTTAGACTGCTAAAATTACAATATTTTTATTATTTATTTAGACTAAGCTTTTAGATTTTACATGGCGATTGAAAGTGCTCTTAGTTTTTAGAAATAAATGAAATGAACAGGCAGGAATAAGTATTACAAAAACAACAACAAATTGAAATATACTTCTTCGTTCCTATGCTCCACCTGTTACTGCTGTTTAATTTAATTCGGCTATATTAGCTTTAAAATACGATATTAACAACATTTAAAATACTCTTTTTCAATGTCACGGTTAACATATAACAATGTCACTGGAAAATAAATAACTCAAAATGCTAGCAGCTCAGCTAAGTGAATAAAGATCTATTGAAACGTTAACTGGACTTCGTTGTAGTTTCAGTCTTGTGTCATTTGGTCCTGAAACAAAAGAAATAATGCATAAAGTCAAAAGTTAACATGTCAATAGCAGTTTGGTGTGTGACCCCCTTATTCATAAACGGGCTACAAGTGTGCTCGGTGCCGGGGTGTGGTGTGAGTGAGGACAGTAGTTACCGTCAGTGGTAGGACTGCAGGTAGGTGGTGGTGGAGGCGAGGTCGCGGCGCAGCCAGGCCGCGTTGAGTCGCACGGTCTCCAGCGCCTGCTGCACGGAGCGCTCGGTGCCGGGGAGTGGTGTGAGTGAGGACAGTAGTTACCGTCAGTGGTAGGACTGCAGGTAGGTGGTGGTGGAGGCGAGGTCGCGGCGCAGCCAGGCCGCGTTGAGCCGCACGGTCTCCAGCGCCTGCTGCACGGAGCGCTCGGTGCCGGGGAGTGGTGTGAGTGAGGACAGTAGTTACCGTCAGTGGTAGGACTGCAGGTAGGTGGTGGTGGAGGCGAGGTCGCGGCGCAGCCAGGCCGCGTTGAGTCGCACGGTCTCCAGCGCCTGCTGCACGGAGCGCTCGGTGCCGGGGAGTGGTGTGTGTGAGGACAGTAGTTACCGTCAGTGGTAGGACTGCAGGTAGGTGGTGGTGGAGGCGAGGTCGCGGCGCAGCCAGGCCGCGTTGAGCCGCACGGTCTCCAGCGCCTGCTGCACGGAGCGCTCGGTGCCGGGGAGTGGTGTGAGTGAGGACAGTAGTTACCGTCAGTGGTAGGACTGCAGGTAGGTGGTGGTGGAGGCGAGGTCGCGGCGCAGCCAGGCCGCGTTGAGCCGCACGGTCTCCAGCGCCTGCTGCACGGAGCGCTCGGTGCCGGGGAGTGGTGTGAGTGAGGACAGTAGTTACCGTCAGTGGTAGGACTGCAGGTAGGTGGTGGTGGAGGCGAGGTCGCGGCGCAGCCAGGCCGCGTTGAGCCGCACGGTCTCCAGCGCCTGCTGCACGGAGCGCTCGGTGCCGGGGAGTGGTGTGAGTGAGGACAGTAGTTACCGTCAGTGGTAGGACTGCAGGTAGGTGGTGGTGGAGGCGAGGTCGCGGCGCAGCCAGGCCGCGTTGAGCCGCACGGTCTCCAGCGCCTGCTGCACGGAGCGCTCGGTGCCGGGGAGTGGTGTGAGTGAGGACAGTAGTTACCGTCAGTGGTAGGACTGCAGGTAGGTGGTGGTGGAGGCGAGGTCGCGGCGCATCCAGGCCGCGTTGAGCCGCACGGTCTCCAGCGCCTGCTGCACGGAGCGCTCGGTGCCGGGGAGTGGTGTGAGTGAGGACAGTAGTTACCGTCAGTGGTAGGACTGCAGGTAGGTGGTGGTGGAGGCGAGGTCGCGGCGCAGCCAGGCCGCGTTGAGCCGCACGGTCTCCAGCGCCTGCTGCACGGAGCGCTCGGTGCCGGGGAGTGGTGTGAGTGAGGACAGTAGTTACCGTCAGTGGTAGGACTGCAGGTAGGTGGTGGTGGAGGCGAGGTCGCGGCGCAGCCAGGCCGCGTTGAGCCGCACGGTCTCCAGCGCCTGCTGCACGGAGCGCTCGGTGCCGGGGAGTGGTGTGAGTGAGGACAGTAGTTACCGTCAGTGGTAGGACTGCAGGTAGGTGGTGGTGGAGGCGAGGTCGCGGCGCAGCCAGGCCGCGTTGAGCCGCACGGTCTCCAGCGCCTGCTGCACGGAGCGCTCGGTGCCGGGGAGTGGTGTGAGTGAGGACAGTAGTTACCGTCAGTGGTAGGACTGCAGGTAGGTGGTGGTGGAGGCGAGGTCGCGGCGCAGCCAGGCCGCGTTGAGCCGCACGGTCTCCAGCGCCTGCTGCACGGAGCGCTCGGTGCCGGGGAGTGGTGTGAGTGAGGACAGTAGTTACCGTCAGTGGTAGGACTGCAGGTAGGTGGTGGTGGAGGCGAGGTCGCGGCGCAGCCAGGCCGCGTTGAGCCGCACGGTCTCCAGCGCCTGCTGCACGGAGCGCTCGGTGCCGGGGAGTGGTGTGAGTGAGGACAGTAGTTACCGTCAGTGGTAGGACTGCAGGTAGGTGGTGGTGGAGGCGAGGTCGCGGCGCAGCCAGGCCGCGTTGAGCCGCACGGTCTCCAGCGCCTGCTGCACGGAGCGCTCGGTGCCGGGGAGTGGTGTGAGTGAGGACAGTAGTTACCGTCAGTGGTAGGACTGCAGGTAGGTGGTGGTGGAGGCGAGGTCGCGGCGCAGCCAGGCCGCGTTGAGCCGCACGGTCTCCAGCGCCTGCTGCACGGAGCGCTCGGTGCCGGGGAGTGGTGTGAGTGAGGACAGTAGTTACCGTCAGTGGTAGGACTGCAGGTAGGTGGTGGTGGAGGCGAGGTCGCGGCGCAGCCAGGCCGCGTTGAGCCGCACGGTCTCCAGCGCCTGCTGCACGGAGCGCTCGGTGCCGGGGAGTGGTGTGAGTGAGGACAGTAGTTACCGTCAGTGGTAGGACTGCAGGTAGGTGGTGGTGGAGGCGAGGTCGCGGCGCAGCCAGGCCGCGTTGAGCCGCACGGTCTCCAGCGCCTGCTGCACGGAGCGCTCGGTGCCGGGGAGTGGTGTGAGTGAGGACAGTAGTTACCGTCAGTGGTAGGACTGCAGGTAGGTGGTGGTGGAGGCGAGGTCGCGGCGCAGCCAGGCCGCGTTGAGCCGCACGGTCTCCAGCGCCTGCTGCACGGAGCGCTCGGTGCCGGGGAGTGGTGTGAGTGAGGACAGTAGTTACCGTCAGTGGTAGGACTGCAGGTAGGTGGTGGTGGAGGCGAGGTCGCGGCGCAGCCAGGCCGCGTTGAGCCGCACGGTCTCCAGCGCCTGCTGCACGGAGCGCTCGGTGCCGGGGAGTGGTGTGAGTGAGGACAGTAGTTACCGTCAGTGGTAGGACTGCAGGTAGGTGGTGGTGGAGGCGAGGTCGCGGCGCAGCCAGGCCGCGTTGAGCCGCACGGTCTCCAGCGCCTGCTGCACGGAGCGCTCGGTGCCGGGGAGTGGTGTGAGTGAGGACAGTAGTTACCGTCAGTGGTAGGACTGCAGGTAGGTGGTGGTGGAGGCGAGGTCGCGGCGCAGCCAGGCCGCGTTGAGCCGCACGGTCTCCAGCGCCTGCTGCACGGAGCGCTCGGTGCCGGGGAGTGGTGTGAGTGAGGACAGTAGTTACCGTCAGTGGTAGGACTGCAGGTAGGTGGTGGTGGAGGCGAGGTCGCGGCGCAGCCAGGCCGCGTTGAGCCGCACGGTCTCCAGCGCCTGCTGCACGGAGCGCTCGGTGCCGGGGAGTGGTGTGAGTGAGGACAGTAGTTACCGTCAGTGGTAGGACTGCAGGTAGGTGGTGGTGGAGGCGAGGTCGCGGCGCAGCCAGGCCGCGTTGAGTCGCACGGTCTCCAGCGCCTGCTGCACGGAGCGCTCGGTGCCGGGGAGTGGTGTGAGTGAGGACAGTAGTTACCGTCAGTGGTAGGACTGCAGGTAGGTGGTGGTGGAGGCGAGGTCGCGGCGCAGCCAGGCCGCGTTGAGCCGCACGGTCTCCAGCGCCTGCTGCACGGAGCGCTCGGTGCCGGGCGAGTGGTGTGTGCGGAAGAACTCCTCTATTTCTTGAGCGGCCGACTCGGAGGCAAAGTTCTCGGTGGTGGACTTCACTAGTCGCGCCAGAAGGAAGCCGCCCTGTAAACAGTAATATACTTGTAGTACAGGATCTACTCTTATTCCTTGCGCTGCGGCGATATCCAAATTGCGCAATATTGGTCACTCTTTCAATAACATTTTTTTTATCTCGCCGCCAGTAGCCCACCTTACAAAATATCAACTCCTGTAAGAAACAGAATTAAGGAAAAAAATATTAACCTGGTAGCGATTCATGAAGTCCTGCCAGTGGTCCTTGAAGAACTGCCACGCCAGGTCGCGGCCGTTCCTGCTGACGGCCACCGACACGATCACGAACACTGTGTCTTGGGCGCGCACTTCGTCCTACAATTAAAAAACACAGGATTAATCTTCGACTCTCTGACATTGCGGTCTCACTGCGCAAAATGAGCAGAGTGAGATCACTGTTATCAAAGATCTATTGAGTGTAGGTATAAGATACATAGTCTATGAAAAAGAGTGCCTCGAAAAATCAAGAAAAATTTATGCTTCAATAGATGGCGATGTATGTATATGCCTTTTCTCCAATATGCTCGGAAATGTTTTATTTTTATTTTTTATTTTATTTTATTTTATTTATTAAGAAACAAACAGTCTCGTATATGTAACATTAGGTACAAGGGTAGTTAGTAATATTGTAGACTTACAGTTTCCTTAATTAAATTTATGTAAACCTAAACATTAAAGCATTTAATTTGAAAGTATTTATATGAATTATCGATTTCAATCGTTAATAACAATTAAAGGTGTGTTAATAAATAGTGCCAGAAAACTTGCAGTTATGTAAAAACAATAGGTATGTAGAACAATATGTAAAAACAATATTATGTCTGTTGAATACATTTTAAGGATAATTGTTTGAAGTTACATAGTGTTTCATGGAAAATATCTATATTTTGAAATTTTTTGTCATAGAGCCTGCACGCTCTCCTAATGAAACCATTCTTTGCATATGAAGTACGACTCAGGGGGAAGAATGAAATGAAAGCTCCACTTCATCAAATGTCACTTTTTTAAATGTAAGTGTTTGATTTGTTGATGAAAATACTAAAATCACTATGTATGCCTTAAACATTTGAGGAGTTCCCTCGATTCCTCATGGATCCCATCATCAGAACTGCGTTTTGTCAAAAACGGGACCAATCTGTTTGTATATACTTACAATCAAAAAGAATTTTCAAAATCGGTCCAGAAATGACGGAGTTATGGAGTAACACATTAAAGAAAAAAAAACGAATTGGGAACCTCCTCCTTTTGAAATCTTGAAGTCGGTTAAAAAGTCAAAATCATTACTGTACAGTTTTAGCAGACGGGAAGTTATATTTGGTCAAGCAAATGTTGTCAGTAGAAAAAGGCGCGAAATTCAAACTTTCTATGGGACGATATCCCTTCGCGCCTACATTATTTCAATTTGCCGCCTTTCTCCACTGACAAGATTTGCTTGACCCACTTTATTACTGTATTGTTTTTTACCTTTTAAAGACATGTTTAGACCAAAGAGTAAAGTAAGTATAATAGGTTTAGACTAAGAAATCGATGTATACAGCCAATATAAGGTATAAAAAACAGGCCGTGCGAGTCGGACTCGCGCACCGAGGGTTCCGTACTTTTTAGTATTTGTTGTTATAGCGGCAACAGAAATACATCATCTGTGAACATTTCAGCTCTCTAGCTATCACGGTTAATGAGATACAGCCTGGTGACAGACAGACAGACGGACAGTGGAGTCTTAGTAATAGGGTCCCGTTTTTACCCTTTGGGTACGGAACCCTAAAAAGGATAACGCAAGGCGTTTTTCGAAGTGTCTTAAAAAACTAGTTTTTTTAAAACCTGCGCTGCCTAAGCGCGATGCGTTCAGAAACTAAAGTACCGATATTCTCGAATTATCCAATAATCAATATTAAATGCAATACAATCTTATTTCTTTTATTTTTTATTTTATTTTGGTACATGGAAAACCAACAGCGCTATACATATCAAATTACTAAAGAATTGTTTGTACGATTGGTATTTTCATTAATGCTCTACAAATGAATCATCATCTGCCTGCGCCATTTCCCATCATCTGGGGTCGGCTCTCTTTGTTCTTCGTTTTCTCCATTCCGGGCGATTTTGGGCGATATCTGGGTTCATGTCTGCTTGTTTCAGGTCTTGCCCTAATAATGCTCTACAAATGAATACGATATTTTAACAAAATTGGCATTTTGAACAAGATTGTAAACTTTAAAAAAAGTTATGTTTGGAACGTGATTGTTTTGACGTTTTTTGATGTGAAGGTTCGATTTGAGCATAGACATAGTATAGTAGTTGTAGACATGAAACCGAGCGACCAGGGGTAAGAGAAAGACAGGTTAATATATGGCAGCATAATCCTTTTTCTCTTTCACTCAAAATTTCGGTATTTCGCCATCGCCTCCTATGCTGCCATAACCCGACCATGAAAAAAAAATCCGGTCGATGATAAGGACAAAGCATGGCACTATTTTCTCTTTCTTCTTATAGGAATCGCAATAAGACTATCTTTCTCTATCAAAGAGTGTCAGGCCCTTGGATTTGAGTGATGCTTGATGCTTAAATAATGATTATTTTATCTTATTTCCTCGCAAGTTTGGAGAAAAGCACTATATATGCCTCAGCAGGAATAGCAATTCGTAGATTCGTCTTCTTTGTCAGACCCCGCTTCGCGCCGTCTGACAAAATCGAAAAACATCCACGAATTGCCCTTTCCGGGCCTCTGCAATGATGTACTATTGACCTTTACTCGAGTAGAAGGCGACCTCGTTTGATATCTAACACATATCAGTAAAAGAACATGGGTCACATAGCCATATGTCATTCTAAGGGTTTTAGTCCTGTGTCGAAAGATGGCAGTAAATACTCTACTCTACTATACTTAATTTTCTTCACTGTAATGATGGGCATTAAATCCTAAATGTGGCGAAACAAGAGGGGAAATCATTGAATTCAACTCAATCCAGCCGCTATTAGCCAATAAATAATTACTACGTAAGAGACTCAGACATAGTAAAGTCCACAGATTTAATATATACGCTAGATGCCGCAAATACCACGATTTGTATTGAAACCAAGCGTGCCGACTAAAAAGTCGGCATACCGGCTAAAAATTTTATGTTTACAGAATCAACGTTTGTAATTCCTACATATTTATCTTAAAAATAATAAATCAGTAGGTATAGGTACAAAAACTTGTCAAGTGACAACCCCGTGCCGACACTCACAGCTCGGTCATAAAACTGTGGCGCGCAAAGAAGATTCACGGTTCGTGCGCGGTTATAAGTTTCAATTTTGCTTGCAGGCGGCGAGTGTAGGTATAATTTTGTACCTAAATCTGGCTTTTGTGAAGGAGTTAATTTTCTGTACGGTAGTACTATTAGTTATTCTGTGGTTCGGACACGCGAAGTAGATGCATTTGCGTCTTCTATGGTTTATTTATTTATGTGGTAAAGTCCAACCACTTGCTTCAAATTTATGCTCAGGGTCTTTTATATTTGCTCTTTCGAACTGTTTCTTCACGTAGCTCCAAGTGTGCCAGCTCTGAAAATCTCGGTACCTTTTTGGCACAGACATCAGCTGAGCCACCTTCCCTTTCAATTAGTTTGTTAGCATTATCGTGTACTTTTATTATGTACCTATGTTCAAACTTCTTGAATAAACGTCTTTTATTATTATACTCTTTATTTATTCTTCTTCTTAGGTTGGTTTTTATAATATGGATATAAAAGTAAAATACAAAAACACAAAACAATACAAAATACATATAAACACATAATAAAAACCTAACCTAGGGTGCCGCCAGCAGCGAGGCAGGGCCCAAGCTGCCGGTGGTCAGGGCCGCAGAGAGACGAACCGGCGGACTATCCGCGCCGTGTCCAAGATCACCGCCTTCTGCATCTGACCCTTGATCCAACCACCTAGCGAGAGTCTCTCAAGGTGTTGGTCGACTCTTCGCTATGAGACCGTTCGCTGAAACGACTATCGGGGCAATGATCGTCGAATCAACATCCCACATGGCGGTTATCTCGTGAGCCAAGTCTAGGTACTTACTGGACTTGTCCTTCTCGGCTTTCACGAGATTCTCATCATGTGGGATGGTGATGTCGACGAGCACGGCCCGGCGCTGCGATCGATCTATTATCACAATGTCAGGCTTATTGGCTACAATAGTCCTGTCAGTGATGATAGATCGATCCCAATAGAGCGTGGCACGACCATTCTCAAGAACTGGCACAGGTAAATACTTGTAGTACGGTACTTCGCGGTCCACAAGGCCATATAGAAGAGCAAGCTGCTGGTGAAAAATCCTGGCTACGAGATTATGTCTGTGCAAGTACTCGCCGTTAGCAAGATAAGAACAACCGGAAATGATATGCCTGAGTGACTCTCCGGGATGGCGGCATGCCCGACAAATGTCGACCGTACCGTTCTTAATATATTATTCTGTTGTCTTTCGTATTTTCTCGGCTTTCACCGGAGTACCTACTGCTATGCACGGGCCTAGGCCAAGTGCATCTCAGGTAAGTGTAAATATGTATTATTTCCTCAATTTACGGTGCATCAGGATGAGCGGTTCCTGTCCGCCGTGTGAGTCTCCGAGTTTGCGGTAAGGGTTGCATGGGTAGCTGATAGTGAGGTTGGTCTGGTTGCAGCAGCAAGAGTTTCTTGGTCAGTTTGTAAGAATTTTCTTACAATGCGACATGTATTGAGGATGACGGCCTTCTGAAGGAGATGGAATGTTTTGGGCGGTAATTTTAAGGTCCTTAGAGATTGATGTAGCTATTTGGGTATTACACCTGCCGGGCTAGCACATGATTGGCGCGAGAGTATCTCGCCGCGACATAGACTACCCGTCCCTCTTTAATTCATACAGTTAGCAAAAGACGGGTAGTCTATCTCGCGGCGAGATACTGTCGCGCCAATCATGTGCTCGGCCTACAGTAGTGGATAAAACAATCGGTACTATTGTCACTTTCTGCAGATGCTGCCATATCCGGATTATTTCATTTTTCAGTTCAATATATTTGCTAATTTTTTCGGCTATGGTACTTTGTAAATTATGTGTATTAGGAACGGCTATATCTATGAGGTATCCAGTTTTGCAAGTTTTGTCTATTAGTGTGATGTCAGGTCTGTTATGATGGGTAGTTCGGTCAGTAAGGGTGGTTTGGTCATAATACAGTTTGGCTGTTGAGTTGTCTAATACTCTTTCAGGTTTATATTTGTAATATGGCTCTATTTCAGTAATGAAATGTTGTTGATAGGCAAGTCTTTGGTGGATAATATTTGCAACTTGGTCATGTCTATGTTTGTAGTCGGTCTGGGCTATTGTTTTACATGCACTTGTAATATGTTGTATGGTTTCCGGGCAGCTATTGCATTTTCTACATCTGTCGTTGTTCAGAGTTTTTGTTATGTGTCGAGAGTCAAGAGTCAATATATTCTTTATTCAAATAGGCCTAGCAACAAGCACTTTTAAATTGTCAAGTTTTAAATATTACCTTAATCTAAATATCAGAGCAATTTATTGATGCAGTTATTATTATTCTTAAAAACATTGAATTATTATAGATATGTCAAACTTAATAATAAGAATTCACAAAAGGATTGTCAAACACCAAAATTGTATAAAAAATACTAGTCTAGAAACTTTCTAGAATAAAAATCTAAATGTCGTTGGTAGTTTCTTTATTATTATTAGTCACTTGATGAGAGGTTGACGAGAAGACTGGCAGAGTGTGTTTTAATCGCATATATCTCCTGTTAGTTGTACTTTTAACTTTTCATCGGCGTACCTTATAGCATTGTAATAAGGTTTACGAATCGTCAGTAAAGTGTACACGATGGTAAGACACTCACCGAAACAGCGAAGTCCAGCACACGCTTCAGAAGCTCTGGGTCCTTGACCGCTCCCAGCGCGCGGCTGATACGATCTTTCTCCTCGTGCAGGTCCGCAGAGCGGTACAGCTCCAGGAAGCGCTGGAACGTGGCCTCGTCCGCGTCCGCGAGCACGGCGCGGTAGCACGCCGAGCGCAGGTCCGCTGGCAGTGTGGCCGCGCCCGACACGTGTTTCTCGAATCTGGCCATACGAACATTAAAAAGTCACTTCGAGAACTGCTAAATCCATAGGATATTAAATGACTGGCAATGTATTAAGTACTTGATATGTTAAAATACGTATGTTAGGCGAAATTTGCTACCAAAAAAACAATGAGTTCTAAATTTTCTAATCGTTGAAAAACCGCAGACGTTATCAAAACGAAGCGCTACAAGTACATTGACCCGTCGTATGGAAACTATTCCTAGAGAGCGTAATAGTCAGTAATCAAATACCAACAGTTGTATAAAATAGCAGTCAATAGGAAATTGAAAATAAGGGGAAAACTATAACTTTAGATTCATTATATTGGATCTTTTTTTAGGGTTCCGTACCTCAAAATTAAAAAACGGAACCCTTATAGGATCACTCGTGCGTCACAGCCTATTTTCTCCGAAACGACTGGACCAATCAAGTTGAAATTTGGTATACGTATGTAAGTTTGTGGCCCAAAGACGTACATGTAACGTAAATAAATGAATTTTAAACATGAGGGCCACTTTTAGGGGGTAAATCAGAAAATTTAAAAATATAAAGTTTTTCAAACTATGTCGTGTTAGGTATATATCAAATGAAAGAGCTCTTTGTGAGCCATCTCAAATATATTTTTTTTATAATTTTAGGATAGACAGTTTAGAAGTTATTCAAGAAAATATGCAAAAAATTACCAACCACCCCCCCCCCCCCCCCCTACTGGGTCTACAATTAAAAAAAAAATACACAAAATAGATCACAGGAATACCTATTAGAAATGTGCAGTCAAGCGTGAGTTGGACTTAATTACTTAGTTTTTGATCCGACCCCTATAGGTTTTTAGGGTTCCGTACCCAAAGGGTAAAAACGGGACCCTATTACTAAGACTCCGTTGTCCGTCTGTCTGTCTGTCACCAGGCTGTATCTCATGAACCATGATACATCGTGACAGTTAAATTTTCACAGATCATGTATTTCTGTTGCCGCTATAACAACAAATATTAAAAAGCATACCGTAACCCTCGGTGGGCGAGTCCGACTCGCACTTGTCCGGTTTTTTTTCTGGATGACAAGAATTATAAAAAAAGATCTAATATAATTGATCTAAAGTTATAGTTTTCCCCTAATTTTCATTATCCTATTGACTGCTATTATATTGCACACAGCTGTATATGTGTCAGCATTTTGTAGGTAGGTAGGTTTCCGAAGTTTATTCACTTTATTTCCAAACTAACAGAATAAACGCAACATTATCTTTAATTATAAGCAATTAAATATAATTATATAATATTACTTCTGTAGGTATAACTAACTTATGCAAGAAAAAACTGCATAAAACCACAAGGAAAAAGTATTGTGGTTATGTGTTTGAACCAATTTCGTTATCTATTGCAATGAATAACAGTCAAGTGGCTTTATTTACTTTAGTTATCAATTATCATTATCACTAAGAGGAAATCCCACAGTATACTAAACTTAACCAAATGCGTCACTTCACAATGGTAGCATTATTTAATGTAATTTTTAGCTAGTAGTAGCCTACATTTAGAGATGTTTATAAGATTATTTGCAGATGACTTGATTCTATTGAGTGAAACACCAGAAATCCTACAAGTTATGGTTCAGCAGTTAGCAGAGGCAAGTGAACAAGTGGGCCTCACAATGAACTCTGGAAAGACCAAATTAATGACTAATGGATTACAAAAACCTATACAACTTAACAACAACACAATAGAATATGTAGATCAATACACATACTTAGGACAAATAATTTCACCAGAAGATCAAATCCAAAAGGAAATAGATACAAGAATAAGTAACTCGTGGAAAAGGTACTGGTCGCTTAAAGAAGTAATGAAGAACCCAAAATTCACTATGGAAGATAAAAAAAAGGTTTTTAATACGTGTATATTGCCATGCCTTACGTACGGGTGCCAAACGTGGGCCCTAACGGAAAAACAAAGGAAAGCTCTGAAAGTGTGCCAAAATAGAATGGAGAGAAGTATGCTGAACATCAAACTGAAAGACAAAGTTAAACTAACACATATCAGAAAATTAACAGGAGTAGTTGATGTCACATATACAGTAAAGAAATTAAAATGGAAATGGATTGGGCACACGATTCGTAGCCGGAAAGACAAATGGTCCAAAGATATCACTGTCTGGTACCCCCGTGATGGGAAAAGGAGAAAAGGAAGACAAAAGAAAAGATGGGAGGACGAAATTAGAGGAATAGCTGGACCATTATGGAGAAGGAAAGCCATGAACAGGGAGTTATGGCAAATTCTAGGGGAGGCCTTTGCCAAAGGGCAGACTGACAATGAAAACGTCCCGGATGTCAGAAACACAAATTAGAATAAGTGAAATATATATATAAAGATGTTTTTTTATTGTTAAAAATAAGTCAGTAATAAAGGCTTTATTTATTTATTTATTTATTTATTTTATAAGATTATTTATGTACGTGAGAACTCGTAAATTAAATTTAAGGGAATTCTACAACCCGATTTTGCTTATTGCTTAGTGGCCCTTACTTTTGTATTCCCAAGTACCTATTAAAAAAATTAAAACACTTTATTAGCCCTTTTTAAAAGACACTGATAAACCATTTATTCGTTTGCCACAATACACACATATTAAAACAAAAGAAACAGAAGAGATATAAAAAAGCAACATTAGGATAAAAAACAAAACTTTAAAAAAATAACCGTAGAATTGCTGTGTGCGTCGCAGCTAAACAAAAGGGTAATAAGAGTTTTGAATGATTCACGGTATGGAGGGGAATAATATTAATGATACTTGAAGATGAAGAAACATAAATGAAGAAAGCTCACCGATTCTTAGCCTCCTTGATGGTGTTGGGGTCCTCGAAACTGATCATTTTGTTAAGCACAAGACTCCTCAACAGAGTGTCCAGATGACTTTCCTTATCCTCCGCGTCCCAGCCCAGGCGCTTAGTGACCGGTCCGACCAACTGCCGCCCATAGTTCTTAAGCGGCTTGTCTAGGGCCGTGTGCGAGAACAGCGCGCTCAGCTTGGACATGCAGTTGGAGATTGACGACCAGACGGTGAAGTTGCTCTCGTTGTTGAATGCCTCCATGAGTTTCAGGGACTGTAACAAGCGTAATGTCGCGTGATAAGTTGGAGTAGGAGTATTTCTAAAGTTTGTTCCTGTTGATACTACTTAATATGCATTGCATACATATGCCTGCGGAAGTTCATGTTTTTTACGTATGAATTAAAAAATTCTGATAGAATGCAAAGTTGTTTTTTCGCTCATTATGTATACCCATATATGGTATTTCCACTTACACAAAAGAAGTGGAGTATAAAATAAATAAATTATAAGCGAAAGTTCAAATACGTATGCAATATTCCGCGTCTCAGGCTGGATAACATTGGCGTGTTAGTTGTGCGTGAACTCACGAAAACTGTATTAAATATGCATAGCGTGCGTGTAAAAGGCTCGAGGCATACCCACAAAATAAATGGTTGAATTTTGTGTGTTGTTGTGGAATAGGCTGGTTTAATACCAAATAAATAACCTGGGGCGATGCGAGCTTTGGATCTCACGAGTTTTAACTTAATCGACATAAAAAAACGTGTAATTATCCAATCTGCCGCTAAATTTCACGAGAATCGGTTGAGAAATGCGATGTAGAGTAGACCAGCCGGACACACAAAAAGCATTTTTGCCCAAGCTGAAACAAACGCTTCGCTCGCACCTTTTTCTCGCTCGGAGAAAACACGCGTTAGCTACCAGCTCACCTCGTGCGTGTGCGTGTGTCCGGCCTGCACCAGCGCGAAGCAGTCGTCGAGCAGCCCGAGCCGGTCGAGCGGCGGCAGCGAGCCGTCGCGCACCGCGCCCACCAGCTGCGCCAGCATGCCCGGCTCATACCGAGTCCGGTAGTAACCCACCTGTTGCAATTATTCATATTAAGAGTATAACGTCGTTTACACTAAACTCACTTTTTATTAGAAAGAAAGAAGAAAGAAAGAAAGAAAATACATTTATTTGATGCCACAACATAGTACAAGCCTGCTTTAGTTAATTTATGTTTTATCTCTTTCTTACTAATACCAAAGATATATGTAACTCCGTATAAGATAAGTATAGTCTAAGGAAAAAACGTGCCTCGGATTATCAAAAAAAGTTATACTCGAATAGATGGCGCCACACCTTTGGCCTATACTCGGCTAGATGGCGTTGACGACACCGTTTGATATGTAAAAATATTAACACATCAGTAAGAACATGGGTCAAAACACATAAAAAAAAACATATATACATTATTTGATGTTTTTATACATTTTCATTTTTAGTTTTAATCGTGTGTCGATAGATGGCAGTAAATTTACTGACTACAAAATTTACTATGACAATAAATAACCCTCTATACTATCTATTCTCTTTGCTAATACACAGTGGCGTAGCTGGGGGGGGGCTGGGGGGGGGGGGCAAGTGCCCCGGGAGCCATCCAAGAGGGGGCGCCAAAATGGGCAAAAGGCAGCAGCAGGGAAACTTTTGTCAGTCGTCAGGGGGCGCAAATTTGGTGACAGCCCCGGGCGCCAGCTCCTCTAGCTACGCCCCTGCTAATACATAACGTCCCCTGCCTGATACGCCACATGATATGCCACATCTCAAAATTTATGATCATTGGAGAATCAATCTTAGCTAAAAATAATAAAGTTCAGTTTCCAATCCATACTAATATTATAAATGCGAAAGTGTGTTTTTATCCCAGAAATCATCCTTTAAGGGGGTGAAAAGGGGGGTGGAAGTTTGTATGAGAATCTATAATAAGCAGATTAGGTTAAAAATAAGCTACTCAAAGTACTAACTCCACGCAGACTAAGTCCCGGGCAAAAGCTATAATTATATAGTTTGAGATGTGGCCGTATAGCAGGCAGGGGACGATGAGTCAAAATTGCAGATTAAGACCAAGTTTGGACAAAAAAGAACCTTGTGGAGAAGGAATATTCACAAGTTTATATTTTGGACCACCATACTAACGGTCCTCGTAACTGATAATTTGTATATCAAAGCATTCATACTGTACAATCCGTACATTGCTAAATTTTTTCGAAACAATTTGGTATTGATAACATATCATTATCAGTTCATTATAGGTCATTGACCCAACCACATTCAGACCCAAAAGGGTTATGTTAGTGGCCACATTTCACATCGTTTGTTACGACAAACATGATTTAAAAGCAGGTTCATATTTTGCTTTCATATCCTTTTTATCACACTGCACACTGATACGGCAATAGATACTTAAACCGACATTCAATCGATATACTTTGTTTTTGCTAATGTTACTCATAATAGTCATAAACTAACAGTGGCAGAAGAAAGGAGTGTTTAAAAGTTATGTATGTATGTTTCTCAGAAATCTGAATCTATTTCAATTTGACCTGTTGAAAAACCATCTAAACTAGGTACAGAGAGAGAAAATACGTGAAATATATATTAATAAACGTACTGTGCCAGGGTTTAATTTAACCCATGAAGACTCTGAAACATTTTCTAGGACAACTTCTTGGGTTCGTTTATCCAAAACTGTAGACAATGCCACCTGAGAACAAAACATCCATTGTTGAAACATCGTGTGCATTAAGTACGGCACATTTTTATTCAGACAGGCTAGTTATTTTCCTACAATACATATAATTAATATGGAAAATATTACAGATGAGGTAAAGATGAACCATTTTAAGCAGCACAACCTTCTCCAGCACGCAATTGCCTACAATACAATTGTGCATTGTGTGGGGGTAAGTTAAATATTGTACGAGAGTCAATATATTCGTTTTATTTCAAACATTCGTCGGCCATTTTGAAATTTTTCGGCAGTTTAGGCCTTTAGCCACAATTGAAAATTGTGTAAAAAATACTATATTGCACTCTTCAAATAACAACACCTGATACAAGTGATACATGAATGTGTCTCTAAAGTCATTTTATATAACACGCACAAACACGTCAAAAGTACCAACTTTTGTTTAGTTTGAGTGTGTTGCATTGCATACTTAGATGTAACTGAAAGTGTTTTGAAGTGGCGCGCTGTTTAAATATGGTCTATCTTTACCGCGTTTCCGGTCCCTAGAAATCTAGATTATAAGTTGTCGCTATTCCGAAGTACATTGCCGTACACATCGCGCTAAATACATTAAACTAACAATACCATAAATCAATAAATATTATTACTTCAACGTCTTTATTTATTCTACAATGCCCGCCACTGCAGCTATCTTCATCTGAACGCTGGTTATTTGATAACGAACAATACGCGCATTGTGGAAGCTGCAAATCATTGAGTATTGACACTTTTATTGAATAAGGAAGTGAAGCGCTATCAATAAGGAAATCAAGATAAATATTTAGCCTATTTAGGTCAATGTGATGTGTGCTTTTCTCTTGCAAGGTTGCAGATAAGATAATAGATACATTTTGATTTAAGATAACAAGATAATGCATCTGCAGCTGTAAAGGCTACTGCGAATACCGAAATTCGAAGATCGGCTATCCCATCTCTATCGCTCTTGTCTTATTGGAGTGTAAGAGAGAAGATAGGGTTAGACCAAGATAAGTCTGCAGCGATTTTGATAGCCCAGACTGTGCAAGTGTTATAGTTGGTAAACCAAATTGTCAGTAAATAAAAACAAGAAAAACTATACTCATCCTTTTCTTTTAGGTGCTAGTACTAGTGTAGGACAAAGATAGTATGACTCTCTCTATCTATGTTTATATGTCCTTTGACAAACTATATTTTAAAAGTCAAACTTCTATCAAATTATGACGTAGGTATAAATAACACTTGCACAGTATGTGCTGTCTAACTCTATACAAATTCGATTTTCGAGGGTCACGTGTCACTGGCGCCAACCCTTTTGGTATTTGTTGTTATAGCGGCAACAGAAATACATCATCTTTGAAAATTTCATATGTCTAGCTATCACGGTTCATGAGATACAGCCTGGTGACAGACGGACGGACGGATGGACGGACGGACAGCGGAG
Source organism: Cydia strobilella (assembly GCF_947568885.1). Classification (NCBI taxonomy): domain Eukaryota; kingdom Metazoa; phylum Arthropoda; class Insecta; order Lepidoptera; family Tortricidae; genus Cydia; species Cydia strobilella. The sequence goes on from NC_086051.1 coordinate 10,616,202, forward strand.
TCTTAGTAATAGGGTCCCGTTTTTACCCTTTGAGTACGGAACCCTAAAAACAAACAAGATCGTGCCGCATTATTATTACCGCGCGGTGAAGGCCGCGCGTCACCACTGGAGGGCTTCGTCACTTTTTCTTTAATATATGACATCTATTACAAGGTTTGCAAGGGACTAATTGGTACAAAAATATTTAATAAAGATGACAAGGAAGATTTTTGGTTCTGTTTGACTGTTTGAGAGTGGCTACCTGCTTAAGTATTAAGTATATTACATAATTTATAGTTAAAATAATATCGATATCAATATCTTACCTTAGAAGGAAATTCCTGCGTAGAAATAGTAATGGGAACCATCCATAGGATATCATGAGGGTCCTGGCTACCATCCGCGGTAAATTTCTGCTGAGTCAGCGTCAACACGCGATCATTGCCCCTTTGTTTCGAGTTTACCTGCCAACCACACACCCTGCATATTTTAAACGTGTTTATATTAACTTCATTAGGACTATTGTCTGTCCTTACAATAGGCAATGAATTTAATGTACTCACTTAAAGGAAGACAATCGAGTTGAAGGACTTATTATGATTAAGGCCCATTGTTATTAATATAGTGTCTTCAAATGTGTGGTGTCATTTTCTATTATAATTTCAACACTAGGTAAGTACTTAGGCAAGGATAAGTATAGGTTTAGTTTAGAAACCTTTGATTAGAACCAGGCCTCATATTCTAGTTTCCCAACATATTTGTATGACATGTGAAACTCAACGAACCTGTACAACTGGGAAACCCATCTGCTTAGTCCATGTGGACATCACAGCCCCAACAGGCTTTTTTGATGCTTCCTCCAAAGCAGCCCATAGGTCTTCAGTAAAAGTGTTTTTGTACTGAAAAAAAAAACTCATATAAACGCTAAAGTAATAAATATTTAGTTTGTTTTTACATACAGGTATTACTTTAGCTATCTTAGTCTAAAGCAGGGGTCGGCAACAGGCGGCCCGCCGGCCGCATGCGACCCGCGAACCTCTAACTTGCGGCCCGCGAGCCTCCTGGGCTATTTTGTATATAATTTTGACAAACGACAATACCTGATAAAGTCATAAATATTAACAAAGTGCGGCCCGCGTCAAATTCGTTAACTACTATGTGGCCCATGGCTGCTAAAAGGTTGCCGACCCCTGGTCTAAAGAAGTCATCTTGAAGCAACAAAGTTATATATTTCATGCAATAACTGCTCTGTATATTGCTAGGTTTTGTAGGTACATTATTACATTTCTGTTTAATCAGTGATACTGATAAATGAGACTTGTGATAATAATTCTGTATTACTAAGAATTAGTAAAGACAGGATAAGAAACACTTTATGATGTTGTATCAAGGAAGACTATACTTACAACATTTAAATATAAATGTTTAATCTGCATAATGAAAGTGATAGCTAAAGACGCCGGTTCGAATCCGGCCTTCACCACTGGAGGGCTTCGTCACTTTTTCTTGGCACCAATATAATGACCACCAAAAAATACTCTGGTACCCTAAATAAAGAAATTGCTTACACCAAAAAAAATACTAAACACCAAAAATCATGAATGATCACCAAATATAATTAATGATCACCAAATCTTGAAGAGAAAATAATGCGATATTTTCACTTAAATAAACCACTATGATTACAAAAAAATGTATACATATTACCAAATAAAGTAAAATGATGCCAAAATTACTAGCCCCTCCCGCTCAATCCCCCGTACACCTCACCGCACGCGCCGCGCTCGCCTGACCCAATCCTCAATTCAGTCACGCGCCACGCTTACAGAAAAGAAATGCTACTAGAGAAGTGGGTAAGATTAGGTTAGAACTGCGATCGTCACAGAAACGAAATGCTACCAGATAAAGGTTAGGTTAGAACTGCGACCCTTACAGTAACGAAGTGCTACAAGAAAAGTGGGTTAGGTAAGGTTAGAACTACGATCCTCACAGAACCGAACTGCTATCAGATAAGTGGGTTAGGTTAGGTTAGAACTGCGATACCATAGGGGCGCTTCTACCGTCGTTCGACAACTGGCTAGACCGAAAAAGAGGGAGCCTAACATATAGGCTGGTGCAGGTAATGACCGGACATGGCTGCTTTGGTCATTATCTGTACCAAATTCAGCGGGAACCGTCAACAGTCTGCCACCACTGTGGCGAAGAGGACGATACTGCCCAGCACACCCTTGCGGATTGCCCAAGCTGGGTCTTAGAGCGCCACGAAATGATGGCAATATTGGGGGTAGACGATCTCTCTCTGCACAGTGTGGTGTCATGTATGCTGAGCAGCGAGAGATCGTGGAATGCCGTCACGAAATTCTGCGAATTGGTGCTACAGAAAAAGGAGGTAGCGGAACGGGAGCACGAGGAGCGAGCAAATGCGCACCCGCTCCGGCGTAGACGGTTGGGGAGAAGGCGGTTACAATATATTAATCGCCTACTCCCCCAGTAGGGCCTGTGGGATGGGGATCCACAATATAGGGCCTGGGGGAAGGTTCAGTGCGTTGCCGATCCTTCCCTCCTCTGGAACGAGGGTGCCCCCGGTATTCTAACCGGGGCAGCTGGGGGGACGACACGGTGAAATGGTCTGCGACCCCGTGGCGTCTCCCAACAACGGTAGAGCGGGCAACGCCGCAGGGAATGTTAGTGGGTATTCTCTTCCCCTCCCTCCGCCTTGCAGAGGGAGTTACGGGAGGAGAGAGTCCCACATACCACCCCCCAATGGGCTTCCCCAGCCCGGGGTGAGATGCGTAAATGCATTTACCCCTACGTCAAAAAAAAAAGTTTGAACTGCGATCCTCACAGAATCGAACTGCTACCAGATAAGTGGGTTAGGTTAGAACTGCGACCGCACGCGCCGCGCTCGCCTGACGCAATCCTCAATTCAGTCACGCGCCACGCTTACATAAAAGAAATGCTACTGAGAAGTGGATAAGGTTAGGTTAGAACTACGATTGTCACAGAAACGAAATGCTACCAGATAAGTGGGTTAGGTTAGGTTAGAACTGCGACCCTTACAGAAACGAAATGCTACTAGAAAAAATTGACGAAGTGGATTAATGAATTTAATGGAATAACAAGATGATAAATATTTGCACATTTTTAACCGACTTCAAGTAATTTGCTTTAATAGGATAGCAAAATTAAAAAAATTGGTTATAATTTCACATTAAAATGGAGGTCTAATTATGGTAATCATTTACTATTTTTGGGTTTACAATTATTAGTTTGGAGTCATTTGCTTTAATAGGATAACAAGAAAAAAAAATTGGTTATAATTTCACATTAAAATGAGAGTTCTAAGTTTGGTGATCGTTTAAAATTTTTGGGTTAAAAATGATTATTTTGGTGTTATTTGTTTTAAAAGGATAAAAATATGGTACAAATTTGGGAATCATTTCTCATTAAATAGTTCTTATTTTGGTGATCATTCATTATTTTTGGTGGTAAAAACGAATTTTTTGGTGTTAAATTTTACTAAATCTGGTGATCTGTTAAATACATGCCCTTTTTCTTTAATATTTATGACATCTATTACAGTTTTTGCATAATGAAAGTTAATCCTACCCAATGAACTAAAATTGATCCTATCACATACAACATTTTGTCAACTATTCAATCTTCAACCTAAACTCCCACTAACTTGATATTAGGTTGTCAGAGCCTCAAAACTTAATTTAAAATTTCAAGATCACTTCTGGCTGACTTCTTTCAAGCTGGTGAGATTTGAATGATTAACCTTTTGGACGCCAATGACCAATATATCCGCACCGTAGGTTCAACGCCAATGACCGATTAATTGGTCATAGACCACTGAGCAACATAGACCTACGTGCATGTGCATAAAGTTCAATTTCAGTTTTGACACTTCGGTGACGTCTGGATGACAGCTTTTGTGTTTGACACGGCGTCGAAAAGGTTAATATAAAAAATATTCTTTATAAAGAATATGAAGTAAAAACAAAGAAATTCACCTGATGTCTAGTAAGGTAGATGTTCATTCCTTTACGGAAATCATCATCACCAATATATCTGTGCAGCATGCGAATGACAGAAGCACCCTTGTTGTATGAGATGTCATCAAATATCTCATCAATCTCAGATGGGTGGCCTACTGGCACTTCAATGGGGTGTGAGTTTTTTAAACAATCTAACTCTAAAGCCCTGAAATCGAACATTAATATTAGTGGAGGCACAAAGCATACAATTTTGAGTTAAAATCCATGTTTCTTCAAATGTTTCATGTTAAAAAAAATTGTTCATGGAAATAAAATTTAGAAACAATACATATAGACACATTAATTAAAAAGAATGATAACTACTGATAAAACTGTGTGCAAAGGAACAACAAAAGGTGATGACTTGGCACTATTTATTCAAGGCTCATATACATATGCATTGGCCATATGCCAAGTTAGCACTTTCTTTTACACAAAGATATCAAAAATGGTGTAGATCATGCTGAGAATGCACATTAACATGTATGAAAATATGCACTTTAAGTCTCATGTACACTAGGAATATTTGTGATGTTTTCAACCAAAAGGTACCACATTGCTGATAAGGTTGATTTCAAATTGAAGCTATATGGAAACAGTGCCTTATTGACAACTGACAATACCCTTTTGGTTGAGAATGGCATATATATTTACATACCTGATGTAAGTTTCAGTAACAAACTGAGTCCAAATATCATACTCGGGGAACAGATGGTTGACACACAAGAATTCCACAAATGAAGCGTAGCCCTCATTCAACCAGAGATGAGTCCACCATTCCATAGTGACCAAGTTGCCAAACCACTGATGAGCCAACTCATGACCAACTACAAGGGCTATCCACTGCCGTCTCACAGCAGATGTGTGTTCCTCATCTACCAACAAGCATGTCTCTCTGTATGTCACTAAGCCCCAGTTTTCCATAGCACCAGCTGAAAAATCTGCTATAGCAATCAGATCAATTTTAGGCAATGGATAGGCTATGTCAAAGTACTCCTTGTAGTAAGGCAGTACCCGGGCTGCCACTTCCAGTGCAAACATGCCCTGCTTGCTTTTGCCCACAGGTGTGTACACGCGCACCAAGACGCCGTCGCGCGATGTCTTCTCCACATAGTCATACTCGCCCACTACAACGGCTACCAGATAAGTGGACATGATTGGAGTTGTGTCAAACCTCACAAATCGTGTGTTGTCAGTAATCTGTTCCTCCTTCACGGGCATGTTGGAGAGCGCAACACGGTCGGCGGGAACGCGCAGGGAAATGTCGAAGGTTGCCTTGATGGCGGGCTCGTCCCAGCACGGAAAGCAGCGGCGCGCGTCCGTCGCCTCGAACTGCGTGACGGCCGCGTGGCGCTCTTCGCCGCTCGGCGTCAGGTATTTGCTGCGGTACAGCCCCTTCATCTTGTCATTGATCTCGCCGGTAAACTCGCACTGCAGAGCGGCATCGCCGGCCGGCAGCGACTCCGCGAACGCAATCGTGGCAGTCTCTTCGGCTGCGCTGAGTCGCACTTCCACCGGCGACAGAGGCTCTCCATTTTCGTACTGTAACTTAACGCTCTTCAAATCCAAGTCCAAACAGTTAAGCACTATCTCTTTGGTAGGATTGACGATCTGAAAGTGAATACGTCATGTTGAAACGAGATAATTTGCGGCGACCAGACCTACCAATGATGAAATTCCCTCTTACCGATACTTTCACTGCCGTCTTTCCCGTAAACGTTAGTTTCTCGAGATCTGGCACCAGTTCTAGATCGTAATGTTTAGGTACGACATTCTTCGGAAGGCGTTGAAACTGTTTGTTTTCGGGCATTGTCACTTTTTCTTTCACGATCGTAAATGTGGGACGCGCTACAGAAAAGTACCGTAATGACCGAGTGACAGAGTGAACTCGCCGCGCTCCCGCGCCTCCGATACGTGCCCCCCGCGCGCGTCCTACTCTCTGCCCCCACTCCGAATAACGGTATTCGCTCGTACGTAACAACTTGCAATGGCGATTCAAATTAATGCAATTTTCTGAACGAAATGCAAATGAATTACGTATGACGCGTAGTAACTGTAGCGTCATGGAAAGCGGTTAACGGAGTGACGTTAAAAGTGAAAGTTACTCAATAAATAGACTAGTTAGGACTCATGTAGGCAATTTATGTTGGTTTGATTTGATGAAAGATATAATCATATAATAAATAATTTGAGGTTGGAATATCGGTGTTCGGTGAATGAAAATGTTTAGTTATTTGACATATGATATGCCAGAATGAATGAAATGAATGAAATTGAAATTCGGAAGTTATTCTGAACCACTATAACTTCATGTTCTGAACCACGGATTTAGATTTTAATAAACCGGATGGAGTACACGGGCCAAAAAGTGTGTCCACATGAGAAGTCAAAGTGGGCGGTTGCATCTCTTTCTAATTAGGGTGACCATAAGTCATATGTATGTGGGATATTAGGATAAGTTGGAATGTATAGTTTGGCCAAGATCTTTTTTCATTCATGCATAGGAAGTCAGAGAGAATGGATATAGTTTTTTTCTCCTCTGTAAAACGCTTCTCAAAACTTAATTTAGTCGTTATAAAAGCTGTTACTGATGACAGACAGACTGACAGACGGACAGCGGAGTCTTAGTGATAGGGTCCCGTTTTTACCCTTTGGGTACGGAACCCTAAAAATGGTCACTTTTTTTCATTTGTAGTCTGCCTCTTTCGCACTCATGGTATGTTCATACACGTAATGGCTTCTCTTTTGCACACTTCAACTATTCTTTAAGCGTCATCGTAGTTAATTGCACCATTTTTTTTATTTGCCGCCTTCGTGTACTGACGGAAATGTGTGTTCAACTTATATAGAATATTATGTATAAATGTGTCTGTAATATTTAAGGATTTTGGATTTAAATTTTGGCAATTATATAGCTCTTATTACGTGCACAAATAAATCATTTATCTATCTATCTATATATCTATCTATCAACCAAATAATTAAACATGCCGAAATAAAGATATACTTATTTAGGTAAACCAAAGAGTAACTTATACTAGAGCGGTACTGTCATAGTAAATTTTGTAACCCCAGTAAATTCACTGCCATCTGTCGACACACTTTAAAACTAAAAATGAAGATTTATAAAAATACGATAGAATGTATTTAAATATAGATAAATGTTTTTTTTTTTTTTTTACATTAATAATTTTTATGATTTTGACCCATGTTCTTTCACTGATATGCGTTAAAATTGTTAAATAACAAACGAAACCGTCAACGCCATCTATACGACTGTAGGCGCGCCCTCTGAGCGAATCAAATTTTCTTGATTTTCGAGGCACCTATTACGGAGTTATATCTATCTTTGGGTAAACTTATTTTTTCATTAAGTAAGTACGTAGGTAATAAGAACTCTGTAAGGCCGATTCACATCGTGCCGACATCATAGTCACCCTAATGAGTTTGACAAGGTTTTCTTGTATTTTTATCGTAAACTTTAATAGTTGAGGCTTACCTGTGAAAAGATATACCAAAATCAACAAAGCTTTCACTTCTGCAACCTTTCACACAATATCTTTTACCCATTTTATACTTTATTTCGCAAATAAATCTTGAGCGCCGCCATTCATGTATTTTGAAAATTTCTTTATCAAGTTGGGGATACCAATTAATATTCAAAGTTACTACAATGTCTACCATATTAAAATTAATGTATTTTTTGTTGTGCACATGCTTGGTTAAATCAGTTAATAATATTGACATTATAACTATTTACAAATTACGTAAAAGATATCAGAACCGCACTCTGAATATAGCACTTAAATAATATAAGAAGGTATTTAATTTTAGTAGTTATTGATATAAATACTACCAAAATGGTATTTTTTTAACATTGGCAACATGTGCGAGTGGGACACCGCGACCCACTTTTGCTATCTCATGTGGACCGTTTTCTCTAGTCTGGTACGAACACCTTTCTGGCTCAGTGATAAGGTTCAATTTAGTATGGCAAAAAAAGTGACAGCTCGCTCCTGTTTAGGGTATAACTTCATGTTCTGAACCAATAGGTTGATTACATTATCACTTTTGAAGTTTTTGAACACGACAACTGGTCGGTTCTATCTTTCTAGGTTTAATTTTGGACCTAACTTTCCCTCGTCGGTTCTGTCTTTCTAGGTTTTTTTTAAAGTATAGTTTGGACTGTCTCATTTCAAACATAGACAGAGAGAATCATATTATTACTATCTTTGTCTTAAGGCCCTCCACACTTGTGCGCGAATCGTTTCTGGAGCGAGCTTAACGCTATTACTAAAAACCGTAAGACACTACCGCGATAGTGTTACGTTATAACACCCAAAAGAAAAGGATGAGTATAGTTTTTTTATCCGAAGATGGGTATTTTTTTTGTTCTTATTCACTGACAATTTGGTTTGACCAACTATAGTTTGAACGCACTTCACATTAAATTGACAGCTGTCATAGTACAGTGGGCAAACACTTACATTCGATTTTAGTTCTTATTGTCGGGGCAAAAGGCATTAAAGAAATACAACTTTTGACAGGTATAGGTATACTCCGACGAGTCCGACGTACGCTGATCTAAAGTTTATAGTGTATTGATTTTAAGCTTATTAGGCTAATGTTAAGTAAACTAGTATTAAATAAGAGTACAAAATATTCTAAATAGCATTTTTTACTTATATCCTTGCTCTGCAAAGACCAAGCTATTGCAATGCGTAATTTAATTAAGCTTTGTTTGTTAGTTTTCACAGGTTAGTATTAGTATACATTTTATTAATAAACATTATTACATATGTATTTCTAAATAATATTCGCTTTATATGTTGTTCAATTTTACATTTAAAGGACGTATTATATACATCTTTGCATCACTTTACTATACTGAATAATTATACAATTCATATTTTTATATAGTCACTACACAATGTTTGAGAATAGTGACAAAAACTGCCGGTGAATGCAAATCCTTATGATAACAGTGAAATTAGTATTGATAATTGCGTTAGCCGAGTTTTTGCATTATTTACCTTTTATTACATGGGTAAAAAAGGCTTTTTCTAGGGGTGATATCAAATTGAGTTTTAATAAAGTCTGTTCAGAAAGAGAAGAGAATGTATTGGGCCCCATACATTCCACGACTCTTCTCTTTCCGCACACACTACATATATTAGTAATCTAAAATACTGCTTTCACATGTGTCTATTTTCTTTCAGCTGTGTATGGAGTATCTTGCTCTAGAGTGTTAGAGCTGAGTGATAGATTCATAGACTTCAGCAATGAAGGCATGTGGTTTGTCAAGTTCTATGCACCATGGTGTGCACACTGCCGTCGCATTGAGCCTATCTGGGCCCATGTCGCGCAGTCACTCTACAACAGCCAGATTAAAGTGGCTAAGGTTGACTGCACAAGGTTCCCTGCAGTGGCCACACATTTCAAAGTTCGAGCCTATCCTACCATATTGTTGTAAGTGTACTTATTTAATCTCTAAGTATTTAATAGACCAGCGGTTCTCAAACTTTTTTGGTGACGGAACCCTTTTGGAAAGGAAATATTTGAAGAAGCTCCAAATAAAAAAAATCGTTAGTCACTGAAAAACAGACATAGTATAAAAGAGCGGAACTAGGTCCACAGAGCACACTGAAAATGGCTGTAATAGACTAATTTGGCTTCCTTCTTTCAAGGGTGGATCTAGCTTTATAGTCAGGGGGGGGGGTCACTTAAATTAAATAAATAAATTGTCATTTATTTCAGGCCTAATACACCCCTTAAGTACACATACTTAAGTACCCTGTTTCTACTTGTTATCAATATCAGTATGTTATAATTAATGGAACTATAGGTCTTATTGTATATCTGCAAGTTTAAACTTATCTGTATGTGACTGTTTGTCTCCTAAATAAATAAAAATTAAATTAAAAATTTAAAAAAAGTAAAAAGTCAGGGGGGGGAGTCGCCACTGAATTCCTAGACCCAGCCAGCTATTGTAATTAACATTATTGAATATTGATGGCACACTCAAATAATAATATGAGGTCATAAGTGTAACAGATGCAACAACATAGGTCTTTATACTTGACTGTACCACTCATGGATGCTAAAATAGCCCAATCAGCTGAGGACTACACATGTATGCTGTGAGCCCTGCACATATACATATTGCATATTTACTGCTGCCACTGCAATTTTTTTTTCCTTTTTTTTAAATTAAGCAATGTTAAAAAGCAAAACCACCACCCCTCAGATAAATATCCTGCAGGCGTATCACTGATTTAATCTGATTATTTTATTTTTACAGCATCAAAGGCTCCCAACACCATGAGTACAATGGCGAGCGGATGAAGGAGGACATGGTGAACTATGCGGTGCGCATGTCCCAGCCCGCGGTACAGAGGTTGACACAAGCTGATAGCTTGGGGTATCTTAAGGAGGCCCATCCGGTTTTCTTCGGGTTTGTTGGGAAACAGCAAGGACCATTATGGGTAATTATTATTATATTTCATATTATTTACCCCTATATGTACCTCGAGCTAAAACTAATGCTGTTGCACCTGATAAGCAGTGGATCAATAAAGAGATTCGAGATATGATAAAGCAGAAAACAGAACTATGGGACAAATATGTGCTAACTGGCTTGGATGAATTTCACAAGGACTACCGAAAGCTAAATAACAAGCTAACGAACCGCATAAGAGCATGCCCCATAAAATATGAAACAAACTTATTAAAAACTGGCCCAAAGCGGTTCTACTCCTACATTCGGCAGCAACTAACATCAAAGGTCAGCACACCTAACGTTGTATGCAATAAACAAGGGCATACTGTAACGTGTGCTCCTGACATCGCTGAAGCCTTTGCGGACCAGTTCGAGGATGTCTTTCAGGTAGAACCTCAGGGACAGCTGCCACTGCTAGATCCATCCCTTAGAGTTGAGGAATGTATTACAGATATTACCTTTTCAGTAGATAAAGTTAAACAGGTCATTAAAGAAATGAAAACAGATTCTGCACCCGGACCAGATGACATTCCTGTTACACTGCTGCAAAAGTGTGACACCTTGGTTGGCCCGTTAGCCAGAATAATGCAGACATCATATGACACAGGCATTTTACCTGAGCAATGGAAAACAGCAACCGTGACCCCAATATTCAAGAAGGGAAATAAGCTTGAACCGTCTAACTATAGACCGATAAGTCTCACTAGTGTCGCATGCAAGGCCATGGAGAAAATTCTGGTTAAACATATAAGAGGTTTTCTTGCCCTGCACAGTGTGATAGGTGACCAGCAGCATGGGTTTTGTCCGCATCGCTCTACAGTGTCCAACTTGCTGTCTTGCCTCTCTTCCTGGACTAAAAGTTTTAACAAGAGGGACCCTACAGATGTTATTTATCTTGACTATGAAAAGGCCTTCGACAAAGTTCCCACAGAGAGGCTACTTCATAAACTGGAACACTTGGGAATCCGTGGGAAACTATTAATATGGATAAGGGCCTTCCTACAACATAGAACCTTTAAAGTTAGAGTTGGTGAGACCAAGTCACAGCAAAGAGAGATACAGAGTGGAGTACCACAGGGTTCAGTTTTGGGCCCGGTGCTCTACATACTGTACACGGTTGACCTTCCATGCCGCCTCAAATGCAGTATTAGTACTTTTGCGGATGATACCAAGTTATTTGCTAACCCACTCGTAGATTACAGCCAACTACAAGATGATCTAGATGCAATAGCAAGCTGGTCAAAAGAATGGTTAATAAATCTGAATACTGCCAAATGTACAATACTTCACATAGGAAATCGGAACCCCCGTCTGACTTACAACTTGGAAGGCGCTCCACTAACGGCTGTAAAAACACAAACTGACCTAGGTGTTAAGATCTCGGAAGATCTAAAGTGGGAAGAGCACATATCTACAATGGTTAAGAAAGCCAGAAGCATGATTTACCTCATTAGGAAAGCTTTCAAGACCTTAACACCGGATATGATGCTAAAAATATACAAGACATACGTCAGACCCATACTGGAGTATGCGTTTCAAGTCTGGAGTCCTTACTTTGCCAAGGACATTGAGATGCTGGAGAAGGTCCAACGGAGTTTCACGAAACTGCCAAGGCAACTTAAAAACAAGCCATATGAGGAGAGACTAAAGGAACTGAAACTTACTACCCTAAAGCACCGCAGAGAACGCGGAGACCTAATAGAGAGTTACAAAATACTATCTGGGCACTATGACCTCAAGGATTTTCAAGAGATGTTCAAGCGCAACAACAGTGATCGTCTGAGAGGTCATCACTTAAAGCTAGAAAGGCATAGGTCTCACAGTAACCCTTACAAACACTTTCTGAGCAACCGAGTAGTAAGGGCTTGGAACAAACTCCCGGAAGACGTAGTTTCAGCACAAAATGTGAACCAGTTTAAAAATAAATTAGACAAGCATAACACTACATCTAATACTCGTTCATGATATATATCTTTATGATTACTGGATACAGGCCATATCAGTTGCCATAACTGCCTGCCTGCTTATTAAATAATAATAAATAATAATAATAATATTTTATATGGTCAGGGTAGATAAAGTAGAAAGTAGCATAGCAGACTGGAAATTAAATCCCTCTACTCTCTGGCGTCAAAATTTCACTGTGCAAAGGATAGAACTTGATTAACATCTTACCTATTGACCATTATTATAAAGTGCTCATGAAGAAAAGTAAACCTTCTTTGTTGATAAACATGCAGTGATTTGTCCATATTGCGGTTATCACACTGATGCGAATTCGCACGCAACTCTGGTGGGTGAGACAGCACAGCGCTATGCACATATATATATATATAGCAATGTCCCACTCACTTGAGGCCAATGTGTAGACCGCGTAAGTCTGCCAGGGTTCAAATTCCTGAATCTGCAGCCCTTATAAAGATTTTAAACCATCTAATTGAGGCATACGTAAATAGTAATGCTACTAACATTAAACATATTGCATACAAACATTAATGTATACTAACAACAAGCTCATTTTACGGTTTGACAGCTTAGCTTTAGCTTAGCTAAAAATACGTGAGTTAAACCGTAAAATTAGCTTAAGTTTATACCTTTTTTTTTTCAAGGAAATCTTTATAAGGCATGCCGATAAGTACCAACCCCACAGTTGGTTTTATGCCATGTCCCATGAGACGGTCAACAATGATATCAACCCACCGAATGACTCTGCAGTGTTCTGTTACAAAGAAGATGAAGCATATTTCTTTGATGGTAAGCAAATGTAATATTTTTTGAAAAAATTTAGTCTAATAACACTTTAGAAAACAATCCACCATCTCCTACAATCACGAGGTAAAAAAATTAATAGTCATATTTTCGTAAATTAAATGGTTTCTTCTAAAATGACCCTTTCTATTATTTCATCCCATCAGTATATCTCATAAGGTCGAATTATTTTCATTTCCACAAGTAAGTCATGGGCTCATGGCTCGTATTCGTGCGCAATATGTTTCGTTTCCACCCTAATCGATTTGCCTAAGACCCAAGACTTACATTTAATCAACTTTCAAAAGTTCAGTATCCTAATTCTTATGTTCTTATTTTCTTATTACATTTACTTTTCAGCTCACCCTGTGATAGAGGACACAGAAGCCTTAAACACGACCTTAGATAAATGGATCAACTCGGAAAGATTTGGTTTCTTTCCTAAAATCACTAGATCCAACATTCATCACCTCATGGACACCAAGAAATACATAGTGATTGTTGTGGTTTCTGAGAATAAGCTGAGTGAGATAAGCCAAACTGAAAGGGACTTTAAAGACATGGTTGAAGGCATTATTAAGTAAGTAATCGTATGTTGTATGTAGGGTAATTTTTTGGTGTCAGGGGTTTGAATAATTAAATAAGGTTCAAATTAGCTTGCCTGATACCACAACTACCTATATATGATTTGTGTCAGACACTAAGATCGTTGGTCCACCTCAAGATAGACCTAATCTACAATGTGTATACCGCGCCCATTAGTCTGTTCTCAGGCACCGCCCATTACGCCATTTGTTTTTAGTAGGTACATTACTGTAGAGGCCGGGAAACGAAGGGTTGCAGGAGTTGCAGGCGAAGCTAAGTAGATATAGACAGCCTAGCGTAGTGAGGCTGGATAGGGATAGCACTCCACTTTTCCCGATCCTGCGCCGTTTCCTGCCAATTATCGGCTTGAAGCTGACGTAGATCCAATCTAAGATCTTGATGAAAAGTCGATATAACTTTATTTCAGTTAAGTGTAACAGAGTAGAATTATATACAAAAATATAATAGGAGAAATTATTGGCTACTTATAAAACAAAACAACTAAAACCAACCTAAAACGAAACCTAACTAAAAAATAAAATCCCTAAAACCTACCTTCTAAGCCTAGGCCGATGATGATGATGATGATTGTTTCATGTTCTAATGTGATAGGTTATTTAGTGCGTGGAGTATTAAAGGGGAACAAAAATTTGATTATTTTTGCGCTATTACGACGCACGGTTTAGGAGATACAGCCCTATAAAGATCTTTTTTTTTACAAGGACAAGTTATTTAGTCGTGCAGAAATCTTTAAGTAAGTAAGTAAGTATTTATTTGCAAAAAATAAGTAGGTACAATAGTGTCTTAGGTGGTAAGTGACAATTAGAGCTGTATCTCCTAAGCCGTGCCTCGTATCGCAAAAATAATAAAATTTTCTTTCCCCTCTAATACCCCTAATCTAAGTAATAATGAAAAAACACAAAAAAGAAAAAAAAAGCATAATGGCAGAACGTCAATACGAACCAAAAATATCGTTTATAGGTTTTTTTTTTGGTTGAATGCCCAGACGTTGTGTCACAATTTGATATTTTAAACAAAAGAAGGTTGCTTTACAGACCTAGGTGTGTAAGGCTGTATGAAATTCCTTTACATATCATCTTTACTCATCGCACCGGATACGTAGTATTTTCGGACATAATTTGAAGTCATGTCAACATTTCATTGCAAGTTTGAGAAAATTATTTTAACCCAACGAACTTTGCATTCAGTAAGTAATATTATGTAAATATTTTTACAGGAAAAAGAAGCAGACACTCCATTCACGTTTCCAGTTCGGCTGGATGGGCTCCCTCGAGCTAGCCAACTCCATCGCCATGTCGGATCTGACCGCTCCCCACCTGCTCGTGCTCAACTCCACCACCAGCCACCACCACATGCCCGACGACGACCCCGTGCTCATGACGCCGGAGGCCGTGCTCGTGTTCCTCGACCAGATACACAACCAGTTGGCGCCGGTACGTCTATATATAGACAACTCCTTTATCTCACACCGCGCCACTCCAGTGTGATAAAGCGTTCATATTTCAAGATCGACCAATTCATTACACTTTTATAGTTGTGTTAAACACTCGCTGCACGCGAAGCAATTAAAAAAGAGACAGGACGCCGCCTGCCGCAGGTAGGTGTGACGGAGAGCACACTACGTATTCGCGTGCAGCGAGTGTTTAACACAACTATAGTGAGTGCGCAGTAAAATATCAGCCGATGCGCGTACCTTAATGGAAATTGAACCTTCTGTACAGTGGCACAGAATAAGTAATAGTATTATCATACAGAACGGCCACGCACCGCCCCGCCCCGACTCGAATTACCTCGCCCTGCGACACCAGATTGACGGCCGTTTGCCGGCCGCTCAGTACTATTTCTAAGCAACTTACTCACACTATGACGCATGTCGCGTGTACAGACGTGCCGTTCACACATAGAAACGCAAGTGAGTTTTGATGTATAGCGTGTCCGCCCTGTGACAGTGGTTAGAGTTCATCCCATATCCATTATTAAAATGGCAGCACCGATAATCACAAATAATAACAACGGTGAACGGTGCGGCGTAGTGTATAATGACGCCAATTTCGTGTGTTTCGGACAGGGAAAATTAAGGTACTATAAAATTTTAAGTATAATAGGTAGCTTAATAAAACTTGGTGTTTTTGATAAGTCTACTGAGTACATAGTATACAAAAAATTTCAGCTCTCTAGCATTGTCCAAGCCGAAACTACGAGGGTTCGAAAATACGGCGAAACGTGCCGAGAAAAGATATGCACTGCCTTTTGCCTATATGGGATGAACTCTAACCACTGTCACAGGGCGGACACGCTATATAGTGTACGTACTGTAAAACGCACCGCAGGATTTGGTCACTTTTTAGGGTTCCGTACCCAAATGGTTAAAACGGGACCCTATTACTAAGACTCCGCTGGCCGTCTGCTCCGTCCTCTGTCAGGCTGTATCTCATGAACCGTGACTAGCTAGCACGGTTCATGAGATACAGCCTGACAGCGGACGGAGCCGGTGTTGTTGATTTTTGACTGACTACTTGGTTTGTCATGGACACTATCATTTAGAGCCTCAAGCAAACAAACAAAACTAAGTATTTTGTCAAAAATCAACAGAAAGTCCGAATGATGGACTACTAGTACACTCCGAGACGAAGATCGTCTTATAGAAAAATTAATTTTTAGGGTTCCGTGCCCAAGGGTAAAAACGGGACCCTATTACAAAGACTCCACTGTCCGTCTGTCTGTCACTAGGCTGTATCTCATGAACCGTGATAGCCAGACAGTTGAAATTTTCACAGATGATGTATTTCTGTTGCCGCTATTACAACAAATACTACAAAGTACGGAACCCTCGGTGGGCGAGTCCGATTCGCACTTGTCCGGTTTTCTTTAGTTTATGACATCTGTTTCAGTTCACTGTATAGAAGGTTCAAATTCCTTTGACCCCAGTAAGACTCCGGCTCCGGCTATCATTGGGTATAAAGCCGGCTGCAGGTCAACACATACGAGTAATATGTGCCTTAGTTGCTCCCTAGGCGCCCTCTCCAAAGCGATATCGAGTCGGCAGAAGTTACCGGACACGGACGCGATATCTCATATATTTCATACGAAATATATGAAATGTCAAAAACCCCGGAGACGTAGGAGGCTTTTGTCATTTATTATTTATTTATTTAAACTGTATTGCTCAAAATAAATAAATATTACAAGTAGAGGACTTATTAATGCCTGAAGGCATTCTCTACCAGTCAACCATAGGGCTAAACAAAGATGTAATAAAAATGGTGCAAGAAGAAAAGTAAGAATTTAATTTGGAACTATTGCAAACAACTGAAAAACATAATAAACTACATATACAATACACAAATAAAAATACATACATACATACATACATACATATAATCACGCCTATTTCCCGGAGGGGTAGGCAGAGACCACGCATTTCCACTTGCTACGATCCTAATATACCTCTTTCGCTTCCTTCACTTTCATAACATTCCTCATACACGCTCGCCGGTTTAGGGTGCTATTGACCTGGCCTTTCTTCAGGATTTCCCCGATCTGATCAGAGAAAGTCCGCCGAGGTCTGCCCCTTCCAACTCCCGTTTCTACCTCTCCCTTATACACTCTCTTTGTTAGCCTTCTTTCACTCATTCTTTCCACGTGTCCAAACCATCTCAACATACCTTTCTCAATTTTTGTCACTACGTTTATGCAGCAACCTCTTGAAAGTAAATTTTCTCGGGGCTTGTGTTGACATTTGAAGGGCTTTGAAGGGACTGTTGGGCTCAACACGTGTTTTGTTTGTTTCCCAGACTTACGGGGGCAACAGCTGGTGGGTGCGCGTGTACCGCGCGCTGTTCGAGGCGCGCAGCACGCTGGCCAGCATGTGGCGCGGCAACCCGGTGCTGACGGCGCTGGTGTTCGGCCTGCCGCTCGGCTTCCTGTCCCTCATCTGCTACTCGGTGTGCTGCGCCGACATACTGGACGCCGACGAGGAGGAGCTGCCAGGTATATTTGCCGTCTTTCATTTATTACTTTTCTAGTCTAGTACCCTAACCCAGCTTTTGATTCTGAACAGAAATTGAATCGAATGGCGTAAAGAAATATTAGTTCAAATTTACGATTTTGTCGCTGCCTGTGGGTAAGTACAAGTATTAGCGCGAACCACGACATTTTACCCGTTTTTTACCATCTGAGCTAGTTGTGGTAATAAATATTTTTATTGAACGTTCTTCTGCCTACTCATTCCAAATTTCCCATACCTATCGGTACAATTAGTAGGTCAGAACATTCCGGAACGCGACACTGTGTGGGTGGGTAGGTTTTTTAGGTCAAAGGGTAAAAACGGGACCCTATTACTAAGACTTCTCTGTCAGTCTGTCTCATCTGTCTGTCACCAGGCTGTACCTCATGAACCGTGATAGCTAGAGAGTTAAAATTTTCACAGATGATGTATTTCTGTTGCCGCTATAACAACAAATACTAAAAAGTACGGAACCCTCGGTGGGCGAGTCCGACTCGCACTTGTCCGGTTTTTCCAAAATATGTAAATGCATGTTGTTGATTGAAAAGTCCGGGAAGGTCTCCTAACCTAACATCATTTTCGTGTAGCAGTATGTCATCGGGTAGCTGCATGCTCTCAGTGGTGTTATCCGATTCTTCCCCGTCGGGAACAGATGGGAATAGGCGCTGCATATAAATAATTCCCATTTGATTGATTTGTTCCCGCATCATGTATCGCGGCAGTCACGTGGGGCGGGAACAAATGGGAATACACCCTTCAGTGCCCCATAATTTAATAATCCACCTTCATGTAGGTGAATAATAAAAACGAATGATGTATATTTTTGTTTCAGAAACTCATGAAAAGAAGGACTAAGTAATCGGTGCTTTTAATATCCGAATCTAGGAGCTATTTATTTGTATGTGTTGGAGATTGTTGTTTTGTTGTCATCAGCCATTTCCTGGCGGGTAATACTGTCAAGTCCGTCAACATCTCGTTTATATATACATATAGGGACCGTGCACGTTGAAGCGTCTGCCACCTTGTGGCCTAAATCGGAAACTTAACTGCGCCAATAATCATCATGCACGTTCCCTATCCATCACTTCATAGTAAAAAAAAAAAGTAACCAAGTCAGTAAAACGAAAGTAACTAAGTCAGTAAAAATAAAGTAACCAAGTCAGTAAAAATAAAGTAACCAAGTCAATGAAAATAAAGTAACCAAGTCAGTAAAAATAAAGTAACCAAGTCAATGAAAATAAAGTAACCAAGTCAGTAAAAATAAAGTAACCATGTCAGTAAAAATAAAATGAAGTAGGTTCACGGCATAATATTTACTTACTGAGTTTTTGTTGTAGGTACCAAAGTATTTTTAACGATAGATTTACACAGGTGTTGTATTGTAAATGAGTATTAAATATTAATTTGTCTTGTGGCTATGTTTTTGATGTGTCATTAAGTTTTATTTAGACATGTAAGAGTATTTTACGCAATCATGTATGATTTTTACATATTTTTTTTACTTTCACCTTACAATCTGGTATTTTGGTGACAATAGTACATTTCGATGCTAGTGCGGAAAGTATGTCATTACTCCAAGAGTACCGAGATATCTTGCCACGAGCCGTAGGCGAGTGGCAAGACTCAGGACGAGTGAAGAATGACATATCCGCACGTGTATCGAACGACGTTTTTTAATACAGTCGCGAAAAAATAAGAAAAGCAACAAGTATTAAGGAATGGAATTCGAAACTTTTTATCCTTTTTATATTATTAATTATGTGACATCACTGACATTGACATTATGAAGAGGTGTTTTTCTAGCTTTTATTCGACTAGAATAGATTTTGTTATTATTATTGAACCCACTTCAATGAGTTTTTTTTTTCAAATGCATGTTCTATAAGACAGAAACAATTGTAAATATTAAAACATTGTACTATTATTACCTAAATATCGTTATTTACGATTATTTGTGTATCGTATATTTATAAAAAAAAAACAATATCGAATGTTGCCTTTGGAAACTTAAAACATTCTGGCAGTAAGAAAATAGGTCTCTTCTTTGACAGGCGTTCCGTTCCATTCAGACAACTTGTTAAGAACGGTTTTTCAACATTAAAAAATAAACGTGTTATACTTATAATGATGAAGAGGTAAGTAATAAAATATGAAATATGCATATTTTTCGTATTCTTACATTAACAGTAGGTTTTTATGTTGATTACGACGTTTAAAGGAAACTAATATAAACACTCATCAGTAAGTATCATGAATTGGAACAAGTATAAATTTAAAAAAATTGGAAAAGTAAAAAGCACTAGTTCGCGAAAACCAACTTTTCGCACGCTAAACAGCCACGAAAAGTAGCACTTTTTGAGCAACTGTATTAAAAAATAATCTTATATATACCTATAGTAACAACGATCTGGTCTTATGATGGAGTTGAGACCAGAGGGCCTACCGCGAAACACGTTCGACATGTTGCCTCTCTGTCGCACTTGTAATTTCGTACGTAAGTGTGACAGGGAGGCAACACGTCCAACATGGTTCGTGGTAGGCCTTCTGATAAGGCCATAGCAACTCTTTATTAAGATAAGAAAAACATAAATATAGTTGGTCAAGCAGATCTTATCGGTAGAAAAAGGCGGCAAATTTAAAAAATGTGGGCGCGAAGGGATGTCACATAGAAAATTTGAATTACGCGCCTTTTTCTACTGACAAGATTTGCTTGACCAACTATAGTTTTGGATCCTTACGGTGCTCCCACACTGGC
Source organism: Cydia strobilella (assembly GCF_947568885.1). Taxonomy (NCBI): domain Eukaryota; kingdom Metazoa; phylum Arthropoda; class Insecta; order Lepidoptera; family Tortricidae; genus Cydia; species Cydia strobilella. The sequence continues at coordinate 10,636,835 of NC_086051.1, forward strand.
ATATAACATGATAGCATTGATAGTGTTATATTATGTTGTCCCAGTCACACGATGTTATATAACTGCCAATGTAGGAACACCACTAGACTCCTCCGGATGGGTAGTGAAACAAGCGCTTATATGAAAAATGGTTTTATTTACATATATTTACAAAAACTCGTTTTTCTACAATCCGAAATGTGATTGTGTTTAACTATGTATTTGTATTGTTTATGTCGACAATTTTAATGAAATAATGCGTCATTCTAAAACTAAATATTTTGGTAGGTATTTGTCCATAAGAATTATTCATGTTGCCAATTACATATTAAAATTGAGGTTATTGAGCGGTAATGAAAATAAATAGAGACCCCATAAATATAATATGCTAATCGTATGTAAGTAAGCCTGACCAGGAATATATGATCACGCGCCATGTTGCGGAACTTCACTGGAACTTTTTTACCCTATACATATACATGCGCAACAACAGCGCCCTCTTGACAATGATCATATATTACTGGTCAGGCTTTTAACACTAGCTCATCTTTATTTATTTACCTAGTTGTGAGATTTTCTTTTTAGAACAGATTATGGTAATTTATTATCAAAAACTAAAATTCATCCAAAATGGTGAAGCAATTAGTTTTTTCAGAACAGAGTAGTCACCATCACCAAGTAAGTTTAGAAGCGTGACATGCAGTTGACAATAAATTTGTCAGCATAATAAGCATTGATTATATATGCTCTTTGATAATTAGCTAAGTGCCATAAAATCGATGTGGGTAGTTTTTGCAGCGTAAAATAGTACATTGCGCAACGTGGGGGTAAGTGAAATAATGTACGAGTCTAAATATTCACGACAGCCGCAAGCTGGAGTGAATTTAAGACTCGAGTAACAATATTCTTTCCCCCGGAGTTACACACAATGTTTTTTCATCACACTTGCGAAGAAAAAACTAAATTTTAAGCGAAATCATTCTTATACGGTGACATATCAAACATTCGTCCGCCATTTTTTTTTTTTTTGGCAGTTTAGGCATCTAAGGCCTGTGTCCATGTGTGCATCAAAGACCCATCGGCATTCAGCCACAATTGAAAATTTTGTAAAAATATTTGAAACGACTATTAATAAAATTAAATAGCTCATTCCAGTTCCACAGCCGAAGCGTCCGCGGGAGGAAAATCCTCTTAAACCGCACAGTACGCGACCATTTAGGTTCTAGGGTGTTTGGGTGAAATATTGCGTTTATGTATATTGTTGCTATGTTTATTTTTTTAATAAAATGTAAGGAATCGAATGGTAACCATAATTATTTTTTTCCTATTTGGAAGTTTTTTTTTTGTTTGAAACTTTGAAGTAGTCTTGTATTTATTTATTATTCCCATATATTTTTAAGTTTCCAATTTATTGTGATAAATTGCTCATTTTCTATCTATTTTACTATTTAATTAAATTCAACATGTGGAAACAACCTAGTGTTGTTAAAAGACTAGTCTTTAAGACTTTTGAACCTTAACGACTCGCGAACCTTTAAGGCTCAAGCTTTGAAAGCTAGAGCGTTAAAGGTTTGCTCACAAAGCGGTTTAGAACCTTAACGACTCAAACTTTTTATGACTTGTCAAAATGAAGTCTTTAAGACTCGGGCCTCATAGGGAACTCTAGCTTTTTAAGTTAAGCTCAAGCCCCCGAACCTTAAAATCTTGTGTCAAGCTTAGAGCTCATACGTTGAGCTCTCTTTGCAGGAATTATTTTTGTGTAGAGAATTTACAAATATTATAATATACCTATCTATATCGGAAGAGTAACTTAACATCAGTTAACGCATTTACTGCCTGCAACGTATACAGGGTGGACCATTTAGAACCGTGATTCCGTTGCGTATGTATATCCAGATACATTTTCTATGAAACTATATTTTAAAATTTTCCCGTTCCGTTCCGCCCTATATGAGTAAGTCATAAGAAATAAAAATAAAAGTATTTAAAAAAATATTTATTACTTAGTTAAGACTGGGTGATTACTTCAACCGCTTGAACGTTAACACCCCACACAATAAGGTTGGAACAAAATAATTCACCCCCATTCATGTGATAGAGGTACCGAAGATTTTTTTTTGTTTTTGCTCGAGCACTCTTTTTCAGCGTGTTCACATTTCACAACACATACCTATTCATACCAAGTTTCAACTTTCTAATACTAGTCACTGAGCCAACCCGCGGACTGACAGATAGACGAACGGACAGACATGGTGAAACTATAAGAGTTCCTAGTTGACTATACGGAACTCTAAAAACGCGATAAGTCATAATTATCTTTTTCTGTTTTTCCTCATTTCACAAAAACGTATTAAATTTCACCCTACCCTATAGCATAGGTTGATCTTATTTGTTAAAAGCTTTTACTTTTTGCTCCAAACCTTTACTGCTAAAAACCTTACAGACTGAAACCTTCAAAGCTTGAGGCCAAAAGACTCGAGGTTTCTTTGCTCGTAAGCAGCAACACGAACTCTTAGTTCGAGGCTTCACGGCTCAGCAGTCGCGACTCAAGTCTTGTAGTTTACGCCTCAAAGCTTAAACCCACAACACTAAAATAACCCTATTTATAAACGTCCAAATCCATAACTACCGCGGGAACAATATAGGCCTTTGTCCTTCAGTACACCTGCATGAAATAAGATCTTTTTCTAGCAAGTGTGATAAAAACAAATTAACGAGTGTTAACACTCCGAAGGTGACCGTTTCGATATATACATTAACACAAGATTAACACCTTAACCTTAAATGTTCCAATGACTTCGGGTAAAAAAAAATGTGTTCTTACTTGACCCTTTATAAGGCATAAGGGTGTCAGGAATTATGCATAATTGAACCCTATTATCACTTTGAAATAAAGATAAAAATCTGGTGGGAAATATAAATATATCCCCTCTGCCTTATAAAGGCTCACCTGATCATTGGTAGACCTTATTTCGTTGCAATAAGGTTTCCGGATGGGCAGTGTTGACGATGATAGCTTTGTGATTGTGACTTGAATGATTCAAGTTGAATCATTAGGTTAGCTTAGTTTGTGACCAGGGGCCCGTTTCTCAAAAGCTTGTAACTTGTAATACAAGCGGATGTCACTTTTGACAGCTTTTGTTAGAAAAGGACTTCCACTTGTATTACAAGTTACAAGCTTTTGATAAACGGGCCCCAGGGGGGGACCGGGACCACCTTGTTCGGTCATCCATCTAGTTGCTTCTCTATCGTACGAATATGCAAGAGCGATAGAAAGGCACGTAACGAAATTTGGATGGCCTCTAGGTTGGGTAGGTTTTCTGTAAGATTGAGACCCCTAGTTTTTATTTATAGTTGTTATTTTATTTTACCATTCCTATTTTTGGCACTAAAGTACATCTTTTTACACAGAACTACATATAATTTTATTTACGAACTTAATGTAGTGAAATAAAAGTAAGAATATCCCGTGTTAATATCAAACAACCATTAGAAATATTACGTCTAGGCCTCATTTGCAATTATTATTAAGCGTGATGTGTTTCGATGTATTTATTTATTTGTATTACAAGAAAAAACTTTATCCAAATTTATTGTAATTAATAAAGAAATCTTTACAAATACAATTGTTTTACTTTTTTTTTTACGTCAGGCGGCTACAAATGCAAATCAGCAACATGCTTCGTCCCAAAAATACCAATGATGATATCCGCAACAGGCTTCGTCATTTTTTTCTGTTTAAATAAAATAACCGTCACGAATCGTACCTGGCTCAAATGTCCCCATTACGCTGGCAGCGTTACCGCGCTGAATGGCCAACGAGATCTGTTGGACCAGGTACGATCCGGACCGACTGCAACCGGCACAAAGTCGTACGTTGGTTCCAGGGCAGAGTACTTGGCATGCTTCATTTTGGCGGCATACTCCGCGGCAGTACCAGCAGACCTGACAGTGAGACTCAAGTGGGACGGCGCAAATGTACTCACGCACTTTGCATCCCACAAGAGGCATTGTCCCCCCTCTGCCATGGAAACCAATGTCAGGACCATCAGGCCTCTTGCCATCCATGCGGCACAACCCTGGAGGCTCCAAAACGCAAGGAATATTGGCCGACACCAAAGCCCTGCGGATGACATCATTGATGGCATGATGCCTGGAAAAAACGACCCGCGCACTTTATGCGCGTATAAATAAGTATGTCGGTATAGTGACCGTCTTCTTCAAACCATGACCCCCACAAATTGCACCGATGTGCTTCGCACACCTTATACCCCAAAACGCAAGGCAACCGCGATTCTTAAGGAATCATTATCTAAAAGTGTGCCTAGCGAGGGGGAAGGCCAATGCGTGTAGCCACGCCCCCGGACTCAAACCCCACGAAGCGGCTTTTGAGGGCGCGCCAAGTTCGGATCCTACCGCCTCCCCTAACATATTCGCCATGGTCCTTCTGCACAATATATCATCCCACCCCCGCTGAATGATGGGATTATCCGGCCCGCTCATCGCCACCGCAGAAAAGTGGTCCATTTGTAAAGTGCCTCCGCTACAAACGGTACCGCATTGTTTTACTTATAAATATACCTATTTTATCTTATAGATCTTGGTAGGTTTTTCTAATAAATTACAATTGCGACATTTTCATTTAGATATACAGCCCATTTCAATTTGCCGTGTTCTTAATTTTAAAGTGTTGTACCATTGAACATATTCATCAGTAAGTTGATATATATGTTCATTTGTGTCTTCTTGGCTTGTATGAACATTTGTTATTTCTAGTGTAATTGTATTGTATTGAATATTTGCAGAAAAATGTTTGAGATTTTTTAAAATCGTAAGATGCTGTATTATATCCATTTGTCATCACTTTCTTCAGAAGAAATATATTGTTCATTTTTGGTATAAATTTTTTTTTGTGAATTCATTCTTGAAGATACATATCTATCACTTTTGGGGCATGCTTTGCTTTGTGGGCTTTCAAATTGTATTTCTTCTGAATAGACATGATTTGCATGTTTGGGGTGTGATTTTCTTTGTGAGGTTTCTAACTGTTTGTTCCTATTATTTATGCCATTTGATTTCCTTCCAGTTATTTTAGATTTAGGTTCAATATAATCTTGAGTGAATTTCTTCTGAAGTGAATTCCAATTCTGTTTTTACATGATTGTCTTGAAGACAACTATTTTGTTTTCTGTGTTGTTTATATTTTGCTATTGAGATTTTCTGAGTAAGACATTGGTATTCATTGGTATCATCAATACATTCTTCTTCAATTCTTTTGAAATGAATCCTAACAGGTCTGTAAATGTTGAAATTTGATCTTTCGTTTCCATGAATGATGAGCATACATATCAAATGTTTCTATGGCATTACCATTACATGTTGTTTCATCTAGTAATGTATTCCATATTTCACTATAGCTATCCGTATTGGGTGTTTTCATCATCATCTAGGTTCAAGAAGCTCATGGTGTGTTCTAAAGGTATGCCTATGGGTGTCTTAGAATCATCTTCATTATATTGAAACTCTTCATCATTCCAAAAGTTCCTTATGTCTAATTGGAAATGCATAGAGTTCAATAACTCTTTGAATTTTGTTTCTTCTTGGTGACTGATAATAGTGACAGCTAGGCCATAAGCTCCAAATCTCCCAGCTCTGCCTATCCTGTGTAAGTACGTCTGCCAATCATGAGGCATCTCAAAGTTGACAACTAGGTCTACATGAGAAGAGTCAAGGCCCCTGGCTGCTAGATCTGTTGCTATCAGTATCCTGCATTTATATTCCTGTAAAGTTTTTAATGCTTCTAAACGCTCCAACTGCTCTTGTTGGCCATTACAGCTTCTCTGCAGGCCATTTAGCCTTCTTCAACATTTTGTATACATCTGTTACTCTAGCTTGGTAGTTGCAAAAGATCAGACATTGTTTGAACTCTCTCTTTGATAGTATGTTAAGAAGTTCTTCAAATCTATGTTGTGTTTGTTTAATAATATTTGTATTATGTGTGACTGTGGTCACTTTCTGTGAAATTCCCAATAGGACACTATTACTGTCTGGCACACATGCTGAGAAACCTGGACATATTCAGTAATGAATGCCTTAGACTCTTCTGGAAATGTAGCGCTGCTGAAAATAATCTGCTTCTGTAGTGGTAAAGCAGAAAATATATATTCAACGTCCACCCTGAAACTTTTTTCCATTAGTTTGGTCTGCTTCATCCAAAACTAAAAGTCTGACTGTGGATACATCAATGTGGTTATCTCTGATGAGGTGATGCAGTCTTCCGGGGCTGCCAACTACTATGTGAACTTTCTTTTTGAATTTCGTGATGTCTTCCTTCACTGGTAGGCCACCCATAACAACTTCAATTGTGAGACCTTTAAGATATAACAACATAAATAAAACAAAGAACATTGTTATGGATTCTAGTAGTGGATAGTTACTTTTTGAAGTATT